>NC_091453.1:45543105-45858598 GCF_964237555.1 Oryctolagus cuniculus | reverse complement strand
AAATTCTGGCAAGGATGTTGTGAAAGCAAACCCTTGCATACTATTGGTGAGAATGTAAATTAATGTGACCACTGTGGAAAACAATATAGAAGTTTCTCAGAAAACTAACAATAAAACTATCATATGATCCAGCAGTTCCACTACCAGGTACATGTCCAAGGGAACTGAAATCAATCTGTTAAACAGACATGTGCATTCTCATGTCTATTAAAGCACTATTCACAACCACCAAGAAATGGAAAAAACCTAAGTGCTTGTACACTGATGAATGAATAAAGAAAAATCAACCATAAAAAGGATGAAATATTGCCATTCACAACAACATGCCTGGAAATGGAGGTCGCTATATTAAGTGAAAAAATACAAACACAGAAAGATCAGCATCACATGATCTCACTCACATGAGCTGTCAAAAAAAAGGTAATCTCATAGAAGTTAAAAACACAAAAGCACAATGATGTAATGATGTTACTGGAGACTAGAGAGGGAAGGGAGTAAAGAGACATGGGGAAAAGTTATATAATAAGTACTAATTTACAGCTGTAGGGGTAAAAAGTTCTGGGTTTCTGTTGCACAATAGGGTGACTCTAAATAATGCTAATTTACTGCATATTTCTGTACTTAAAAACCCTGGAAAAAAAGGGTTTTGGCTGTTGATACCATAAAGGAATGCTAAATATTTGCGAAGCTAGATATATTTACTCTGAGTATAAATTACAACAATGTATACATACATTGAAACATCACATGATACCCTCAGCCCCAAAGAAAATATGTCAAGAAATAGGGAAATTCAGAGAGAAGAACACCTAAGAAGGGATCTCCTCCACCAGTCTTAGGTAGGCCAAGGAAACTTCACAGAGAAAATAGCTTTTGAAGTGAAATTGACAAATGAAAAAGAGTGAGTCCAGTGAAAATGGTTGAAAAGTAGTTCCAGTAAGAAGAAACAGCAAGAAAAGCTCTGAGAGAGGAAATGACTCGGCATATTCCAAGGAAATGAGGAGGCTGCTTTGGCTTGAAATAGAGCAGGCAAAGGAAAGAATATCACAAGCAAAGTAGGAGAGTTAAGCAGGGTGTCAAACTGGGGAAGGCTTGACGTGCCAAGGGGAGGATCTTGGACGTACCCCGTGAGACATGAGAAGCCATAGAGGGCATGGCAGTGCTGTGCCTTTCTGTATCCAAGCCTAGGACTTTTGGAGTCTTGATCATGCGGTTAATGAAGAAAGCAATGTTAAGTCCAACAGATGGGATTAGAGAAATCAAAGTAAGCAGCATTTTGAAAAACAGGATCAGAATAGTTACAGAAAGTATTTCAGGTAGAGGGAATGACCTGAGTAACAGTTCAGAGATAGGAAAGAACCAAGTCGGCTTGTTATGACTAGAGGGACTACTGATGGAACATGGTAAATAGGAGCCCAATAATATTTTTAATATCTGTAGATGTACTAGAATAATAGTTGCCCAAAGGTTTATCCAACATGCCAAATGTATTCCTGAAGAAGCCACGCAAAGGCATCCATTTTGTGCTGTAATACCGATAATGAACAAGTACTGTGAGCTCACTAATCCCAGGCACTGTTAAAAGCCCTTTACTTGTACTAGTTTGTGTAATCTTCCTGACAACCTTCTTCGGGAGGTATTATCCCCCATTATTTCACAGAAGACAAATTGAAGTTCAGAGCAGTTATGTCACTTGTCTAAAGATAAACAGCTAACAAATTGCAGAAGCAGTATTTAAATGTCTCACAATTTAACAATCATAGGACCCTTGCAGCAATATACAAAAATATATGGCATCAGCAAAGAAATATCAATTTTAAGTCAGTTATCGTCTCAGTCTGCAAGGGACGTTCTTTTTTTTTTAAAGAAAACCTCACATATTTACAATTTATTATCATTAAACAGGAGCTGAGCTAAATCTTTGCTTAGCTTCAATAAATGAAGTAAATAACTGGGAGTTCTAAAGAATTGTTTAAGGGTGCCAACTCTATGACATAGTAAGTTAAGCCTCCTCCTGCATCCCATGTGGGTGACGGTTCAAGTCTCGACTGCTCCACTTCTGATCCATCTCTCTGCTATGGCCTGGGAAAGCAGTAGAAGATGGCCCAAGTCCTTGGGCCCCTGCATCCACGTGGGAGATCCGGAGGAGTCTCCTGGCTCCTGGCCTCAGATTAACCCAGCTCTGGCCGTTTCAGCCATTTGGGGAGTGAACTAGTGGATGGAAGACCTCTCTCTGTGTGTCTGTAGCTCTGCCTGTCAAATAAAGAAATCTTTAAAAAAAAAAAAAAACAGATTTCTTTAAAAAAGGAAAGCAAAATGATTCCACTCCTCACTCCCCATATCTTATTCCCAGAGTACTTGAGAAGCTTCCATTTATGATAGAAATAACTGAAATAACTATAACCAATCATTCTTATATATTTCCCATAATGCTTATATATTTCCTACAGTCTCAGATATTTCCTATTTCTTATGTATTTCTTATAGCAAATGTTTAAAGCAGCAGTTTTGAATGGATAGGGAAGGACGGAATAAGGAACGGACTTGCCACAGTCAGATGCAAATACTTGGGAGAAACAAAATTTTATTCAGTTAAAATACATATTCCCATGATTCAGCCTTTGAAAAAAGGAAAATTCCGTCCTTTGTAACAACTTGGGTAGAAGTGGGTAATACTATCCTAAGGGAAGGCACCAAAAGACAAATTCTATACGTTCTTATATGTGGAATTTAAAGCAACTGAATTCACAAAAGCAGAGAGTAAATAGTAACTACAGATGCTAGGGGTGTTGGAAAATGAAGAAATCATGGTCAAGCAGGGAGATTTTTTTTTTTTAAGATCTGCACAGCTTGGTGGATATAGTTAATAACAGTGTATTGTACATTTCAAAATTGAGAGCATGAACTTCTAATTACATATTCAAAAATGGTAAGTATTTGTGGTGATTGGTACTTTAATTTACATGAATTAATTAATTTAAATTTTAATTCATGACTGATACATCACTTTGTAAAATAAAATAATTCAGACTGGGGTGGGTGTCTGTGCTCTTTGACTTGGCACACAGAGATTGTTTCTCACCTTTCTAGTGATTTCTCTGGGTAAAGGAAAGAGCAAAAAAGAAAATTTATAACAAACCCTGAGCTTACACCACAGATGAAAATGTGTTAGAACTCAATTTGGCACAGATATAAGGGACATTCAATTCCTAGTAAATAATATCTCATGAGATTTCAAAGAAATAGAGTACCCAAGAGCTCCTGTCAGGGCCAGATAATGTAAGGTAAGAACCAGAAAAGCTACATATTGAACAAATAAGGGGCAACATCCTTTGATCTCAGTTTTAGGCATAACAAGAAACAGAAAATTGTAGAAAAACATTTTAATGAGTGCTTACTGTATACCACTAGCTCTCACATCTATTATATCATTCACTCTTCTCAACAAAATTGTAAAATAAAAATTACTCCCATTTTACAAATGAAGGCACCAAAACTTGAAGAAATTAAGCAACTTTCCTCAAAGTCACATATTTAACAAGTGACAGAGCTAAGATTATTATTATTAATATCTGTATCCCTAAGATTTTATGAAATGGGCTACCCAAAGACTCACCATCTCCTTTGGCCCCTTCAAACCCTGCAACCCATCTATTCCCCACAGCCTGGTAGTAAAGAGAGTGAAAACATATCTTTTATATCCAGTTTAATTTCTGGATGATTATTGTTAATTTATTATGGGGTTCTTTACATATTACAGAGATTTTTTTCTTTGTCTACAATAAGAAGCACAAATATTGCCACCAGTTTTTCATTTGCTTTTAGGCTTTGCTTCTAGTGTTTTGAAGTTTTGTTCATTGTTTATGTCCCCTAATAGAATACAGGCTCCACGGGGGCAGTTATTTCGCCTTATTCCTAACTCTATCCCTAAGGCTTACAACAGCTTTGCTTGCCATAGGTGCTCAATAAGTATCTGTTGATGAACAAGAGTTATTCCTGCTATGAGAGCGAGGAATGCAATGACATCCAAATACTGAAAGCCTTAACTTTCCCTTCACCCTGGTTCCTTATGACCTGAGATCCAGAAGCAGTCAGGGTTGAAAATTCATCAAAAGCAGCTCTAGACAAAGTGTTAAGAGACCTGAGTTCCAGGCTCAGCTGTGCTACGGCTGGTAGAACGACCTTGAGAAAAGTCCTTCTTTGTTCTGGGAATCAATCCCCCAGTTTATAAATGGGATAGACTAGATGGTCTTTAAGAGTCGTCTTCTCCTATTCATGGATTTGTCAAATGATCCATGTGTCAGGGATACTCAAATATTAAGACTTACCAGAACCCTTCCTTCTTAGAACTCACACTGAAATGAGGGAAACAGAGGTGGGCATTTGGCCTAATGTTTAAGTTGCCAGTTGAGATGCCCACATTCCGTATCAGAGTACATGGATTCAATAACTGCCTCTGTCTCCTAACTCAACCCATCCATTAGGCCTGTTTTTCTAACCCACTGATGCCATCAGATACCTTGGAAGCTTTCTACAGTTTAGCAATGGAAACAGAGGAGGGCACAGAAGAGGCTCTGTGTGGCTCTCTGGCCAGCTTGAGGCAATTCAAGAGATGGTCAGCTCTTTTCCACTGTAGCATGGATTCACAGCATCCACAGATCTTCCCATGGTCTTATCTATTAACAATGAAGAGAGGGAAAGAGAGGTGGCAGGGGAGGGCGTAGTGTTCTGAAGACTCTAGCACACTGTCTTGATCGAACTAGAGAAACAGAAAGCTGGGGAAGGGAATCATCAGTTAAAGAGTGGCTACTATGTCTCAGGCACTGTGCTGGATGCTTTACATACATCCTTTTTATATAATCTTCATAAGCACTCTTGGAGACAGGAATTCTTGTCCCTTTCATACATGAGGCAACTGAGTCTCAAAGTGTTCAAATGACTTATTTCAAGTCATTCAATAATCAGCTGAGATGGAGGTCAAACCAATTTTCCTACTGTCTTCTATCATCATTTGGAAGGGCCATTTAAGTCCCTTCTATTGCCTCCAGGTTGGATTATTCCAATTTTTATTCCAAAGCAGGAAAGTTGTTTCTATGCTTAGGGGTATCACAAACAATGAGATTCTCTCACTTCTCTTGCCATGAGCTTTGTTCCTCCTGCAGGAAGCTGATCCTCCTGTTTCATCTGAACCCTGCCTATTGTGGTTTAAGTCAACTTCCTCTTCCTTTATCCTACTTCTCCTCCAAACATTCTTCCCTGAGTTGCAGGCCGCAACCCCCAACTTCTGGTGCCCACTTATGAACCTCTCACTTTCATCCCTTAGCTAGCCAAAGGAGTTTCAGACCTGGCACCAACTGCTCCCTTCACATCTGTTTCTACTGCTGTTTTCACAAAGGTCATCAATACAATGAATGGCCTCTTTTCAGACATAATCACATTTTATCTGTTGATCTCTTGACCCGTAAATATACTCAAGTCACGACCAACTTTTTAAAAAATCTCTTTCTAGCACCTACCCCATCATTCTTCACATCACTCAATATGACCTCACATAAAGATTTGTTTCCAACGATTGTCTCACTGTTTAACCTTCCAACCTATCATAATTTGACTCTATTTGTTCTCTATCCCCATTTATGCACTGACCTTGCTATCTGATGTCATCAAATTACCATGAACTCCTAATCAGCAAAGCTAATTGCCTCTCTATTAGCCCTCATTCTCCTCAATGTCTCTGTAGCAGATGCCTCTGTTGGCCAGTCCTTTCTTAAAACCTGTCACCAACTAGGTTGGAAGATATCCTCCCTCTTCAGACTGAAGTTAAGCATCAGAAGCCACACAAGTATGTTTCCCTTTTTTCAAGATTTATTTATTTATTTGAAAGGCAACGTTACAGAGGGAGAGACAGAGAGAGGTCTTCTATCCTCTGGTTCACTTCCCAAATAACCTCAACAGCCAGAGCTGAGTTGATCCAAATCCAGGAGTCAGGAGCTTCCTCCAGGTCTCCCATGTGGGTGCAGGGGCCCAAGTACTTGGGCCGTCCTCTGCTGCTTTCCCAGGCACATTAGCAGGGAGCTGGATTGGAAGCAGAACAGCTGGGACTCCAAACAGTGCCCATATGGGATGCTGGGGCCCCAGGCGGTGATTTCACCTGCTACACAACAATACTGTGTATTGGCACCCACAGTATATTTCATATGAGATACAGATATCAATTTCATACCGGAGGACCATAGGTCATTTCAGGGAAAATCTTCTCCATTTGTGTTCCTAGTACCTATCAAAGTACCTGATCCAGAATAATGCTTAGTGAGAACTGTTGGATTTGCTTACCAATCCTCTGCTGATTCATTTGTCTTCTTAAAAAATTTCCTTGGTTTTCTTAATGGCTCCTCTTTTTTTCATGCTCCTTATGACATGTTAGTGTTTCCCAGAATTTTTTTCTTATGTTTATAGATATATACTTACTGTCTACCTCTTCACATCCAGATTAATAGATTCAAATGAATAATGAACATGCCTCATATATAGCTAAGTCCTTATGTCCCTCATCCAATACCTCAAACAATAGGTTCATCATTCTGTATTTCTTATCTCGGTGTAGGTAAGCCAAACTAGAAAGATCAGAAATATCAGTCATCTTTGACCACTATTATATGTTGCTGTTAATACTCATTATAACTTGCTATTTTGTAGTGTGACATTTTGTGTCCTTGCCTTTTTCTTATTAGTACCTCGTGGTTTCTTCAAGGACAATGATCTCCATCTAAATCTATATCTGTTTATCACTGTTTCCATAGAGTAAAGATAGAAAACGATAGCTGAATCAATTAAAGGTGATGAGATCAGCTCTCAGAGTGTCTATATTGAAGAAGATGATGTTGTTCCTAAAGATGAAGAGGAAAAGGGGGCAATGAACATGTTAATCTTCAGCCAGTTATGTCTTTTTCATTAAACTTTAGTAACGATTACCAAGATTATGTTTTAACAGCACAGTTTTAATTATATGACTGCAATTGCATGATAAGGATCAGAGGATCTCCATTGCCTGAAATGGAAGGGT
This sequence comes from Oryctolagus cuniculus, assembly GCF_964237555.1. Classification (NCBI taxonomy): domain Eukaryota; kingdom Metazoa; phylum Chordata; class Mammalia; order Lagomorpha; family Leporidae; genus Oryctolagus; species Oryctolagus cuniculus. The sequence continues at coordinate 45,851,535 of NC_091453.1, read as the reverse complement.
CAAAATTTGTCTTCCAAGCAATCAGAACCTTTTGCGATCTATCCACGGCCTATGACTTCAACCTTCTCCACCTTTCCTATATTCCAACAACAACATACGTTATACTCCAGCACACCTCTAACCTTCATATATGCCTCTCTGTAAACCCATAAATTTTCCTGACTCCTTCATATCTATCCTGTTAAAAAAAAAAAAAGGTGTAGTTGTTCCTCAGACCCAGCTCAGTTATCATGTCCACTAGGTAACCTCTCCTGGCTCATCTAGACAGCCTCTTCCATACATGCATGTGCCTAGATTATAGCCTGATAACATTTCATTTTGGTTATCTGCTTATGGGGCTAGAAAGTACTTATGGGGCAGCAGACTTGATTTACACATTTTAGGATTCACAGAGCCTAAGGTAAGTTCGAGCAATAAACAGATTTTCTATAAATGTTAGTTAAATTTGTCCAACATCTCTGCTGAAATAATGATTTGTGTTGTGTGGTTAGACCCCATCTTGGCTCCTGAAACCTTTCTATATATGTTCAGGCCACAACGCCAATCCCACCCTCATCAAAGTCTTTTCAGGAGCAAGGAGTATCTCTTTTTTTTCCTGGCTTCATATATAAAACATAGTAGATTTTAGTTAAATGAGGTAAAGATAGGCTGGTACAGCAGTTGAGCTGATGGGTAATATTATCTAAACCTGTTTTCTTCCATTGGACATGATGGATGGGACAAAACTTAAAAAAGAGACAATCAATTCTGACCAGGGTTATATTCCTGTCCCTTTAGGTAAGGAAGAGGAAGATATGTAAGTCAGAAAGGGGGCCAAACTGGGTGGACTGGAAGGAGGAAATGTGTTGTCTAAAGTCAGCAGGGAAAACTGTAAAATAGATCTTAGTCACTTGGAGTGTTACTAGAAAAGTCGAATTCAGTTGATTGAATGAATGCTTTTCAGAACCACTGAGCCTCAATTAGGGCCCAGGACAAACTCCAGAATCCAGATATAGAATGATGTAGGACAAGAATCTTTATAGGACAAGATTTAGATTGAGGTTTAGATTCTGGTTTTGCCACTGACCAACTATAGAAATTTGGTCAACTTTCTTCTTTTATCTGGACTTCACTGTGTCCTCATTTGCAAAATAGTTTCTTGTCATAGCAAAGAGTGTGATAGAAATGTCCCCCAAGGAGAAGACTTAATTCTCAGAAAGAGATATCTCACAATGGACCACAAAGTTCAGTCTTATATGCAACCCCAAAGTCCAGGTTTGAGAAGACACCTAGAGTTAATTTGACCATACTCTCTGAACTGACTCATGCAAATCCAACTCATATGAAGCAGATATAATACAGGAAGAGTTTTTAAATTTTTGATTTGTTTTTAAATTCCAGAGCAAATATAACTCCCAAACAGCTGGGGATGTTCATGTTGGCTGAACAGCAATATCTCTCTTGCTAGGAAAAATCTATTCTAAAAGCCAAATTAATCAGGAAATTCCTTAATGAGAACATGGACAGCACAAAGGGGACTGGATGAGCTTAACAAATTCATCGCTTCCCCAAAACTCAACTGTGATGAAGTGAAAGGAAGGGTCAGGATCACCTCTTTTTTTTTCCCGTTCTTTAGATTCTATTATGAACACAATGACCACTTTCACCCCTGATGCTGTTTTTTTCCAGTCTTCAGGCAGAACCCACACTCGTTCTTCTGTGTTATTTCTGTAGCTGAGTTAATCCTGTTGACTAGGCTTTTACAACTTCTTTAACATTCAGTCAGACCTCCTAAGATTCCACCTTAATTAGATTTCCAATCTGCAAGGCCCTATTCTTTCCTGCTTTGATTAGTGAAAGCTTCTGTCCCCTTAAGGACTTCTCCAGATGGCTAATCTATTATGTAGTGGTTTTACTCGTTGAAATCTTAGAGGAATCTTTTGGTTTGGGTGGAATAGGGAGAGAAGTAGGAAGAGGATCTCACTTTGCCCCATCCCTTGGTAAAAGGATTTCTGCCCTTTCCCCAGCAGAAACAGCAGTGGGCTTGGGGACTCTGGAAGATTCTGAGGATTTACAGACACACTTTATTACTATTGAGGAAAATCAATGGGAAGAGCTTGATAACCAATGTTCTGGATTCTTATACTATTTCATGATAAAAGCCTTGGGTCCTAGAGAAATTCCTTCCCTGCTGAAGCAGGAATGATGAGTCAAAGGAAAGAAGTTATCTTCTTTCACATAGTTTCCTTTCCTTTCCTTCCCTTATTATATTCCTTTATTCTGTTTTTTTTCTGCTCCTCTCTTTCACCTTTCCTAGCCTGTCCTTCAATATGGGTTAAATATTAGTACCAATGCCAGAATAAGCCCAAGCCTGGGTCTGGGATTATCACTAGGTCTATCCACCATAAGCACTTATTTATTTATTTATTTCCAATTTTATTTGAAAAATAGTGGGGAAGAGGGAGGGAGAGAGAAGAAAAAAGGGTGAGAGAGTGAGGGGAGAGAGAGAGAGAAAGAAATCCATTTCCATCAACTGGTTCACTCTCCAAACACCCGTAGCAGACAGGGATGTGTCAGGACAAAGCCAGGAACCCAGAACTCAATCCAGTTTTCTCACATGGTGACGGAGACCCAAGCACTTGAGCCATTGTCAGCCACCTTCCAGGGTTCACGTTAGTAAGAAGCTGGAATAGGCAATAGAGTAGCCAGGACTCAAATAAGGCACTGTGGTATGGGATGCAGATGTTCTAAGGGGCCACTTAAATACTTGACTGCTACACCAGACACCTGCTCCCCCCACCCCCAATACACACACACACACACACACACACACACACGTGCGTGCGCGCGCGCGCACCATGAGCCTTCTAAGATGCAGAGGCCGGAAGAAGAAGGAGGAGGAGGAAGAGGAGATAAGGGAGAGGAGGAGGTGGCGGGGGGAGCTGAAGGAGGGGGAAGAGGAGAGCAAACAGAAGCAACAGCCACAGCACAAAAGGCTATTGGAACCAAATGAAACTAGATTTGAAACACTATGTCCCTAGGAAAACACATAGATTTTGGACTTTACATCTAATCTTCCTCTAAGACCTCTGTCCCCACCAGAATAAGTCTTATTTATCAGAAACACTGTGCTACAGTTTCTGCTCTTCCTGGAAATATCTGATACTAAGAAAAGCATGCTGGCATCCAAAAGCACAACCATGCTACCAAAGGCTCACCAGATTACCCTCCTCCTTTTGAGTCCAAGGTGAAGCTCTCCTGCCACAACCTATAACTTCTTCCTGGGTCTGGATTACTCACTTAGATTTTAGTTCAGATGAGCCTGTTTTAGCCTTATCCTAGTTGATAAGACTTAGTGTTGAAGAGGGGTGTATTTATCCATTGGGCAACCTGAGGCACAATCACTTCATCTTTGAAGGCCTCAGCTTTCGAACTAGAGGATGAGACCATAGATTGGACTGTTTAATCCCTTCAAGACAAGAAAGCCCTTAGGGGCCAAATAATCTCACCTTCTATAGATGAGATTGCTGAAGCTTGGGGAAGTAAAACTCCGTGTATGAAAATGACTAACTCATGCCTGGCACATAAAAGATACATAGTACATGCCAGTTGTCTTCTGCTCCATTTAAAGCACTCTTAGCAGGGGTGGATATGAAAGCAAAAGGATTCCTAAGGTTATATCAGGTGTTTCTCATGCATACCACACTGGCTTCCAGAAGATTATCAACTTTAGTCAGTTGGACTATGTAAATCATTGATTCCTTCCTACCTCGGAGCCTTTGATATGGCTGACTCCTTCTCATCCTTCAAGTTTTCGCTTAAAATACACTCTCCACAGAATAGCCTTTCTGCCAACCCTACCTAAAATAGCTACCCTTATCCCTTTTCCTTCTTACACTTGGAACTCTATTTGGTTAATTTACATGTTTATTCTTGGTCAGCTCCCCAGTTCTAGACATGACATTTTTGTGGTTTGGAGCTCTGTAAGATAAACAGAGAATGTGTTTATTCACTGATGTATTGGATAGTACTTAGTATAGTACCTGGCACATGATAGGAAGTACTAATCAATATTTAGTGAGTAAAGGGTGACAGCCTCTGATATAACATAAGTTAGTCTGGGAGTTGGTACCACTGAGGTCAGTATTATGATGAAGTTGAAATAGGTAAGTTGAAGACATGGGACAATTAAGTTGAATGGGTATGAAACTCCAACCAGAGCAAAGTTTAGATTCTGGGCATAGAGGGACCATGAGGCTCATGAGCGATGTTGATTAGTTAAGTAGGGGAAGAGGCTGCCTTGTGGCCCACTTCCATGGTACTTGACATTCTCCAGTGTAAAACAGAGGTCATAATCTTCCCCCCTGCCTATTTTGCAGGGCTATTGTCAGATCAGATCTGATGTGAGAATAGATGTGAGGAGGAAAGTAGGATGGGGTGGGAACTCATGAGTGGGTGGCTTATCTGCCACCACCCCAAGCCCAGGCTTGGCCTGAGGTGGCCTCTCTAACTGCCTCCCCAACCTCTGGACTGCAGAGTCATTGTGGAAGGGAAGTCCCAGTAGCAACAGTCTGGACTTCTAGCCCATATCTCCTTAGTTGCTCAAGAATGACAGTTGGTTTTTGCATCAGTCCCTTTGTACCATTGTGCCCCCTGCTCAACCCCTATACTGCCTCCTCAAAGTCTTCTGTGGCAATTTCCAGGTTTGCATTTCCCCATCAAAGTGGCAATATCCTAGTCTCCCAGAGTCTCCTCAGGGACCCTGGGGTGGTGATAGGATTAGGAGGAACCAGATTCTTTGGAATCCTCAACATGATACCTGATGTGTCCAGGATCAATGTCAATCAAGGCATCCTTCCCCCTCCCAATTACTTATACATTTTGGGGTTTAGGTTAATCTGACAACTGAAACTTGTCTTCTTAGTGCCCAGAATTTGGCTTAGATTAGATCAAGTCTCATAACTGGCAAACAAGCTAGAAGCCCAGGCTGAGCTGAATGAACCAGATACTGGCTCTACCTCACTCCCGTCTCATTATCTTAAACACAGAAATTGTGCTAATCATGTTAGAAGATGGAAAGGAGCAGATACCCACCCTTAGCAATGTCTTTTTATAATTCTTTATTTCATTCATTTAACACACATATGAGTACTTACCCTGAGCCAGGTCCTGTCTAGTGGGAAAGATCATCATATTTGGAACAGGATCTTCCAATTATCCCAATGTGCTCATCACCATAATATGTTCAAGTATAATATAAAATACAAAATATATAAGCTATAGTGGCAACCAGAAGCAATAATTCACTTTCTAGGAGAGCAAGAACAGTTTCACGGAAGAGATCTGAACTCAGACTTGAAGGATAAGAAGAGAAAAGCAGGCAGGTTATGAGAAGGAGTGGGACGAAGTCCAACATAACATAGACATTCTTGAAGAGTATTCTAAAGCAGCATGTATAAAGACGTGGCTATAAGAAACAGGCAGCTTTGAGTGACTAAAATTTTGTTATGTTTTGAGTACAAGATTCATATTGAGGAGTGGCAGAAGATAAAACTTGATAGATATTCAGGTCTGCATTATTGAGGACTTTAAATGCTGTGGGGAGTTTCAAATTTGTCCCACAAACATTAAAAAGTTACTCAAGGACATACTAAAATTCATTTAGCACCTCCTAAAGTGCATTTTCTGAACCCACCTTAGAACAACCAGTCTGAAAATGTTCATGCAACTACAGGAGCACCAAGACCAAATATGCAGACCTCAGGCTATGCTGGGAAATCTGAAATCTATTGATTACTGCTACTACTTAATGAAAAAAAATTCCTCTTTTGGGTCAAATATATGAAAACGTAGACAGAATTCTCAGTTCAAATATATGAAGACATAGACAGAATTCTGCAGTCGTCTCTAGAAAGTCAACAGCCCAAACTTTTCCCAAGGGATCAAATATAGGTCAAAAAAGAGAAAAGTGACAGTTCAGCAGGGAAAAAAAGAAAACACAAGATTCTGCTAGTAAACAAACAAAGGTTGATTACCAAGCAGCTCTGAAACTCCAGATATGCCTGGCATGAAGGGACTGGAATCAAAAGAGGGAGAAGACCAAGTACTAGATGACAATTAATATCCCAACCCCCCCCCCAGCCCATATTGTTAATCTTAAAAATATCTTATTTATGTGTTTCATTATCCAGTTACTAGCTGGTTGTTTAAACCAAAAGGTGCACTAGCTTCAGCCCAGGCTCTGAGGACCAATGTTCAGTGCTAGGGACTGAATTGCATTCCCCTAAAATTTATATGTGGAGTTCTAAACCCCAGTACCTCAAGATGTGAGGATTTACAAAGACAGAGCTTTTACAGAAGTTATTAATTTAAAATGAGACCATTATGGTGGGCATAATCCAATGTGACTAGTGTTTTGTAATAAGGGTAAATTTGGACACAGAGAAAATATAGAATGCACACACACAAAGGAAAGATCATGTGAGGACATAGCAAAAGACAGCCACCTGCAAGCCAAAGAGAGAGGCCTTAGAAGAAACCCAAACTGCCAACAACTTAATCCTGGACTCCAGAACTGTGAGAAAGTACATTTCTGTTATTTAAGACACCCAGTTTGTGGTATTTTGTTACAGCAGCCCTTGCAAATTTCTTTTAGTCCAATGACAATCTTAGGGCATCAAGAGTCCCTAGCAAATGGAAGCCTTCTTGGTAGTCTAATAGGATGTTTCCTCTATAACCACTCATCATCAGGACACTTCATGGGCAACAGAACCTCAGCCATGAAGTCAGTTTCCTATGTCTTCTGTTTTGTACCTGCCAAAATTACTTGGTGCTAGTATGTTTTAAAATTGTCAGGTCAGGGTAATCCTAGGAGCAGTAGCAAAAGTGTGAGCTCTTACCAGATTTTAGGTGAAGATAGAGGAAAAAAAAAACAAAACAGAAAAACACTGATTTTGTAACCAAGAGATCTCCTGGGTTCAGTCCGCCTCGTAATTAGTCATGTAACTATTAAATAAGATATTTAGTCTCTCTAAATGTCGGTTTTCTGATGAATAAACTGGGTGAGAATATATAATATATGCATGTATGTGTGTATATATGTGATATATGAATATATATTTTATATATATGTATATCACTGCTTTCTAAAAGTGCCTAAATAAAATAATATGTAAAATCAGATTACTATCAGCTTTGGGAGAGTTAAATCTTGGATAGCTGTTGTATAGACGTGCCAGATTCCACAAGGAACACACCCTGTATCCAACCTCAGCTCCTCTACTTGTGCACAAAGAGGCCAAGTTAGACAGAACTGCTCTTGGAAACCGATCTCAAAAAATTCAATAACAAATGTATGAGCTGAGCCTTTTGCATAAAGAGTTGAGCCTCCAAAGGAATTTGGATGCATATTACTCATGTGATGGGAATCAAATGTGGCTCAAGTCTCCATCAAGGGACCAGGTCATGTCCCTAGTACAATATCCAGTAAAACATAGCAGGAATGGAATTTGGTGTACAGAAAGCACTAACCTACTCAATTATGTTGTAACTTGGCTGAGGTTACTGTTGTGTTGTCATAACAGAGGGGTGGTTGGCCAGACAGTTGGGGTGGGGGGTGTCTTCACTGAGACAAAAAAAAAAAGTAATGTGTCAGTGTCACTCTGACACTATCCAAAGAGAGGGGACACTAAGTTCATGACTCAATCTGCTCCACGGAGAGAAAAATCTCCCCAAAACTGGAGAGAAACGTTTATCCACTTACCCTGGCTTCAGGGAAATACACCCGAAGGGTGTCCAAACCATTTTGCCCTAATCTTAGGATCTTTAAAACCCCTTTACACCCAAGTGTGCTCTCTGAGCAGACTCACCCTAGGACAGAAAGACTTGGAGGAATAACAGATGTGTGTAACTCAGTATCATTTCTGGAGAATGAGAATTAGTTCCTTTGTGCCTGATCAACTCTGGAGAAGAAGATATCTCAGTTTCTAATCTTCTGGTAGAAATACTTGACTAATTAATAGGGTCTCCTTTGCATGATAAGTTCTTTCTCAGATCTGAATTCTGCCTGGTTCTCTCATTTCCTCCTTCAACTTTCTACACACACCATGTACATGTACACATGCACATGTCCAGGATGGAGGAGACATGGCTCAGAAACAGCAAGTACAGTTCAGCTAAAGGATTTTGAAGGATTGTAATCTCAGTATGTATCAGATGTGAGATGTGCTAGTCACTCTGCAGCCACTGTGGAAACCAGTGTAGAGATTTCTTTAAAAACTAGTAGTAGTGGCCGGCGCTGCGGCTCACTAGGCTAATCCTCCGCCTTGCGGCGCCGGCACACCAGGTTCTAGTCCCGGTCGGGGCGCCGGATTCTGTCCCGGTTGCCCCTCTTCCAGGCCAGCTCTCTGCTGTGGCCAGGGAGTGCAGTGGAGGATGGCCCAAGTCCTTGGGCCCTGCACCCCATGGGAGACCAGGACAAGTACCTGGCTCCTGCCATCAGATCAGCGCGGTGCACGGGCCGCAGCGCGCTGGCCGCAGCAGTCATTGGAGGTGAACCAACAGCAAAGGAAGACCTTTCTCTCTGTCTCTCTCTCTCACTGTCTACTCTGCCTGTCAAAAAAAAAAAAAAAAAAAAAAAACTAGTAGTAGACTTGCCATACGATCCAGCAATCTCACTACTGGGTATATACCCAAAAGACTTGAACACAATGTATCAAAGAGATACCTGCACCACCATATTTATGGCAGCACTGTTCACAATAGCCAACATTCGTAATCAACCAAAGTGTCCATCATCAGATGAATGGATAAAGAAAATCTGGCATATGTACACAATGGAATACTATTCAACTATAAAAAGAATGAAATTCTACCATTTGCAGCAAAATGGATGCAACTGGAGAACATGATGTTGAGTGAAATAAGCAGAACCCAGAAAGACAAATACTGCATATTCTCCCTTATATGTGGGAGCCAAAATTTATATATATATATATATACACATATATACACGTATGTATATGTGTGTGCATGTGTGTGTATCAGTATCACTACAAATATGGTTTTTTGAAACTTTATTTTATATGTTTGTGAAACCAATGGTTAAGAATGTTATACTACTATAGTTTTAATGATTGTGGTTACTTTAAAATTTACTGTATATGGGTGAAATGATCATTTCTCCCTTCAATCACTGTTTATAGCAGTTATCTATATTCCCACTAAACTAAGGCCTTTGTACTTTGTACTTGTTAAACCTCTTATTCAGTGAAACATTAAGGTTTTTACTGTAATGTAATTTTAAAATATGCTATCTCAAAAAATTTAGAAAGACACAAAAGGAAAAGAAAGGAGGGGAAAGGGAGACAGAAGGAGGAAGGGAGGGGGGAATATCATTATGTTCTTAGAATTGTATCTACAAACCATATTGAATCTGTTAAAAATGAATTAAAAACTTTAAAAAATAAATAAAAAGGTAAGGAAAAAAAAAGTCCATACATTCACTAAAACTAAAGTACCGTGTTCAAAGCCAGGGAGGTGACAGTCCTTCTCTCTCTAGCACAAATCAGACCACAGATAGAACATTTACCCTTCTTGGCACCACACTCTAAGAGGAATATTGCATTTTCCTAGATACAGCTGTGTTCTGAAAACTCCCCAAGGAGTGGCCCTAGCCTCCAAGCTCACCACTGCCTCACCCTTCTTACAGCTCAGTCTTCAGCCTTGTCAAGAAGTTCCCATTAGTTAGAGTCACGATGCCTAGAAAATTTGGGGTCTTGTATTCTTCTGCCTCCGAACCTTCGGGGTCTCAAATTCATGAGTCAATTCAAGCAAAAGGCAGGCTATTTTATCATTAAGACATTGTAAGTAGCAGACATTCGACTACTACCAACCACCACAGCTCTAATTGCTTTTCTGCCTTCAGAGAAGGCTTTCCTAGCTTCCAACGGTGGCAGTCTCTCACAGTCAAACATGACAAGGACAGAGATGTAAGGCAGCAGAAAAGATAAAATGAACCACTTCCTCAAATTCTGTGGACTCATCCTTATATAACTATTTGTAGCGGGTCTTGCCCGGTATTGTGGTTTTCTTCATACTGCATGGTGTCTTTGCAGTGAATCAGTTGCAGTTTGTTGGATCACACTTTGGGATCACACTTTATTCTCCATTTCATCACATCTCCTGAGTCTGGAGGTGATTTTTCACTGTAGAGAAAAGCAGAGGTGACAAGTATGGTGTCACTGTCTTCTTGAAAAAGTTCTGAAGTAGCTGCACAATCCTTTCTCGATACTCTCTGTTGATGTGGTTGATATTCTTTTAGTCTTGTTGAATTGTTGTTGTTGTTGTTTTTATGGACCTCAATATTTTTGATGCTGCTCTGAGTTCTGAAGTTCCTGATATAGTTCCTGCTGCTCTTGTTGGTGTTAATAATGCTCCAATAGAGTGCACAGTCATATAGGATTTCCCCTTCAGAAGACATTTGGCCTAAACAGTCCGTGTTTCTGAGACTTCCACGGAGAATTCTAGCAGTGGATTTGCACTGGAAATATAAGAATAGTCTCTGCCTCAATTTGGGCCAGGGATTAATATTGAAGTTCTCAATCACCCATTTGGTCAGGGTTTTCATAGCTAACTTACATCATAAAACATTATCTTTCCAGCAGTTTGACTCTAAAGCTAATGAGAAACAGCCTAAAGAAAATTATCTTTCGAAAACGGGAGGTCATTTTAGGAGATGTCTTTAGATGAGAGACCCTTTCCTATTGGCTACAGTCCTTTGAATGGAAGCATCTACTACCTATCCTATTTTTATTCCAGTCTGTCCAGTGATCCACCATGCCAGCTACCTCAAGCATTTTGGTCAAGGTACTTTAAAAATATCTGTAGCTATTTGTAATTATTTATTTATCTGTGTGACTATTTAATTAATGTCTACCATCCCACTGGGTTGATTGTAAGTTTCAGTGGGACAGGAACTCTTCTTTTTGCTCAGAAGATGACAGATAGCACGTGTTCAACAAATAGAAAAAATAATGAGTAGATGCTAGGAAGAGTCTGCTTGCCCAATAAACATTCAAAGTGCATTCGCAAGCTAACATTGTGTATATTTATTTAGTAACATTTCATTTACAACCATCTAATGTGATTTAAAGAAAAATAAATAGAAAAATTGGCAAGGGATTTTTAATAGACAACTTGCAGAAGGAGAAACACAAATGATTGTTAAATCTATGAAAAGATAGTCAATTTTACCAATAGTCATGGAAATGCAAATTTAAAACAATGAAATATTATTCCAGTTTGGTAAAATTTTTAAAGTTTGATCATTTTAAGTTTGGCAAAGTTATGAAAAATTGGTAATCTCAAACACTGCTGATGCAAGTACTTTGGTACATCCATCCATTTTGTAGGCAATTTTTCAGTATATATTAAATTTTAATACTCATCCAATTGGCATGACTTGCTTCAAAATAATCTAATACACATTGGAGGGGAGAGTGGATGGAATATAACTAAAACAAGATTAGCCATATGTTAATAATTGTTGAAGCTGAGTTTTGTACTCATGGGAGTTCTTCATAAAATTCTGTATGTTTGATATATTATATTGGAAATTTTCCATAATAAAAAGTAAAATAATAAAATATGCACCCTCATGACATATTAATTTCTCTCCGTGTTGAGAAATATATATACACACATATATATTTAGATCCATAAATATATACATAGATATATGCACAAGGAGGCATGCCAAAGATATGAATTACAGTGCTGTTTGTTGCAGTGAAAAACTGGAAATAATTTAAAATGATTTAAATCTAAATCAGTAGTGAAATGGTTGAATAAACAAGAATGCATCCATAAATACGACGCATTAATTAAATAGAAGGAAATAGGTCTAGAGAGCCATTATGTTGTTAGTGAAAAAAAGTGAGTTCCAGGCTAATATAGGTAGAATTTCAGGGTGCTTAAAAAATTGGTGGAAAAATGGAATTAAAAAATAAGCTTCTTTTGGTGCAAAACATTTTGAAATTCATTCATAGTTTTTTCATAATGGGCATTTTCCATGATTTTTTGAAGACACTCTCATATATACTATAATACCATTAATATAGCAAAGCACCATACATATCACCCAAAAGAGTATCACATATACCCTATAACTACATATCCTATACCTACATATACATATATATATATATATATGTATATGGCAACTTTTAGAAAATCACCCATAAGAATACACAACAGAAGATAATTGTGAAAGTGGGAAAGGGGACCAGAATTGGATCAGGGAGTGGGACACGTGTACAAAGAAGACATTAATCTTATCTGTACGTTTTGTGAATTTAATTTTTACTAGGAGAATGTATTAAAATATTTTCGAGTACTTAAAGTGCCTTTTTTTAAAGATTTATTTGAAAGATAGAGTTGCAGAGAGAGGTAGAGCCAGACAGAGAGAGGTCTTCCATCGTTAGTTCACTCCCGCTGTGGCCAGAGCTGATCGGATCCAAAGCCAGGAGCCAGGAGCTTCTTCCGGGTCTCCCAGGCGGGTGCAGGGGCCCAAGGACTTTGCCATCTTCTACTGCTTTCCCAGGCCATAGCAGAGAGATGGATTGGAAGTGGAGCAGTCAGGACTTGAACCGGCACCCATATGGGATGCCAGCACTGAAGGTGGCAGACATAGAAAACCCAAACAGACCATAACTGAGACAGAAATTGAAACAGTAATAAAGGCCCTCCCAACAAAGAAAAGCCCAGGACCAGATGGATTCACTGCTGAATTCTACCAGACATTTAAAGAAGAACTAACTCCAATTCTTCTCAAACTATACAGAACAATCGAAGAAGAGGGAATCCTCCCAAATTCTTTCTATGAAGCCAGCATCACCTTAATTCCTAAGCCGGAAAAAGATGCAGCACTGAAAGAGAATTACAGACCAATATCCCTGATGAACATAGATGCAAAAATCCTCAATAAAATTCTTGTCAACAGAATGCAACAACACATCAGAAAGATCATCCACCCAGACCAAGTGGGATTTATCCCTGGTATGCAGGGATGGTTTAATGTGCGCAAGACAATCAATGTGATACACCACATTAACAGACTGCAGAAGAAAAACCATATGATTATCTCAATAGATGCCGAGAAAGCATTTGATAAAATACAACACCCTTTCATGATGAAAACTCTAAGCAAACTGGGTTTGGAAGGAACATTCCTCAATACAAAAAAGCAATCTATGAAAAACCCACAGCCAACATCCTATTGAATGGGGAAAAGTTGGAAGCATTTCCACTGAGATCTAGTACCAGACAGGGATGTCCACTCTCACCACTGCTATTCAATATAGTTCTGGAGGTTCTAGCCAGAGCTATTAGGCAAGAAAAAGAAATTAAAGGGATACAAATTGGGAAGGAAGAACTCAAACTATCCCTCTTTGCAGATGACATGATTCTTTATTTAGGGGACCCAAAGAACTCTACTAAGAGACTATTGGAACTCATAGAAGATTTTGGCAAAGTAGCAGGGTATAAAGTCAATGCACAAAAATCAACAGCCTTTGTATACACAGACAATGCCATGGCTGAGGAAGAACTTCTAAGATCAATCCCATTCACAATAGCTACAAAAACAATCAAATACCTTGGAATAAACTTAACCAAGGACGTTAAAGATCTCTACGATGAAAATTACAAAACCTTAAAGAAAGAAATAGAAGAGGATACCAAGAAATGGAAAAATCTTCCATGCTCATGGATTGGAAGAATCAATATCATCAAAATGTCCATTCTCCCAAAAGCAATTTATAAATTCCATGCAATACCAATCAAGATACCGAAGACCTTCTTCTCAGATCTGGAAAAATTGGTGCTGAAATTTATATGGAGGCACAAGAGACCTCGAATAGCTAAAGCAATCTTGTACAACAAAAACAAAGCCGGAGGCATCACAATACCAGATTTCAGGACATACTACAGGGCAGTTGTAATCAAAACAGCATGGTACTGGTACAGAAACAGATGGATAAACCAATGGAACAGAATTGAAACACCAGAAGTCAACCCAAACATCTACAGCCAACTTATATTTGATCAAGGATCTAAAACCAATTCCTGGAGCAAGGACAGTCTATTCAATAAATGGTGCTGGGAAAACTGGATTTCCACGTGCAGAAGCATGAAGCAAGACCCCTACCTTACGCCTTACACAAAAATCCACTCAACAGGGATTAAAGACCTAAATCTACGACCTCACACCATCAAGTTATTAGAGAACATTGGAGAAACCCTTCAAGATATTGGCACAGGCAAAGAGTTTCTGGAAAAGACCCGGGAGGCACAGGCAGTCAAAGCCAAAATTAACTATTGGGATTGCATCAAATTGAGAAGTTTCTGTACTGCAAAAGAAACAGTCAGGAGAGTGAAGAGACAACCGACAGAATGGGAAAAAATATTTGCAAACTATGCAACAGATAAAGGGTTAATAACCAGAATCTACAAAGAGATCAAGAAACTCCACAAAAACAAAACCAACAACCCAATTAAGAGATGGGCCAAGGACTTCAATAGACATTTTTCAAAAGAGGAAATCCAAATGGCCAACAGGCACATGAAAAAATGTTCAAGGTCATTAGCAATCAGAGAAATGCAAATCAAAACCACAATGAGGTTCCACCTCACCCCGGTTAGAATGGCTCACATTCAGAAATCTACCAACAACAGATGCTGGCGAGGATGTGGGGAAAAAGGGACACTAACCCACTGTTGGTGGGAATGCAAACTGGTCAAGCCACTATGGAAGTCAGTCTGGAGATTCCTCAGAAACCTGAAGATAACCCTACCGTTCGACCCAGCCATCCCACTCCTTGGAATTTACCCAAAGGAATTTAAATTGGCGAACAAAAAAGCGGTCTGCAGCCTAATGTTTATTGCAGCTCAATTCACAATAGCTAAGACCTGGAACCAACCTAAATGCCCATCAACGGTAGACTGGATAAAGAAATTATGGGATATGTACTCTTTAGAATACTATACCGCAGTAAGAAACAACGAAATCCAGTCATTTGCAACAAAATGGAGGAATCTGGAACACATCATGCTGAGTGAAATAAGCCAGTCCAAAAGGGACAAATACCATATGTTCTCCCTGATCGGTGACAACTGACTCAACACCAAAAAGGAAACCTGTTGAAGTGGAATGGACACTATGGGAAACGGTGACTTGATCAGCATAGCCCTGACTGTTAATGAACAACTTAATACATTATCCCTCTTAGTAGTTTTTTTGTCTGTTCTACTTAATATGACTGGTTTAATTCTGTCATTAATACACAGTTATTCTTAAGTGTTGAAATTTAACTGAAATGTGATCCCTGTTAAACATAAGAGTGGGAATAAGAGAGGGAAGAGATATATAATTTGGGACATGCTCAAGCTGACTTGCCCCAAATGGTAGAGTTAGAAACATACCAGGGGACTCCAATTTAATCCCATCAAGGTGGCATGTACCAATGCCATCTCACTATTCCAAGTGATCAATTTCAGTTCGCAATTGATCATAATGAAAGGACTAAGAGTCAAAGGGAGCACATAAGCAAGTCTAGTACCTGCTAACACTAACCGATAGAATAAATAAAGGGGAGAGTGATCCAACATGGGAAGTGAGATACTCAGCAGACTCATAGAATGGCAGATGCCCTAAATAGCACTCTGGCCTCAGAATCAGCCCTAAAGGCATTCAGATCTGGCTGAAAAGCCCATGAGAGTATTTCAGGCATGGAAAGCCAAGACACTCTGGCAAAAGATCTCTGTGAGTGAGATCTCAGTGGAAAGAACAGGTCTTCAAAGAAGGAGGTACCTTTCTCTGAAGGGAGGAGAGAACCTCCACTTTGACTATGACCTTGTCTAAACAAGATAAGAGTCGGAGAACTCAGAGGGCTTCCATAGCCTTGGAAACTCATGACTGGAACATAGGGAGATTACTGATGCCATAGACAGGAGTGTCAATTGGTAAAGTCAACAACAGGAGTCACTGTGCACTTACTCCTCATGTAGGATCTCTGTCCTTAATGTGCTGTGCATTGAGATTTAATGCTATAACGAGTACTCAAATAATATATTTCACTTTGTGTTTCTATGGGGGTGCAAACTGTTGAAATCTTTACTTAATGCATACTAAACTGATCCTCTGTAAAAAAAAAAAAAAAAAAAAAAAAAAAAGGAAAGAAAAGAAAAGAAACTATCAACTCCCAACTTGACTCTCACTGGGATTAAACATGACAATAGGTCTGCTCTGATTTCATCATCATTAAAAAAAATCATCTATTATTTTTCACTTTATGTTTCTGTGTGGGAGCAAACTGTTGAAATCCTTACTTAATGTATACTAAGCTGATCTTCTGTATATTAAGATAATCGAAAATGAATCTTGATGTGAATGAAAGGGGAGAGGGAGTGGGAAAGTGGAGGGTTGTGGGTGGGAGGGACGGTATGGGGGGGAAGCCATAGTAATCCATTATTCGTACTTTGGAAACGTATATTCATTAAATAAAAGTTAAAAAAAAAAAAAAAGAATACTATACCGCAGTAAGAAACAACGAAATCCAGTCATTTGCAACAAAATGGAGGAATCTGGAACACATCATGCTGAGTGAAATAAGCCAGTCCCAAAGGGACAAATACCATATGTTCTCCCTGATCGGTGACAACTGACTGAACACCAAAAAGGAAACCTCCTGAAGTGAAACGGACACTATGGGAAACGGTGACTTGATCAGCATAGCCCTGACTGTTAATGAACAACTTAATACATTATCCCTCTTAGTAGTTTTTTTGTCTGTTCTACTTAATATGACTGGTTTAATTCTGTCATTAATACACAGTTATTCTTAAGTGTTGAAATTTAACTGAAATGTGATCCCTGTTAAACATAAGAGTGGGAATAAGAGAGGGAAGAGATATATAATTTGGGACATGCTCAAGCTGACTTGCCCCAAATGGTAGAGTTAAAAACATACCAGGGGATTCCAATTCAATCCCATCAAGGTGGCATGTACCAATGCCATCTCACTATTCCAAGTGATCAATTTCAGTTCACAATTGATCATAATGAAAGGACTAAGAGTCAAAGGGAGCACATAAACAAGTCTAGTACCTGCTAACACTAACCGATAGAATAAATAAAGGGGAGAGTGATCCAACATGGGAAGTGAGATACTCAACAGACTCATAGAATGGCAGATGTCCTAAATAGCACTCTGGCCTCAGAATCAGCCCTAAAGGCATTCGGATCTGGCTGAAAAGCCCATGAGAGTATTTCAGGCATGGAAAGCCAAGACACTCTGGCAAAAGATCTCTGTGAGTGAGATCCCAGTGGAAAGAACAGGTCTTCAAAGAAGGAGGTACCTTTCTCTGAAGGGAGGAGAGAACCTCCACTTTGACTATGACCTTGTCTAAACAAGATAAGAATCGGAGAACTCAGAGGGCTTCCATAGCCTTGGAAACTCATGACCGGAGCATAGGGAGACTACTGATGCCATAGACAGGAGTGTCAATTGGTAAAGTCAACAACAGGAGTCACTGTGCACTTACTCCTCATGTAGGATCTCTGTCCTTAATGTGCTGTGCATTGAGATTTAATGCTATAACGAGTACTCAAATAATATATTTCACTTTGTGTTTCTATGGGGGTGCAAACTGTTGAAATCTTTACTTAATGTATACTAAACTGATCCTCTGTAAAAAAAAAAAAAAAAAGAAATTATCAACTCCCAACTTGACTCTCACTGGGATTAAACATGACAATAGGTCTGCTCTGATTTCATCATCATTTAAAAAAAATCATCTATTATTTTTCACTTTATGTTTCTGTGTGAGAGCAAACTGTTGAAATCCTTACTTAATGTATACTAAGCTGATCTTCTGTATATTAAGATAATCGAAAATGAATCTTGATGTGAATGGAAGGGGAGAGGGAGTGGGAAAGTGGAGGGTTGTGGGTGGGAGGGACGGTATGTGGGGGAAGCCATTGTAATCCATAAATCGTACTTTGGAAATTAAAAAAAAAAAAAAGAAAAGAAAAAGAAGACGTAAAAAAAAAAAAAAAAAGTTCCAGCGTAGGGGCCGGCACTGTGGTGCATTGGTTTAACGCCCCGGCTTAAAGCGCCAACATCCCACATGGGCGCCTGCTCCATTTCCACTCCAGCTCTCTGCTATGGCCTGGGAAAGCAGTAGAAGATAGCCCAAGTCCTTGGGCTCCTGCACCCACATGGGAAACTTGGAAGAAGCTCCTGGCTCCTGGCTTCGGATCAGCGCAACTCCGGCCATTTCGGAGAACTGGGGAGTGAACCAGTGGATGGAAGACCCCTGTCTCTCTCTCTCTGCCTCTCCTCTCTCTGTGTAACTCTGACTTTCAAATAAATAAATATTTTAAAAAATAAATAAATAACGTTCTAGCACTGACCAGCTTAGTCTGTGCCAGGACCCACACAGAGCACAAGGGCAGGTGTGGGAGTGCCAAAACTAAACAGAAATGCCTGCCTTACAGTTGAACTTGGGCTTGAGACTCCTTCACTACACTTCCCACTGCTACCTTATCCAGACACCCACTCCGTCTCTCCTAAATCTCCATCATTAGCAGAAAGTACAAACAGAAAAATCATTTCCCACGTACCCATTTCAGGTTCTGAATTCCTTCTGAAAAGCAACAAAGGAGCCCAAAGTCTCCTAAATAGTTACCTTTAGATTTCAATGAGTTATTCGAACTTAGGCTACATTTTCTTCTTTCAGCTGCCTGTATCCTAGCACCCCAAAATATTGTGTTTTCTTAAGTTACCATTGGTAATATTCTAACACACACACACACACACACACACCTTCCTTTTGTAAATTACTTTTCTGTTTCCTTGCTATTATAGAAGTAAAACATGCTTAGAACAGAAAACTTTGAAAGGATAGAGAACAAAATATATGTAAAGAAAAACAATCCGTAATCTTACAACCCAGAGATAACCAGTTAATACATTTGGTGTATTTCCCTCTAGTCTTTTTCCTGAGTGTTGTGTGTGTGTGTGTGTATGTGTGTGTTGTTTTTGTTGTTATTTGAGATCATACTCTTCATACTATTTTCTGTCCTACTTTATTCATTTAGTACTGTCAGACTGACATTTTCTCATGTTGCTAAATATTCTTTGAAGCTATGTATATATGGTTGCATGATATTGCCTAAAATTGCACCATATTTATACAGCAACTTCTACGAACATTCAATATTATATATGTATAATATTATATATTTAGGTATGAATCTCTAAATCTTAGTAAATCTACTAATGTGTATGTATGAGAAAAATGTCTATTTTCTATAACTTAATTTCTATTCTTAGACTCCAATCCTCTGAGTTGACAAAAATGTAACCTTTGCAGCAATAAATGTTCCTGTACACATGTTTTTTGTCAGAATTTCTGATCATTTCCTTAACATAGATTCATAACAGTAGAAATATTGGGTCAGAGAATGAATTTATTTAAGCATCCATGTCTGTCTATCTATCCATGGATTCTTAAATATGTTCCTTCATAAACACACTTTAAATAAATATACATATGCATGCATATATAAACTCCTATCTTTCATCTATAAATATATGTATATAATTATATAATGCATATTTCTATCTATCTAAAATGGGTTTTTTTTGTTTTTTCTTTTTTTTTTTTTTTTTGACAGGCAGAGTGGACAGTGAGAGAGAGAGACAGAGAGAAAGGTCTTCCTTTGCCGTTGGTTCACCCTCCAATGGCTGCTACGGCCGGCGCACCGCGCTGATCCGAAGCCTGGAGCCATGTGCTTCTCCTGGTCTCCCATGGGGTGCAGGGCCCAAGCACTTGGGCCATCCTCCACTGCACTCCCTGGCCACAGCAGAGAGCTGGACTGGAAGAGGGGCAACCGGGATAGAATCCGGCGCCCCGACCGGGACTAGAACCCGGTGTGCCGGCGCCACTAGGCGGAGGATTAGCCTAGTGAGCCCCGGTGCCAGCCTAAAATGTTTTTAAAAACTCAAGCTTGGCCGGCGCCGTGGCTCACTAGGCTAATCCTCCGCCTAGCGGCGCCGGCACACCGGGTTCTAGTCCCGGTCGGGGCACCGGATTCTGTCCCGGTTGCCCCTCTTCCAGGCCAGCTCTCTGCTGTGGCCAGGGAGTGCAGTGGAGGATGGCCCAAGTCCTTGGGCCCTGCACCCCATGGGAGACCAGGACAAGTACCTGGCTCCTGCCATCGGATCAGCGTGGTGCGCCGGCCACAGCGGCCATTGGAGGGTGAACCAATGGCAAAGGAAGACCTTTCTCCCTGTCTCTCTCTCTCACTGTCCACTCTGCCTGTCAAAAAAAAAAAAAAAAAAACTCAAGCTCTCTTATTATTTTCACACTAAAAGGATTCTCCTAAGGGCTGCTTTCCAATCTTTGTCCTAATTCATAATAAGACACCAGCTTAGTCTGTAGCCCTTTAGGAAGGGATAAGCATAGAACTCTTGCCCTTTCACACAAGTCTGTTCTGCCTTGGAGAGCTCTTATTAAAAACTGACCTCGGTGAGACCCTCCGTAACATGTAACAATGCTGTTGCTTGCAGGTCATAAAGATGGTCTAATTCTGTCAGTAGGAGGTCATTCTCAGGAGTACTATGAGGGCTGTATGAAAAGGGTAGGTGATATTTCCTAGTGCAGTGCTGGGCATGCAGAAGGCACACAATACCATGGCTGATCTGCGAACATTCTGATAAGTAAGCGTAAGGTGATTAGCTGATAAGGCACTTGGTTATTTAATTGAACCAGTGTTTATTGAACTGGTCAGAGTCTGCCCTAGGGACTGGGACCATTCATTCCAGATTCAAGCAATTTGACCTGTTGTAAAAAACAGCATTTATTTATATTTGGAAAGTGGATTCACTAGAAATATGTGTCTAGGTATTATGCTAAAGCTATGTAAGTGCCACCAAAGATATGCTTCTGCTGTTAGAGAAGTTAAAATAGAATGGAAACGATACTTATTCTTGAATACTAAGAGATCAATGAAAAGTTACTCTAAGATGCCATGCTAACCACAATCAAATTGTTAGGTGTTCCGGAATATTTTGGAAAGGCTTTGCAGAGAACTTGGAATTGTATCTTCAAATATCTGCACGGTTGCCCAGAAATGGAAAGGGAATGGTAGGAGGCAGCTTAAGCAAAGAAGTAAGGACTGGAATCAACCCAAGACAGGGTTCACGGAGCAAACAAGCCTGAATTCTAAAATTAAAAGTAAGACAAAATTGATAGTGTTTTAGTATACAGGTTCTAAAGTTGGACTTCCTGTATTCAAGTCTGCTACTTACAGACTGTGTGACTTTGGGCAAGTGACTTAACCTCTCTGGTCCCAGTTTCCTCATCTGTTAAAAAGGATAATAATGCTGCCAACTTATATCACAGCGTTCTGTGAGGATTGGCTTGGTACTGCATAGGACATGTGGGAGCCTCAGCAGAAAGGAGATGAGATTTTTTTAGAGAGAAACACAAAGACAGTGAGACAGAGATACAAGACACACAGAGAAAGAGCATTTAGAGAACAGCGGCAGAGCCCTGAGGTCAGTTATCCAAGGGAAGCAATTAGAGGCAGAAATAACTCTGCAATGGTTGTTTTATCTGTTCTGGACAAAAATAAGCTAATAATCTGGTATATTTCCAGCTCCTGGAGGCCTAGAAATAAATAGTGTTCAGTTTGTCATGTACTTCTAAGTATCCTCTCCTCCTGTGAAGAGTTCTATTTTGCAGGATGGGGATGACCTTTCATGACGTTTTGGCTCGGGGTGGAAACAATGTCACATTGCCCAGAGCAAAGGCTCGGCGTGACGTCCCTGGGTCTCAGGACCCTGAGTCTGGAGAAAATGTTCAGGAAATGGAAACTAACTGTGAGGTACATTAATGACAGTGCTGTTAATGAATCTCCACGAAGCATGTGGCCTTAGTGCTCCTTTAATTACACTTCCTGACAGGAACTGGAGGGCTAGCAACAGTGCTGAACTTGGAGTCCTGCTCGGTCTCCCCTTCGCCGTGGGCAAGTTCGTCTCTGAAGCTTTGCTTCCTCTTCCGCAAAAGCAGCCGCTGAATTCACCTTTATGTTTCCCTCTTTTGATTGTAGAAGATCCCAATGGTTGTGAGAGGGCCTCGTCCGTGAAAATCCTCCCAGATGTGGAGATATGGAGTTGAGAGGCTGATAACTATGAATGCACACACCCAAATAAAATATGGGAAAAGTGTGAGCACCGTTTGGAAGGAATATGAGAATTCCTGTGTGGTTTGAGGCTAATGTGTTGTGGCCTGCATGTTTTCAATAAAACTGCAACCATCCCTGAAAATATTCTGGAAGTCTATGGAAAAATATACTTTGGTGAGCAAACATTTGCTTCCCACCCAATCTGTAAGTAAAGTGAAAGCCAGAGCAAACAGGACATAGTCTGCATATTGATTTCCCTGAGGCTGATCCAGAGGTCTGGGATCTGTTTCACTACTTTTTAGTTACTTTCCCCACATCTACCCTTTCTCCATTTTGATCAGCATCAGGAGACCTAGATGCAGGAGACCCGGGTTTGGGCCACTTTCAGTCCTGGACTCACATTGTGCCTCTGGACCAGCTTAACAATAATTTGTCTTCTTATTTGTGTGGCCGACTTAACAAATAAACTAAACATCATAGTTTATGGGTTGGTGAGAGGGAAGCAATCACCTAAAGAATGTAATTTGCTTGTAAGTTTCAGGAATTGTGTAAAAAGAGAGAGAGAGAGAGAGAGAGAAAGGCTAAAGTCACAGTACTTTGCCTGTCACAAGCTGGCTCTAGGACCTCATCCCCCCTCCACCCACTCCCTTATCCTTTCTCTGAAAACGCGGTATCCTTTTCCCAAATCCATGCCTTAGTGCTTTTCTAGTCCATAAAATCATCTTTCCTTCTCACTCTGAGATAAACTACCCTACAGTACTTTCAACGTGATTCTATAAATTACCTAATCATATTGGATTATAACCACTAGATAATAGTTTCTCCTGAGAGACTGAAAGCTCCCTCTAAGACAGAATCTCTTCATTCTCAGGTCTGAACTCTGTCCCAGGCACAGAATAGTTACTAGGCATTCATGAAAGATAAGGAAGAAAAAAGGGAGAGAAAGAAGGAGAAAAATGGACTGGAAAAAATTCAAAATTGTAAGTCATGAATTACGGTTTAAATTCTAATCTAGTTGCTTTGTAGCTAGAGGTATAGAATAAATTACTTCACGTTTCTAGGCCTCAGTTTACTATCTGTAACATTGGGCTAATGCTTTCTAGTCCTGTGTGCTTCGCTCATTCCACTCCAGCATGGAATTAGGGAGGGAAAAAGAAGAGGAGGTAAAGATGAAACAGACAACCGTGCCATTCACGAGAAAAGGGAACAGTTTAAAGTTGGGGTGAATGTACCTCTGGTTGTAGGAACAGTAAAGACCACTAGAGGGCAATGTTACGGCAGGGAAGTTTTCCCCAACAAAAAAACGGAACAGCTCACAGCTGGATGGGCCAAGCCACACAGGAGTTGGTCCTAATGGAGACTTAATCAGAACTTACTGTTCCCTGTTAAGCTTGTTACGCCTTGCTCAGGTGACTGACATTATATGAGTCACAAATGCCTAGCATTCGTCGCTGGAAACAGTGATCCACTATTTCTTTGTTGGAAATAAGGCTACCTTCCATGATATTGTTAGTGTCTATCACTACATTATGACTTTGTGGGTTTTTTTTAAAGGATTATTTATTTATTTGAAAGGCTGACTCACAGAGAGGCAGAGGCAGAGAGAGATAGAGAAGTCTTCCATCTGCTGGTTCACTCCCCAAAAGGCTGGATGTGCATATTTGAAGCCAGGAGCCAGGAGCTTCTTCTGGATCTCCCACGTGGGTGCAGGGGCCCAAGGACTCAGGCCATCTTCCACTGCTTTCCCAAGCCATAGCAGAGAGCTAGACAGGAAGTGGAACAGCCGGGACTCGAACTAGTGCCCATATGGGATGTCGGCACTTCAGGCGGCAGCTTTACTTGCTACACCACACTACTGGCCCTAAGTTTGAGTTCTTACATGAAAATGAGAATGCCATGCTTCTTCCAACTCAAGGCAGGGTCCGGGGTCTGTCTGCTTACCTTTAAGGTCTCTCGCATCCCTGCAGAAACCCTTGCTTCTACAATCATTTCCATCAAACACACCTGGGATTGCAGTGTTTCCCTGTTCATAAGCTTCCAGATGTGTTTCACTGCCTTTAGAAGGAAGTTCAAAACCCTCAGCCTTGTTCTCAAGGTTTACTATAACTGTCCCCAACAAACGTTACCAGTCTCCCTCTTTGCCCTTTCATTGACCTCCATGAATAAACCAGACTGTCCAGCCGCCATCACCACCACTACCCCCCTACCCCTGCCATAGTCCCTGAACATACCACCCACCCCCTGCATAATTCTATTGACTTCACTTGGCTCCCACCATCAGAATCTTCCACTAGATGAATTTCTAGCTATATATAATGACACTGTCACATCACACCTTTTGTTTCCCACAGAACCTTCCCAACTCCACTAGCAATACCTTACCAGATGTTTGAGACTCATTTATGCTTTATCCATTTCTCTCACTCATGGCATTAATCACTTTCCACCTTATATTAGATTTGTTTCATTCATGTTCTTATGCATTCATTATTTTGTTTAACATATATCAAGTATTTATTATGTATCAAGTCCATGTGAAAGGGCTCAGAAATGACCAAAGCTTAGTCTTGGTCCTCCAGGAGTTATAAGGTCAGCTGAAGTATGACAGATATGTCATACTACATTAGTTGTGCATATTTTATGTGATAACAAAGGTACATAAAAGAATAGAGAAAGCTAGGTTGGAGTCATACTGTAACACCAGACTAAGGTCTTAAATTGTGAAGACAGAGAATATGGCTTTGGAGAATTGTTCTTCAAATACTTACCATGTCAATGTACGTTTTGTGAATCATTCTATCCAGTAGAAAACAAGGTACTCAAAGGGATGTTTTAATTGCAGAGTGGGATAAGGATTTGTGAATTGGACCAATGATTTCAAAAGAAGTAAGAGAGACAATTACAATATGTATTCATTTCCCTTTCTAGAACAGGGCCTTTAGTATTGAAAGTTTATGTGTTTGTAGAATTCCCAAGTTGGAAGGAACTTTGGAGATTATCTAGTCCTTATTCCACTAATGAGGAAAAGGCATTGCTGAAAAATGGAGCGGTTTTCTCAGTCACCCAGTTTGCTAGTATCAGAGCTAAAACTGGGGACTTAAATGTCAGTGTTGAACTCCTCTACATCGCATGTTTCTAAGCCTTGGCAGTCATCATTTGCTGTTGAGACACTCAGCAGTGTGTGTGTGTGTGTGTGTGTGTGTAGCATGTTGGCTTCACAATATTAAGGAAGATCCAGATCTTGTATATATAAGGAGACTGAGACCCAGAGAAAAGAAGTGACTGGACCATGATCACAGATCTGAAGTCATATCTGGGCCCAAACTCCTATTTATTGAGAGAGAGTGAATCCATTCCTTATAATCAAGGCAAATGTCTTTGATTAGCTAACAAATGATTACCCTTCACTTTAGAGAATAAACAGGCGCCCAATTGACATCACTTGTCATTTAGTCTTAATCTCAAACATGTATACTTTTGCCTAAGTCTTCTCATAGCCTGGAACATTTCCCTTAGCAACAAGAATAACAGCCAATGAGCTGCTCTGAGACCTCTAAGCAATTTGTAACTATCCAGAGAAAATTTTCCCTTCTCCTTCTGCTTGGCCTTTCTGCTTTTTCCCTACTACTGCCAAAAGAGGAAAGAAAAAAAAAAGAAAAGAAAACATATATAATAATTTCCAGACAGTGGTTTTCTTTGTGGAAGCTGAAAGGCTATCTTTCATAAGTTCTGGGATCAGAGAGCATTGAAACTGAGCTGGGCAAAGAGAAAGAAGCTGGGCACCAGGACCTACCAGACCTGGATGTGCTGACACTAGGTTAAAGTAGGAATGGGACTGTTTAGAAGTGCAGGGGTAAAGAGGATTGCAGCTACCAGTTGCTAAATAAGGTCCTGGAACTGACAGGTATGTTCTTGTGTTTTAGGCAAATCTAAACCAAATCCTCATCACAATTTGACACACGTTCCAGAGACTGTTATTGTTGCAACATGATGAAAATTCTCAATGGTCCTTGAACCTGGATTCCCATACAAACAGCCCTACATCACCCCAGAGTCTCTCCTCCACATCCAAACACTTACTGGTTATCTCCACTCGGAAAATTCACCAAATCTCAAAACACAATCAAGACAATTTGTTTGAATGTCTATTTTTGCTGAGAAATTATCTTTATTCTTTCTCCACCCAGTGCCTACCAAACTTCATGACACTTAACAGATGTTTAACAAATACTGTTGAGTGGATGAATAAACAAACAAATCAATAAATGAACAAAACATGGGCATAATGTTGGCAAAGAATTTAGCATTAGCTTCCATGTCAGATTCTATGGATAGACTGATTTTAAATTTTGGAAATGTAGTTCCTATAACAATAGGCTAAATGAGGTAATAAGGGTCTGAACAACAATTGCGGCAGTGGAGTTGGATTGGGGAGACAGTTACAAAACACACAGAAATAGAATAATATATTATCTATTAATATTATAATAATATATTATTATAATATCTTTGGAAGAGTAGCAGAGTGGGAAACAGCATATAATTTTTAATCAACATTTTATTGAGATGATATGAGCCTATCTCTGAATTTGCCTTGCTTTCTGAGCCCTGATACTATTCTGAGCTTCAATTCGAGTCTGAGCATAGATCTCAATAAATGAGGACCAGCCTCCTGCCCCTACATCGCACATAAACATATCAACCCTTCCAGAATAATCAGGCCTGCAGTTTGCCCATTCTAGCAAGATACTCAACACAGCTCCATCACTGTAACCCATCATAAATGGTTACAAAAGCATAACCCAGTTTTCATTAACAATGCTAGAAGTCTAGAGCTTCCTCTGTTTTGGGGGGCTTGTCTTTTCCTAGGCTGCTTCTAAGTCTCTCATGCTACCTATCTCTTCCTATCCCCCCAAATTTATTTGCACTCTGCTTCTCATCTCTACACTGGCTTGAATTTATTCATACATTGTGTCATCCAATAGTTTGTCTATTCAACAGCCATTTCAATTCAAATCAGTTCATTAAATATTTAATGGCTATGTATGCATGCCAAGCCATGTGATATGCTCCAGAGTTGTGGAGATGATGGTCACTGAATACAAGGCACCCTCAACTTCATGGAGAAGGCAGATTTTGTAGTTATCTATTCCAACTTAACAAACTAACTCAGAACTTAGGGATATAAATGAAACCATTTTCTTATGTTCACAGTCTCTAGGTAAATAATTGGGACAGTATGTCTGTGTTTCACAGGGCCTTGAGAATTGGAAATACACTAAGGCTGAGGATTATTGAAACAGCTGGAAAGTATCATTGTGGAGGCATGTACAACTCAAATGTTGCCTGAGACCTCAGCTGGAACTGTACGTGACATAGGGGTGACAAGGCAGAAACAGGTATACTTTATAGGTATGTCATTAATGGACATTCTTCAAAAATAAGCTGGCCAAAAACACCAGTTCTCAATTCTTTTTGGTATGAAAACAACATTACTCAAGTACTTAGTATGCACAAAGAGCTGCTTCCCACACTCCTTTCTGTATGATATCACAACTTTCTAGATATTTTCTCACCTATTATCTCACTGGATCTTGTCAACCATGCTTAAAGGTCAGTGTGATGAAAGCAAAGCTTGAAATCCCTCATCAATCATTACACAAAGTTGAATTTCAAGCAAGCTCAGAAGTTAAGATGTATCGGGTTGGTTTATACAAAGTTCCAAAGGAATTTGACTAAGTAAATGTGTGAGAGTGTGTGCAGTGTGCATCAGGTTTCTGCCTCCATATGTGGCTTAGTGTGATACTAGATTGGTTAGAGGACTTGAGAGGATTGATGCATTTTGCTCCAGTGGCCTGAGGTTTTCCAACTTTAGATCTTCCATCTTTCCAGGTACAGGACGTCTTTCAGGTACTCACTATCCACAGTCAGGGTGAAGGTGGTCCTCAGAGCTGGAAAAGATAGGATTGCTGGGACACCTCTGAGTGGCCTACAACTACAACCCAAAATAGTGGGGCCTCTCTAGTCCACTGTTCCATAGATTTTTCCATCCAGCCCAGTATCCTTCAAGTCGTTGAGTAAGAAGCAGAAAACAGCCTGTAATAGTGGAATGAACTCTGGGTCAGAAAAGATCAGGCACATAGCCAAAGCCCATATTTTACTATCCACTTTAAGTGCATGCTTGCTTTTTTTTTATTTTCGGAGTTCTAACCTCTAAAGGGGGCATTTTGTTCCAATTTATTTTACTTTATTTTATACTTAACTTATATATAATGAAGTGCATCAATTTTAGCTGTACCTTTGATAAGTTTTAACAAAAATATACTCCTGGGTAGTCAACATCATGATCAAGATATAGAACATTTCCATCATCCCAAGAATCTCCATTGGTAGCCTTTTCATTCAATAATTCCCTAGGCTAATCCGTTCTCTGAATTCTATCACCACAGATTAATTATGCCAGTTGTTCACATAACATATGAGCATGTAATACCTGAAATCCATGTAAACATAATTTCACAATCTGTATAATTTTGTGTCTGGCCTTTCATTGAGTGCATTTTTAAAATCCATTCATGTTATATCATTTCATTAGGTATCTATTGCAGTGGAATAATGTTACCACAGCCTTAACAGATTAAAATAACACACACTTATTAACTCATAATTTCTGTGGGTCAGGACCAGACATGGCTTAGCTGGGTCCTCTGCTTCAGCATCTCATAAAGCCAAAGTCAAGATTTAGCCAGGGTTGTAGTCTCAACCAGAGCTTCACTGGGAACATAGCTACTTCTATACTCACATGGCCAATGGCAACATTCAGTTCCATGCAGACTGCTGGACTTAGGGCTCCATTTCCTGCTAGCTGTTGAAAATGTATTACCAATAAAGCTCTAAACACCCACTTCAATTAGGTATCTCCTAAGGAGTAGAATTTCTGGGTCATGGGTGGGCATTTGGTACATTAGTTAAGATGCTGCTTGGGATGCCCCCTTCCCATGCCAGATTGTCTGGGTCTGAATCCTGGCTCCCCTTCCAATTTCCAGCTTACAGCTAATGTACACCCTGGGTGCAAGGAAGTGATGTTTCAAGTACTTGGATCCCTGCCACCCAATGTTGGAGACCCAGATTGAGTTCCAGGTTCCTGGCTTCAGCCAGGCCCAGCTCCAACTTTCAAGTGCATTTGGGGAGTGAACCAGTGAATGGAAAATATCCCTCTGACTGTCTTTTTATTTCTCCCTCTGTCTCTCTGCCTTTCAAACTAAAAAAAAATGATAAGTTTTATTAAAAATGCTATGGAACACATACACATGCTATTCTCAATTGTCAGATACCTTGGAGACAGCTATCACTATCCCTATACTATAATTAAGAAATTGGGTGCTTAGCAAGGAAAGATGGCTTGTCCAAAAACCAAAGACAGCAAGAAGCATCTGAGTTAGCATTCAAACCAGGCCTGCCTGGCTTTAAGACTCTTCATAGTATACAGTGTTTCACAATCCTCAACTGTTTGTATACCACCTTCATAATTTCCCCATATCTTAAATAATATTATCCATTAAATCATTGCTCTAATCTACTAGTGACTTCTTTATAATACATAACTATTTAAAAAGTTATTCATGTACCACTTACAATTATTTTGCATAGCATACAGCAGTGACAGTGCTGGTATAATTTATGAAATGCTATTGGGATACATATTCCAGCTGGAGATTGGATTCTTCTTGTCCAGGTCCTGTCACCAATAGTCTGTGTATCCTTGGGCAAGTCCCTTTCCCTCTCTGAACTTCAGTTGCCCATACATATGAGAGTACTTCAGAAAGTTCATGGAGAAACAGAAATACAAGATGATGAGAATTTTCCAAGTTTCCCTGCTATTCTGGGTCGCAGATATCAATTGGCAGAATTAGATGACAATTGCATGTCAGTGCCAGAATGGGGATGTCTAAGGCAATCAGGTTTCATCTCTTGTGCAGTAGCAAAGCCAGCTTTTAGTCATCCACATCTGCATGCACATCAGCTTCTTTGGACTGGAGAGCGTGTTGGGTACGTAGCTCTGGGTCAGCCTAAACTATGCAGCAGAGATGCATTGCAGACATGCATGTTTCTCTGTTGTGCCACAGAAAGGGGACTTATGCACATATGTGGATGGGTATGGACATTTATACTGTATAGGATCCTCCCCACTATCCACTGTACCCCATCACGCCACAGGTTCCCCTGCCTACCACTATACTTTTGCCTACTCTATTTATATTCAAAAAGAACTCCTGCATGTTTCATTGCTGTTGTTGTTTTCCAGAACAACAGCCTTGTGAATGCAGCAGCCCAGAAAGCAAAACATGGCCACAAAGTAGGCATTCCTTCTCAATGTGGTGTTGATTGTGTGAAAATTGTTACTATTATTTAGAAAATGTCACAAAGGGTCAGATTTTCATTTCCAGATTCTAGGAATTTCAACTAGTTCCTTGTTATGAAAATCTCCCTCCTCCTGTTAGCAAGAACTCCCAGTCCTGGCTAAGCCATGAGCAACAGCAGGGACCTTGTTTACATGATGAATTGATTAATTTGATGAATTAATGTTTTGGTACCAGAACAACAGTTACACTCTAACCCACACACTCTCACTGTTTTACAAATAATTTAGGTGTTCCATGGGCCCGAATTCAGCCTCAGTCTTTGAACTGCACTGTAAACAAGACAGGGATGATAGAGAGCTTGTCAGCTGCATAGCTCGGGGTCAGCCTAATTACGCAGCAGAGAGGCACAGGAAAAGGGCAAGGGAAAGAAAAGCCTCATGTGGGACATCTACTCCAGGAGTTATACTAAGCCCATCATTTACAAAATTGCTCTCCCAGCAACAGTCTCCAAGAGGTATTACTAGTATCTTGCTTTTACAGAAAGGAATCTGAAAAGTCACGTAATAGTGGCAAGAACCAAGATTCCTCTCCAGGCCCAGCCAACTCCAAAACCTGTGAGGGTACTTCAAAAAAGTTCTTGGAAAATTAAAGTAAATGTATCAGTTTATTTTGGTGTACAAGTTTTTTCATAATACATGGAAAATGTGTATTATGAAAAAATATGCATCCATTTCAAAATTTTCGCCTCAAAATAAGTTCATACTTTTTTAAAGATTTATTTATTTATTTGAAAGTCAGAGTTACACACAGAGAAAAGGAGAGGCAGAGAGAGAGAGGTCTTTCATCTGCTGGTTCACTCCCCAGTTGGCCGCAATGGCCGGAGCTGAGCTGATCTGAAGCCAGGAGCCAGAAGCTTCTTCTGTGTCTTCCATGCGGGTGTAGGGGCCCAAGGACTTGGGCCATCTTCCACTGCTTTCCCAGACCACAGCAGAGAGCTGGATTGGAAGTGGAGCAGCTGGGTCTTGAACCGGCGCCCATATGGGATGCCAGCACTGCAGGAGGTGGCCTTACCGACTACATCTCCGCATTGGCCAGAAGTTCATACTTGTAATTCTGTTTTCTATGGAGTTTATGAAGTACTTTCACATGTTTTTATCTATTACAGTATACATCAAAGTACCAATGTCCCTGCCCTTCAACTCCTCAGTGCAATAGGAAAGGAGAACAAATTATGAATAACATACCTGACTGTCTACTATTTTCTGCTTGTGTTTCACTTCCTCTGAGAAGCCCTTCTTAATTTTCCCAGCTCAGACGGTCCTGTTTCTGCTCAGAATCTATGTAGTATCCATTGCATCTATATTACTCATTTAGAAATTTCTGTGATAGGGTGGAACAAGTCCTTTAAAATGAAGCAAACCCTTTGTATTGATGAGGAAAATGGGTCCCAGAGCGAGAATAGGAATGGTGGATCAAGGTGGTAACAGGCACTAGAATGGAAGTATCCTGATTCATGATCTAGTACTTTTGTTCCTTTACCCAAATTGCAACAGAGGTTGCAGAAAGGAGATAGGTGTTAACCTGGTATAGGGTGCAAATATGGTATCAAAAAAGCAAAGGAGGCCAGCGCTGTGGCACAGCAGGTGAAGCCTCTGCCTGCAGTGCCAGCATCCCATATGGGCGCCGGTTCAAGACTCGGCTGCTCCACTTCCGATCCAGCTCTTTGCTATGGCTTGGGAAAGCAGCAGAAGACAGCCCAAGCCCTTGGGCCCCTGCACCACATGGGAGACCCGGAAGAAGCTCCTGGCTCCTGGCTTCAGATCAGCACATCTCTGGGCCATTGCAGACAATTGGGGAGTGAACCATCAGATGGATGACTTCTCTCTCTCTCTCTCTCTGCCTCTCCTTTTCTCTGTGTGTAACTCTGACTTTCAAATAAATAAATAAATCTTTTTAAAAAAGGAAAATCATCAAATGTATGTAAAATTACATAGAATGTCCCCAGACATATAGTAGTTCTCCAACACGCATTAGTTGTCTGAATCAAAAACTATCATAGCCATAACCTGCTTTGTGTTGAAGCAGATTAAGCTACTGCCTACAATACCAGCATCTCTTATGGGTACCAGTTAGAGTCTCTGCTCCTCCATTTCCAATCCAGCTCCCTGCTAATGCACCTGGGAAAGCAGCAGAAGATGGCCCAAGTGCTGGGGCCCCTGCCAACCATGTGGGAGACTGGGATGAAGCTCCTGGCTTCTGGCTTTAGCCTGGCCTAGCCCTGGCCATTGTGGCCATTTGAGGATTGAATTAGCAGATAGAAGCTTGCTAGCTCGCTAGCTCTCCCTCTCCCTCTCCCTCTCCCTCCCCCTACACCCCCAGTGTGTGTGTGTGTGTCTCCCTCTAACTCTTTCAAATAAATAAATAAATATGTAAAAGAGCATGGGGTTGGGGGGAAGAAAACCTGTCAGAGCGGCTTTCACATCTGCTCAGGGTCTACACAACCAGGAGTTGACTCAGACAAGATAACTTGAGACTAGAGCTTAGTTCCCTAGACAGACATTCCTACTCTGCTCACTTGTCTGTTTTTATGTATCTGTGATTAATATATTTATTTCCTTTATTTTTTTGTTTGTTTTAAATGAGACTTGTACCCAGGCATTCTGATATCAGATGTGGTTGCCCCAAGTGATGTCTTTTAAAAATGTTTATTTATTTGAGAGATAGAGTTATAGACAGAGAGGTAGAGACAGAGAGAGAGGTCTTCCATCTGTGGGTTCGCTCCCCAAATGGCCGCAATGGCCAGAGCTGGGCCGATCCAAAGCCAGGGGCCAGGAGCTTCTTCCAGGTCTCCCACAGAGGTGCCAGGGCCCAAGCACTTGGGCCATCTTCTACTGCCTTCCCAGGCTGTTTTTATGATTTAGCAAAAATCCTATTTCATAGCTTCATTTTCCACTTCCCCTTCACCCTCCATTTATGTCACTTTAATTACAGGAATTTATTTAATGATGCCTAATCATCAATAGAATAAGCCAGCTTCTTAAACTTCTTATCTCTTCTATTCACTTCTCTCCTTTGACACTTGCCCAAATCCGTGGGAATTACAGTTTACAGTATTATTCATTTGCTATCCTTTCATCTGTCTCTGCATTTGATGTTCCCTCAGTATGTACCAGCATACTCTATTCCTGCATCTATGCCTGGCAAACTCAGTTTCAAAACGCTCTGCAAATATCATCTTACATGCGAATTTTCCCCAACTTTCCCAGGGTAAATTAGCTGCTTCCTGCAAAATCCAGTTAACTCGTTTCTAAGAACGTTGACTATACTGTATTAAAATCCATTGGCATGTATAGCCATTATTCTCTCAATCCCTCTACCTTTGGCTGAATGTGAAGGAAGAAACCACGTGTTCCATATAGCTCTCTTCTTTTGTGAACTCCAAAAATGGTGTGACAACTCAAGGGGAAAAAGTACAGAGACCAGTATATGATTATCCCTTCCAAACTGGACTTTCTTCCTGCACACTCTTCCCTTCATAACCAGATTTGAGGCAGGGTTGGGAAATAAGAGTCGCTTCCCTGCCTCTCCCCCGTCCCGTTTTAGCAAGAAAAAGTGCTACAAGAAGTACAACAAGCAGGGAGAGGCATAAAGCAAACAGAACTCGGCGGGGAGGAACACACAGTGAGCGAGCCCCTCCCTACAACAATGCACTCTGAGATTGGCCGCCAGCGCTCAGAGCCCACCCCTTGCCTCCTCCAAGTCCGCAGGAAGGAGATGCGGGCTCTGCACGTCCGGGAGCCTCAGGGGCCCCTCAGACCTATCCAGGAAGTGTTGCCAAGCGAGTAGGGCGGTGCTTTGAGGCTTTGTGGCAGACGCATGCGCAATATCACCACCGCTTGCTGTTTTCCGAAACAGACCGTGGGAGAGGGCGGGCAAAAGGCACGTAATCCCTGCAGGCTGTTTGTAGTGGCGGTCTGGTTTCAGAATCACTTTTCCTACCCAGTTAGGTGTTGGACTCTGCCGGTCACCCGGTCGATGGACTACTTCATTAACCGCGGATGTTGTGCGCATTAAAGAATTGAGTCTGGCCCTGTGCATTTGAATTCTTGGAAATATCCAGGAACTAAACTGGAGGGAAGTGACAAAACTAAACAGAAGTTTGAGGTTCAGTTCTAGGCCCTCCACTTTAATGCACTGTAGACCAATCAGAAGTGTCCCATAGAGAGTAAGTAGTCTGGGGGAAAGACAGAAACCCAGGTCTCAAGAAAGAGGATTTGAGGAGTGGGGGCTATTGATCCTAAAGCTGAGACGGCACTGGAAAAATGGGATTTCTTACTTAAGACTTATGAGGGCTGACGGTGGAAACAGAATACACATCACTATAACATAGGACTTTATAAAGTTAGAGCTCCCTGAATGGGGAATAAAATTAACAGAACACCTTGAGAGAAAGTGACTTCTAAACTGGTGGTGTTCAAGTAGGATCAGAATAATTGAATTTAGTTGCCCTTGGACCCCGGCTTTATTGGTGGCCCAACCATCAGCCAAAGGAGATGCAGGCTGACAACAATTTTCCCAGGCGAAGGAGGGACTTGATTCCCTGCCTTGCTTGCACCAGCCCTTCTACTGCTTTTGCTAATTTCTAGATCTTTGGTCCCTTGAAAGTTAAATTTCTCTTGCTCACCCAGGAGAAAGACCTGCCCCACTTTGAAGCACAAACACATAGTTGCACTCACTAGGTAAGAAAATCCATGATAGTATATGGAAGGTCCATACAATTATGCTTAAAAGGATCTCTTCTTCAAAGTGAGCTTAACCTGCAAGAAAATTAGGATTAACACTTTCATTACAGTTGAAAAAATAATATTCAGACAAATTAACTTCCCCCAAATAGCTATAAAGAATAAATATTAGGCTTTTTTGTATTCCAGTGTTAGCTAGAACCTGATCAGCCTTACAATCGTCTCAGAAATATTTTTATCATTTCTCATATGTCAAGTAATGCAGAAGGAAGCGTACAAGTTCTCCCCCCCCAAAAAAAATGTTAATCATGGAAAATGTCAAACTACAGGAAAAGTTGGAAGAATAGTTCAAGTAATACTTGTATTCCATTTACCTACATACAGACACACTTTTCTGCAGAACCATTTAAAAAGTTCATTACAAGGGCTGGTACCAGCTCCCTGCTAATGTGACTGGGAAAACAGCAGAAAATGGCCCAAGTAATTGGGCCTCTGCACCCATGTGAAAGAACTTTATGAAACTCATGGCTCCTGATTTCCATCTGCCCAGCTCTGGCCATTGCAGCTGTTTGGGCATGAACTAGCAGATGGAAGATCTTCCTCTCTCTCTCTCTCTCTCTCTCTCTCTCTGCTTTTCAAATAAATAAATTAAATATTTTCAAAAATAGTTAATTATAGGCATCCTGAAATTTTCCCATAAGCATTTGAGTATCACTAACACTGTATCTCTGAAATGTGATTAGTTTCCTATATAACCCCTGTAGCATTATCATACTTAAGAAAATAAACATTGGTGCATTATTAACTAATATAAATTCCACATTCGATTTGCCACAGTTAAAACAAGATGTGCTTTCTATATTTCTTTCTTTGTTTTCCACTTGGGACCCCATTAATGCTCACAAATTGCTTTTGTTTATCACTTCCCTTCAGTCTTCTTTAATCTAGACTGACCCTCTGCCTTTTTATGCCTTTCATGACATTGGCCTATTTGAAGAATCCAGAACAATTGACTTACAGAATGCTGTAATTGTCTTTCAGTATAGAAGATAGGCCACATTGCTTCCCTGCTTTAAACTCTCCAATTCCTTTCTGTTAGGATTACCATAAAATCTGAATTCCTCACCCATAATATAGCCATTGGTTGTCCTCCAGGTTCATCCATGACTTCCAATGATGCACTATACTTTAACAGCATTGTACTCCTTCTATTTCTTGAATATTTCCATCTTACTCCTGTCTCATGAGGCTTAACAGCCTGTCCCTTCTGCCTGAAATGCTTGTCCCCCGGAACTCTGCAAAGTTGGC
Source organism: Oryctolagus cuniculus (assembly GCF_964237555.1). Taxonomy (NCBI): domain Eukaryota; kingdom Metazoa; phylum Chordata; class Mammalia; order Lagomorpha; family Leporidae; genus Oryctolagus; species Oryctolagus cuniculus. Next base: position 45,814,891 of record NC_091453.1, on the reverse strand, counting down.
TTTCTTTTGCACTGTTCAGGTGACTCCCCAAGAAATGACACCACCATTATACACATCCTTATGCAGTTTATCTCCTTATGTCTGAGCTTTGCCTATAACTCCCTTATAACTAATAGAATGTGACTTTGGATACTTGTAGCAAGAATCTGAAACAATGCCTAGTGAGTATGCCCTCACTATCTGTTGGATTAATGAGTTTCCTCATTTTCTCCTCAAATGCTTATTCTGGGGGAAGCCAGCAACCATGTAAGAAATATGACTACCCAGACGGGTGTTGTGGCATAGCAGGTAAAGGCTGCCACTGGCATTCCATATGGATACCAGTTCCACTTCTGATACAGTTCCCTGCTGATAGCCTAGGAAAAACAGTAGAGAATGGCCCAAGTGTTTGGGCCCCTGCACCCATGTGGGAGATCCGAATAGAGTTCCTGGCCCCTGGCTTCGGCCTGGTCATTGTGGCCATTTGGGGAGTGAACCAGAATATGGAAGGCTCTCTCTGTGTCTCCCTCTCTCTCTGTAACTCTGAATTTCAAATAAGTAAATAATTCTTATTGTAAAAAAAGAAAAAGAAAGAAAGAGAAATAAAGGGAGAACAGAAGGAAGGAAGGAAGGAAGGAAGGAAGGAAGGAAGGAAGGAAGGAAGGAAGAAAATGACTACCCTGAACTCATCATGCTGAGAATAAGCCCACTCTAGCCATGTCAAGAAGTCATATGGATGTCATAAATAAGAGTGTCAATTGTTAAATCAACAACAGGAGTCACTGTGCACTTGCTCTCCATGTAGGACCTCTGTCCTTAATGTGTTGTACTATGAGAATTAACGGTAAAACTAGTCTTCAAACAGTATTTAATAATTTGTGTGTCTGTGTGGGTGCAAACTGTTGAACTCTTTACTTAGTACAGTTGATCTTGTGTATATAAAAATAATTAAAATGAATCTTAATGAGGAATGGGATGGGAGAGGGAGTAGGAGGTGGGATGGTTTGGGGGTGGGAGGGTGGGTATGGGGGTAAGAACCGCTATAATCCAAAAGTCATACTTATGAAATTTATATTTATTAAATAAAAGTTTCATATATATATATATATAAAGAAGTCATATGGAGAGATGCCCAACTAGTCCCCAGTGTGTCTAACCATCTCAGTTTGGGTCCCCCTAGTGGTTTGTTTAAGCACCATCCGTGTGAATAAAGAAGTCATTCTGAACATTTTATTTTCTTTGTAGTACTTATCACCATCCAAAATTGCCTTCTTTATTTATTAGGTACAGACCTATTGCACCGTCTCTTCCCACTAGACTTGTGGGGACCAGACGCCTTGTCTGTCTTGCTTATTACAGCTTCGAAGCAGTTTCTCAGACTCTGTTGTGCATGCAAGTCACTGAAGATCTTACTGAAAAGTAGATTCTGATTCAGAAAGTCTGGAATAGGGCCTGGGACTCAGCATTTCTACAGACTCTTAGATAATACAGATGCTACTGGAGCACAGAGTACTCATTGTATACCAAGACAGTACCTATCTGCAGTTAGGAGTGAAAGAATCTGGATTCTCTCTGAGTGAAGCTCATCCTCTTCACCATGGATTTTTGAATTTTCAGCTATTCCCTTGAAAAATTAGAAAGCCTGGCAGTCCTAGGATGCCATTCTCACAGTGCAGCAATCAGGTGGAGCTGGTTGCAGCTTCTGTCTTTCAGAGGAACAACCCCTTCCTAGTGGCTCCTTCCTAGCCCAGGCAGGCTTTCTGCTGGTGGCCCCCCGCCTTTCAGGGCAAAATTATTTTTATTCTCACTCCATAACTCCAGAAGACCAAATCCAAGATGCCCATATCTCAACCACGTTTTTCCTATAGGAAAGACAATGTCCATATTCAAGGGCTGCAGCCCATCTGGAGCAGTTCTTCTCATATGTTAATGTCAATTGAGGCTGTTGTTAAAATGCAGATTCTGACTCATTGGTGGGGACCTGGATTCTGCATTTCTATTAAGTTCCCGAGTAATGCCAATGCTGTCAGGCCACAGACCACAATTTGAGGAGCAAAAACCTGGATCCGTACCTGGCAGAGTAAGTCCTCAGTATTTGTTGGACCAGTGAATTTATTTCATCTAAAAACATGATGATAGCATTATCTCAATTTTATAAACCAGGAAATTGCAACTCGATTGAATGACTTGCCAAAGGTCACACAACTAGAACTAGTGCATATCAGAACCTACACTCGAATTCAAGTCTATCTGATGACAAGGCTAACCTGTGATTTCCTAAAAATCTCAGATTGGTTTACCACTCAGATAGCTTTATAAGTTGGCACAGTGTGATTTCAGAGAGAGCAAGTAGACCCTCATATTCTCAAGTCCCTCCCACCTACATGGAATTCCTTATACAGGCAATTGACTATTTAGGAACTGGTGTGGAAGTGTTTCAGTATTTAATAGCTCGTACCATGAACCACCAGAATAGTATTCCTGAGCATCAGAAGTTTTTTAAAGAAAGTACAAAAGCTTGGAAGCCAAGTCCCGGGTTAAGGTCAGTAGTAGAATCCATATATTGGGTGGTCAAATGACCATAGACTCAGACAATAAAAGTCATAAATAGTTCCTAAAACTGCAAATCCCAATCACGCTGAGGCAAGACGTTAGAGATACCTGGCTGGGGGCCAGTGCTGTGGCCTAATGGGTAAAGCTGCAGCTTGCAGTGCCAGCATCCCATATGGGTGCTCGTTCAAGTCCCGCCTGCTCCACCTCTGAATCAACTCTCTGCTATGGCCTGGGAAAGCAGTAGAAGATGGACCAAGTCCTTGGGACCCTGCATCTGTGTAGGAGACCTGGAAGAAGCTCCTGGCTCCTGGCTTTGGATCGACACAGCTCCAGCTGTTTTGGCCATCTGGGGAGTAAACCAGTGGATAGAAGACCTCTCTCTCTCTCTCTCTCTCTCTCTCTCTCTGCCTCTGCCTCTCTGTAACTGCCTTTCAAATAAATAAACAAATCTTTTAAAAAAATGAAATACCTGGCTAGTAGGTGTCTGAGCAGGCAGAATCTGACAAGCTAAAGCACATCCACATCAAAGTGTAATGCAACAATCAGACCATTCCTAGAGCAAATGTCTCCTACTGAGGAAAGAAGTGTAATTGGTTTATTTGGCAGTCTGTTTATAATCTGTTTGATGGAGGCAGAGATGGCTTCTGAGAGGTGGCCACTGATCATAATTTTGATGGATGAATAAGAGTGTGCCAAACAATTTGTTAAATGCAAAACAAAGCACTTTGTTTTCTTATGTCTTTCCATCTGAACAACTTCACAAGTAACAATTAAAAATCAGTTCTCATTCCATGGATCCTAATTTTAGTCTGAAAAATGTAATAGATTTTTTTTATTTTTATTTTTAAATAGCATATATTAATTATGCATATTTATGTGGTATAGTGTAATATTTCATACATGCAAATAATGTATACCGATAATTAAGATGACTCAGTCTGGCGCCGTGGCTCAATAGGCTAATCCTCCGCCTTGCGGCGCCAGCACACTGGGTTCTAGTCCCGGTTGGGGCGCCGGATTCTGTCCCGGTTGCCCCTCTTCCAGGCCAGCTCTCTGCTGTGGCCAGGGAGTGCAGTGGAGGATGGCCCAAGTCCTTGGGCCCTGCACCCCATGGGAGACCAGGAAAAGCACCTGGCTCCTGGCTTCGGATCAGCGCGATGCGCCGGCCGCAGCACGCCAGCCGTGGTGGCCATTGGAGGGTGAACCAACAGCAAAAGGAAGACCTTTCTCTCTGTCTCTCTCTCTCTCTCACTGTCCACTCTGCCTGTCAAAAACTAAAAAAAAAAAAAAAAAAAAAAAAAAAAGACTCGAATTACCATTATTTCTTTATGTTTGGAAGCTTCAAATTCAGATCTTCTAGTTCTTCAAAAAATATATAGTAGATTATTGCAAAATGGAGTAGACTTGAGGAAAGAAACCCATGGTTTGTTTTCCAGCTCTATCTCTTACCTCATGACTGGAATACAGCAGAAAAATCTTTCTACTTGTAGTCAATTATGTCAATTCTAAGAACTCTAAACCAAACCCCAGATTCTGAAAAATTTATCCTTTGTTTCCTTAAAAGTTTAGTGTTTTAAGTTTTACATTTAAGCCTATGTTCTATTTTAAGTTGTTTGTAGGTACGAGTGTGAGTTTCATTATTTTTGCTTACAGAAGTCCAATTGCTCCATCATCATCATTGGAAAGGCTCTCCTTCCTTTGTTGAATTGCTCTTGAACTTCTGTAAAGAAAAAAATCAGTTGAACATATTTGTGTTTATTTATTTCAAGATTCTCTTTCTGTTACTTTGACCCATGTGTCTAGTATTCTAATACCACACTACCTTGACTACTGAAGATGTATCATAAACTTTAATATTGGGTAATATAATTCTCACTTTATTCTCCTTTATCATGATTATTTTAGTAACTCTAGGACCTGTGGATCATTCTACATAAGTTTTAGAATAAGCTTGTCGGGGGCTGGTATGGTGGCATAGCAGATAAAGCCACCGCCTGCAGTGCCGACATCCCAAGTGGATGCCAGTTAGAGTCTCAGCTGTTCCACTTCTGATTCAGCTCTCTGCTATGGTCTGAGAAATCAGTAAAAGATGGCCAAAGTCCTTGGGCCCCTGCACCCACGTAGGAGACTAGGAAGAAGCTCCTGGCTCTTGGCTTCAGACTGGCCCAGCTCCAGCCATTGCAGCCATTTGGGGAGTGAACCAGTGATGGAAGACATTTCTCTGTTTCTCTCTGCCTCTGCCTTTCAAATAAATAAATAAATAAATCTTTCAAAAATAAATAAATAAATAATAAAAATTTTAAAAGATAACCTTGTCTATGTTTACAAACAACATGCTGAGATTTTGACAGAAATGTCATCAAACATATAGGACAAATTGAGAAGAATTAGTATCTACCATGTTGAGTCTTCCAGTGCCAGAATAGAATTTGCATATATGTTTATTAATTTTTTATCAGCATTTTCTAGCTTACAGCACACATATTGGGCATACACTTTAAGTTTATATATATATATATATATGTTTCATTTTCTTTATAGCAGTTGAAAACCTTATTGTGATTTTAATTTTGGTTTCTTTATGTTCATTGTTAGTATATGGAAATATTCTTCATTTTTATGTGCAGACCTTGTATCCTGTGACCTTGTTTAAGTCACTTATTAGTTTTAAGGTTTTGGAGTTTGTTTGTACATGCCTGAGTATTTTCTATGTAGACAATTATGTCATCTGAAAATCAAGAAGATTTTGTTTTTATCCTTTCCAGACTATTTGATTTCTTTTCCTTGCCTTATTGAAATTCTAGTAATCTGTTGAGTAAGAGTGGTAGGAGAAGCCATCCTTGCCTTGTTCTCAATTGTAAAGGGTACGTTAGTTTCTTTTTCTGCTGTTAACAAACTACCGAAACTTAGTGCCTTAAAACAATATGAATTTACTGTCTGACATATCTATAGTTCAAAAGTCAAAAACAGGTCACAGTAGCATAACCTAGAGAGTCCAGCAGAGCTATGTTCCTTTCTGGATGTTCTAGTGACTAATCTATTTCCTTGCCCTATATTTATAGTCTCTAGATATTGCCCACATTCCTTGGCTCATGGCCCTCTTGCCCCATCTTCAAAGTGAGCAACACTGGGCTAAATCTTGTCCGTGCTTCCAAAATCTGTTGCTCCTTCTTCTGCCTCCTTTCACTTATGAAAATCTTCTCCAAACTGTAAAGACTGGGAGAAGTGCAGGCTTTGTTCAGTGAATAAACACCAGCATAGATACTCAAAGAAAATGAAGAACCAAGGGAAGATGTTCCAAACAAAAGGAAAAGATAAATCTCCAGAAACTAAACATAATGAAATAGAGTTCTATGACTTAACTGAAAGAGTTAAAATTAACTTTCATAAAGATACTCACTGAGGTCACAAGGACAACACATTAACAAAATGAAAATTTCAACAAAGTTTTTTAAAAGTGCCAAACAGAGATAATGGACTGAAGAAATACTGAGTTGAAAAACACACTGGAAGGGTTCAGTAGCAGACTGTATCAAGCAAAAGAAAGGATCAGTGAACTAGAACACAGGCCACTGCTGATATTTCAGAGGAACATAAAGAAATATTGGGAGAAAATCCTGAACAAATACTAAGGAAATTACCAAGTGTACCTTGATGGGACAAGGAGTCCTCTTTGGGTCACATGGACTCTCACAAGGAGAAAAGAGAAAGCAAACACAAGAAATATTATTCAAAGAAATAATATTTGAGTAATCACATCACAAACCCACAGAAGGAGATTGACATCCACATCTGAGAAGTCTAAGAACAACAAATGTGATGAACCCAAAGAAATTCACACTTAGACATATAATAATCAAATTTACAAAAGACAGAGAACTTTCCAAAAGTGACATAGCATAGACTTGTAACACAAATGGGAATCGTTATAAAGACTTGGAGTAGATTTTTCAACAGAACCCTTGCTGACCAGAAAGGAGCAAGGTGATATATTGAAACTAAAAAAGACAAATCTGCCAGAAAAAACACTTATTCAAAAAAGCAGGAGAAATAAAGGCTTTTGCAGGCAAATAAAACCTGAGAATTATTCACCACTAGACCTGCCTTATATGAAATGCTGAAGAGAGTTCTTCAAGCTGAAATGAAAGGATGTCAACTACTATAGCAAAGAAAGTATTAAGCTCATCATTAAAAGTGGGTGTACAGACAAGTACAGAATATGGTATTATATAATGGTGGTAGTTAAACAAATTTTAATTCTATTGTGAAAGTTTAAAAAACAAAACTATTCAAAATAACCACAACTAAAAATGTATTAAAAGGTAGACAATATGAACAAATATGAATTGTGATAACAATGACATAAAGTATGTGTGGAGGGAGGAAACGTTAGGGTAGAATTTTTGTGTGATTGAAATTAAGCTGCTATTAGTTTAAAAAGCTGTAAGATATTCATGTAAGGCTCAAATTAACTGCAAAAATACCCAGAGATCATACAAAACAAAAAGAAATAAGAATCAAAGCATCTTAATACAAAAACAAAACAAACAGGAGCATGCATTGTGGTATAGTGGGTTAAGGGATCATTCATGATACCTCCATCCCATATCAGAGTGCCAGCTTGAGTCCCAGCTCCTGTGCATCCTGGGAGGCAGCAGATGGCTCAAGTGGAGTACCTAGATTGATTTATGGGCTCTTGGCTCTTTATGGCCCAACCCTAACTGTTGAAATAAGACAGTAGATGGAAGATCGCTCTTTAACACACACACGCTCCCTCTCTCCTCTCTCTGCTTGCTCTCTCTCCCTCTCTCTCTCTCTGTCTCCCCATCACTTTCCATTTCAAATAAATAAAATAAGTAAATAAAGTTATTTTAAATAACCAGCAAAATGAAAACAGCAAGACAAGAAAGATGCTACAAAAAAAAAAAAAACTAATAAAACTAAAAGAACTGCAAGACGAACAGAAAATGACTAACAAAATGGCAGTGGTTAATCCTTATCTGTCAAAAATTACTTTTTAAAATGTCAGGATAGTTTCAAATTTACAAGACAAAAATTGTGGAGTACAATGAGTTCTCACCCATCCAACACCCAGTTTCTCCTATTATTAACATCTTATATTAGTATATTTGTCACAATCTGTAAACCACACCCAACCTCCCCTATTTTTTTAATCCAAACTATCTATCCCTCCCACCTCTCCAAGCCTCTATTAATCACTATTCTTCTTTTCTGATTTAATCTCATTATTTTTTTTTAAAAAAGATTTATGAGGGCCTGCATCGTGGCACAGTGGGTTAAGCCACTGCCTGTTACACTGACATCCCATATCGAGCCCTGTATCAGTACCAACTGCCCACTTCTGATCTAGCTCCAGCCTAATGCACTTGGGAAGGCAGCAGAAGATGGTTCAACTGCTTAGGCCCCCATCACTGATTTGAGAGATCCAGATGGAGTTCCGGCCACTTGGGGAGTGAACCAGTAGTTGGAAGATCTTTGTTCTTTCTCTCTCTCTGTCTCTGTCTCTCTCTGTCTCTCTTGCTATGCCTTTCAAATAAATAAATGTATATATGTATATATATATTTAAACTTTTTTAAAGATTCATTTATTAATTTGAAAGGCACAGAGTGAGAGAGACAGAGACACAGAGAAAGAAAGCTCTCCCATTAGCTGGTTCACTCCCCAAATGGCCAGAACAGCCAGAGCTGGACCAAGCTAAAGCCAGCAGCCAGGAACTACAACTAGGTCTCCACATGAGTGACAGAGGTCCAAGCACTTGGGCCTTCATCTGCTGCCTTCCCAGGCTCATTAGAAGGAATATGCATGGGAAGCAGAGTAGCCAGGACTGATACTGGCACTCTTATATGGAAGTCCAGCATTGCAAGAGAAAACTTAATCTGTTGCTCCATTAATGTAAATGGATTAAGCTCACCAATCAAAAGACATAAAGTGCCTGAATGGGTAAACAAACATTACTAAACTACACACTGTCTACAACAAGCTCACTTTAGATTTTAGGCTGAAATGAATGGAAAAATCCATGTAAAGGGTAACCAGAAGATAGCAGGAGTGACAATATTTATAGCAGAAAAATAGACTTCAAGTCAAATCTGTAATGGGAGGCAAAGAAGGATATTTTCTGACAAAATGGTCAATCCACCAGAAAGATGTTTAAAAAATACATGTACATGCACCTGATATCAGAGCACCAAACCATGCATGGCAAACATTGACAGAAAAAAATAGACAATAACACAATAATGATAGGAAACTTAAATGTCCCACTTTCCATAATGCACAAAACAGCCAGTAAGAAAATCAGTAAGGAAACAGGGAACTTAAATAACATTTAGATCAAGTACAGTTAAGAAATATATGTAGAACAGTCTACCTAGCAACAGTAGAATACACATTCTTCTAAGTACTCACAGATCTCTCTCCAGGGTATATCACATGTCATGCCATAAAGCAAGTATTGAAAAATTAAAGAATAAAATCAAGCCAAGTATCTTTTGTGACCACAACAGAATGAACCAAGAAATTAAAAGCAGAAGGAAATCTGGAAAACTCACAAATGTGTCAAAATTGAATAATATACATTCTTGAATATCCATTGGCATCCTTATGTTCTTGGAAGCACTATTCACAATTGCAAAGATGGGGAAACAACCTAAATTTAGAGGCATAAATGAATGAATAACAAAAGTGTGCTATATATTATGGGGTCTTCAAAAAAAGTTCATAGAAACGTACATTATGAAAAAAATTCATGTATTAAAAACTTTTGCATTGAGGTAAACTTATCTTTGAATTCCATTTGTTGTGAATTTTTTGACATACTCATAAATACAATGGAATACTCTTCAACTTTTATAAATAAAGAAATTCAATAATATCTGACAATATGGATGAGCCTTGAGGACATGATGCTAAGTGAAACAAACAAGTCACAAAAGGCAAATAAATACTTTATGATTTCACTTATTTTTAGATTTATAGACTCAAATGGTAGATTGATGATTATGAGGGGCTGTGAGAGGGGAAAATAGGTAGTTAATAATTAATGGGCATAAAATTTCAGTTAAGTAGGATGAATAAGCCCTAGGGATCTGCCATACAACATTGAATCAACTAGCAGATGATAAGAAACAAATACCACCTGTGCATGCAAGTGTTTCTCTAAAATGCAAATAGGCATTTTCCAGGTTGAAAGGGACACAATAAGAATGTTTCCTCCTTCTAATGGGACTGGAAAGTTGATTCTCAAAGGACTGGTCATCTCAACATTAATATTGTGTATAAATTCTCCCTCTCAGGTCTGTGTCTTCGCTGCTTTATCTACCACTACGTGTTAATGTCTTAATCACATACATTTATCACAGGGATATGCTTCTTTCCTAACTTCTCCCTCTACTGGCATGACTGAGAGTTGCAGGAGAGCAGGGGCCTGAGCTTTGTCTTCCAGGCATTCGTCCCGGGACCCAGCACACAGGGAGCACAGCTTTGATTGAAAGCCTTGTCTTGTCTCAGGGGTGACACTTAGGCATAAACCAGTACACACCACTTGGTATTTTGTTACATCCCTGAACCTCATTGACTTTAGTCATCCTGAGTTCTTCAAGAAATGAAAGAATGGGAAGAGTTGACAATGAGCTCGCTGAGCACTTCTTTTGTTCTGGACATCAGTCTCTGAATTTATGCAGTGATCCACTAATCCTTCTCAAATAATCCCCATTTCACAGATAAGAAAAATGAGTTTCAGTGAGATGAGTAGAGAGCTAAGAAGCACACAGAGCTTGTCTTTGAACTGAGGCAGCTGGCTCCAGAGAACACAATCTATTTTATTTATTTTGAATAACATTTTAAGGATTAAAAAGTATAATAAATCCCATATTTCCTCATCTAGATTTAGCAGATATTAATATTTTGCCACATTTGCTGCATATTTCTTTTACAAGTATTCTAAATTACAGACATCTTGACATTTCATCCCTCGAGACTTTAATTTGCATCTCAACTACATTAAGATACATTTCTATGTATGCAAAATATCATTAAACATATATCAAATCATAATTCTTTAATATCAATCATTACACAGTCCATATTAAATTTTCCAAAATTTCCCCTGTATTAACATTGCATCACCGTAACTAACACCTGAGACAAGATACTTTTGAAAGAAGGGGATTTATTTAACTTTATGGTGTTGGAGATTCACCGTCCAAGATAGGGCAGCTCCATTAGTTAGGCATATGATGAAGGTGACAATGGTGGACTGTGTAGCCTGGGCAGAGGAATGAGCACATAGCAAGCCGGGAAGCAGAGAGCAGCTACACTGAATTTGGATTTTATAACAAACTTCTAGTAAGAACTACCTTTCAAACGTACACCCTCAATAACCTAAGGACCTCACACTAAATCCACCCCCTGAACACCATAATTGGATCAAACATCCGTCCTAGAATCAATCTACAACTTTGGGATTTCATAGCCACATAAGGTTGGGAACCAAATCTTGTTCAAACCATAGCATTCCCCAAATGTCTTTCACTTGGAATTATGTTCAAACCAGGATCTAACCAAAGTTCACATATTGCATTTGGTTATTAGAGCCCTTAAACAGCTCCTAATTCTCACTCCTACATTTTAACTATGTCATAGATTTGTTGAAGAAACTGGGACAATAGTCTATAGATTTCTCCAACTTCTTTATCAGTTTATTTTAGACCAACATCCTTTAATGCACTGTTTTGCTCTCTTCCTGCCTTGGCTCAATGTTTTTGGTGTTTTCTGTCCCAATAACAGGATGCAGGATTTTTTGTTTGTTTGTTTGTTTGTTTGTTTTAGAATTTCTACTTTGCAAGCTTCCTTTTTTCACCTGGATATCCCATGGGCCCTTCAATCTTTGTATGTCCAAGAATGAACACACCACCTTCCCACCATCCACCAAAATTTTTTGGAGGAGGGGATTAATTTTTAAAATATATTTGAAAGGGAGAGTCACAAAGACAGAGTAGGAGAGAGACAGAGAGGCCTTCTATCTGCTGGTTTACCCTCCAAATAGCCACAATGGCTGGGGCTGGACCAGGCCAAAGCCAGGAGCCAGGAGCCAGGAGCCAGGAGCCAGGAGCTTCTTCCAGGTCACCCATGTGGGTGCCATGGTCCAAGCACTTGGGCCACTTTCCACTGCTTTTCCCAGGCCATTAGCAAAGCACTGGATGTGGAGCAGCCAGGACTCGAGTTGGTGCCGCTATGGGATGCCAGGGCCACAGGCATTGGCTTAACCTGCTATGCTACAGCACTGCCCCCCGCAGGAATTCTTACAACTTCCTAGAGGTGTTAACCTTATTTTTTATTTTTATTTATTTTTATTTTTTGATTTCTTAAAAAATGATTTATTTATTTATTTATTTGAAAGCCAGGGTTATACAGAGAGTGGAAGAGAGGCAGAGAGAGAGAGAGAGAGAGAGAGAGAGAGGTCTTCCATCTGCTGGTTTACTCCCCAGTTGGCTGCAATGGCCAGAGCTGTGCGGATCCGAAACCAAGAGCCAGGGGCCTCTTCCGGGTCTCTCACGTGGGTGCAGGGGCCTAAGGACTTGGGCCATCTTCTACTGCTTTCCCAGGCCATGGCAGAGAGCTGGATCTGAAGTGGAGCAGCCAGGACTAGAACCAACGCTCATATAGGATGCGGGCACTGCAGGCAGCAGCTTTACCTGCTATGCCACCATGCCGGCCCTGAGGTGTTAACCTTAAAAGATGCCTGGTAAACATATGAATGGTATTGGAGGGTTTCTATTTTTCCAGTAATCCATGCCCTACCCCCTTTCCCCATGTGCTCCTCATACTTTTCTTTTCCTCTCTGTATATTATTATCTTGCCTTCTCTCTATATCAGTGGTTCTTGACCTTTGACATTGGTTGTATGTTAGAATTATCTAGACAGCTTTTAAAAAAACAATGTTCAGGTCATACTGCAGCCTAAGTAAGGTAGACTCTCTAGAGGTGTATTCCAAGCGTCCCAAAATATTTAAAGTTCCCCAAGTGATTCCAATGCAGAGTCAAAGCAGAACGTCACTGTCCTAGACCCTCTTAAACAATATTTTTTAAAAGCATTTTTAAATTATCTTTCCCATAAGGAAACTTTTCAGAGATTTATTTTTAAATTTTTATTTATTTTATAGGCAGAGAGTCAGAGAGATAGAGACAGAACCAGAGACACACAGCGAGACCTTCTATTGGCTCATTCATACTCCCAATGCCTATAACAGCAGAGGCTGGGCCAGGCTAAAGCCAGGAGTCTATAACTTAATCTGGGACTCTCATATGGATGGCACAGACCAAACTTATTGAACTATCACCTCTGTCCCTCGGGGTGCACAGCAGCAGGAAACCAGATCACAAGAAGAGCTAGGAGTCAAACCCAGACACTAGCTGTGGAATTCAGGTGTCCCAAGTGGCATTTAAACTGCTGTGCCAAATGCCTGTCCTTCTGAATGTTTTTTAAAGATTTACTTATTTATTTATTTGCAAGTCAGAGTTATAGACTCGAATGGCCACAATGGCCAGTGCTGAGGCCGAGCTAAAGCCAGGAGCCAGGAGCTTCTTCCAGGTCTCCCATGAGGATAGCAGGGGCTCAAGCACTTGGACCATCTTCCCTGCTTTTCTCAGGCCGTTAGCAGGGAGCTGGATCAGAAGTGGAGCAGCCAGGACATGAAAAAGTACCCATATAGGATGCCGGCATCACAGGTGAGGCTTTACCAGCTATGCCACAATGCTGGCACCCCTTATGAAATTTTAATACCACAGATGTAGTATATAGCTGTTTCTATACGGTGGCCCCTTAGAAGGCTACAAACCAATGTAATAGCTAAGAGAAGTCCTAAGAAGAGGGAAATTTGAGAGTTAAGCCATTGCAGTTGAAATGTATGCTAACAACTTGTTACTCAAAGTATGGTCCTAAACCATTAGCAGTGGCCTCGGTTGGAATTTGATATAAGTGCAGCATCTGAGACCCTATTTCAGACCTACTGCATCTTAACTTATTGCTTAACAAGTATTTCCCATGCATTTTATTTTATTATTTATTTATTTTAAAGATTTATTTATTTGAAAGGCAGAATTAAAGAGAGCCAGAGAGAGAGGGAGAGACAGAGAGATAGCGATCTCCCTAAATGACCGCAATGGCTAGAGCTGGGCTAGGCCGAAGCCAGGAGCTTCACCCATGTCTCCCATGTGAGTGGCAGGGAAAGATAGCACTTAGGCCATCTTTCACTGCTTTCCCAGACTGTCAACAGAGAGCTGGATCAGAAGCGGAGCAGCTGGAACAGGAACCAGTGCCTATATGGCATGCCAGAATTGTAAGTGGTAGATTAACCCACTGTGCCAAGCCAGCCCTTCACATGCATTTTAAATTTGAGAGGTGCTGCTCTTACAAGGCTTGTCCTCCCACTCCGAATCTAATTGTAACTATGACTGTTGATGATGTGCTTAAAAGCAGTAGCAAGCACAGAGACTTAGAAGCTCAGGACTGAGACAGAGGCTAGAGGCATCTAGTGTAAGCCTCTGTTATAGGCTGTGCCTCTCAAAAAAGGCCCTGCCAACTAGTCATCCAGCCACTGACTGGTGAGAAACTCACTATTATCCTTAGTAGATCGTCCCAAGATTTCTTTTAGAATGAGATTCCTTGTGTTGAGATGACATTATTCTCAGTTTAGTATTTATCTCTGCATCCTGCTCTGCACCCTGGTACCATCCAGAATGCATCCCTCTGCCTCATGCCTGTCTGAAGCTCTGAAGATAGAGGCTTCCCCCCTCCCCACAAGTCTTCTCTTCTCTTAAGCTCACTTAGCCATTCTTCACAGGGCATATCATTTCCTCTCTTTTTTTTCCCTACAGACTACTTACTCTTTTTTGGACCACTATTAATGCTCTAGGCCAGGGATAGGGACCATTGGCCTGCAGGCCATATAAGGCCCATGAAATCATTTGGTCTGGCCATGCCAAGGCAACTGCATGCAGGAATTGAAATTCAACAAATCTATAGCAGGCTAATTTTTAAGTTGATAATTTAGTATGGCACACAAATGATGTTATAAACACTCAAATGGCCCTTGACAGAAAAACAGTTCCCCACCCCTGGACTCTAGGCACACAGCCTAGTATAGACTGGTATAGACTGATTAAAGACAAATAAAATAAGACTGTCACTTCTCTTGTTCAGGACACTAGACTTTCATTAAGGTACACTAACTTTAAATTAGCTTTATTGGCAACCATATCACATTGTTGATTTATATTGAATTTACTGTCAACTAAAACTCTAGAAGTTTCCACATAAACTATTTTAAAGTCACATCTACAGCAGCCTGTTCATCAGTTGGATTTTTGGTACCTGAATGTGTATCTTGACATTTATCTGTATTAAAATTCACCTTGTTAAACAATTGAAAAAATATTAATAATCCAAGAAGTACAAATTAAAATGACAAGTCATTTGAGGACTATTAAATTTATAGAGAATTTTTAAACATCAAAGCCCAAGGTTTGAGTAGGTACAAGAAAACAGATACTCTGTGGGAATGAAAATTGATAAAAACTTTCAGGAAAGCAATTTGATAATAAAGAGCATAAAAAATAAAGCTTTTAAATATGCATCCTTCTTATACAGTAATGTTATATCTAAGAACTTATAGTAGAGAAATAATCAGAATCATACAAGAAATATATGTACAAGTGTATCTGTCGCTGCATTTTTATGGCATTTTTGTGAACACTTGGTAACAACCTAAAGACTCAACAAAAGGGGATTAACAAAATAAGAATAAATAGATTTAAATATGTTCATTAAAATTCACACATAAAACATTTAAGGACCTAGAAAATGTTTATATTATTAAATATTAAAAGAGGATTACAAAATAGTATGCACAATTTGACCTTAGTTTTATAAATATATGTGTGTGGAAACAGTTGCATAGAAATTTCTATTAAAGCTCATGCCCTAGCATATTAATAATTATCTTTGGGTTTTTTTAAAAGATTTATTTATTGGCCGGCGCCGCGGCTCACTAGGCTAATCCTCCGCCTAGCGGCGCCGGCACACCGGGTTCTAGTCCCGGTCGGGGCGCCGGATTCTGTCCCGGTTGCCCCTCTTCCAGGCCAGCTCTCTGCTGTGGCCAGGGAGTGCAGTGGAGGATGGCCCAAGTGCTTGGGCCCTGCACCCCATGGGAGACCAGGAAAAGCACCTGGCTCCTGGCTCCTGCCATCGGATCAGCGCGGTGCGCCGGCCGCAGCGCGCTGGCTGCGGCGGCCATTGGAGGGTGAACCAACGGCAAAGGAAGACCTTTCTCTCTGTCTCTCTCTCTCACTGTCCACTCTGCCTGTCAAAAAAAAAAAAGATTTATTTATTTTACATGAAAGTCATAGTTACACAGAGAGAGGAGAGGCAGAGAGAGAGAGAGATCTTCCATCCGCTGGTTCACTCCCCAATCGGCCGCAATGGCCGGAGCTGCACTGATCCGAAGCCAGGAGCCAGGAGCTTCCTCCAGGTCTCTCACGTGGGCGCAGGGGCCCAAGGACCTGGGCCATCCTTCGTGGCCTTCCCAGGCCATAGCACAGAGCTGGACTGGAATTGGAGCAGCTGGATCTCGAACTGGCACCTATATGGGATGCCAGTGCCTCAGGCCAGGGCGTTAACCTGCTGCGCCATATCGCTGGCCCCAATAATTATCTTTGAAAGGTGAGATAAGAGGAAATTTGATTCTTATTACTTGCCAGCATTTTTCAAAATATTCCATAATGGATAGAATAAAATAAAAAGCTAATTTTACAATTAAAAACTGTAATTCTTAATTCAAATATTATAAAATATTATTTAATAATCCAGCCTGCTGAAATCTTTGAACTTCAGATCTGCCATTCAAAGCCTGATCTGTAGTTCCCAGTTTAGAGTATTTACACCCTTGCATCCAGTTTCCCGTTCCTGATTTAAGCTATGTTTTAATATAGTTGACCCGAATGTGGCTGGGTGAAGAGATGGGGCATATCATTGGAGAAACAACTTTTGAGAAATAACGGACTTTGTTTCCAATCTCCATTCTCCTTTAATTATCGCTGTGACTTTGAGCATATAACTTGCCCTTTCCAAGTCTCCCTTTTGTTATTGATAAAATGAGCTCAGAAAGCGGTTGGGCAAAGTAAACTTTAAAGTCTTTTTCAACTCCAAGACACTATGGCTGTGGGATTCAAGGCAGTAGATGATGAGCCAGGAGAGAGCTAAGAAAATTGATTCTCCAAGTGACATATGGATACAGAGGTTATTAGAAGGATGGATATGTTACACAGCAAGTATAGTAAAATGTTAAAGGTATAATCTTAGAGGTGTTTGCTTCCTATTAAATTCTTCTGTATGTTTGAAAACTTTAATAATAAAATGAAGAGATTGATCATCCAAACAGATATGAGAAATGCAGTTTTAATTCGGAGGGGGGGGGGTCAAAGGAGCAAGTAAAGACAGAGTACAGAATCCAAGAAGAGGGGCTGGTGCTGTAACATAGCTGGTAAAACAGCCACCTGCAGTTCCGGCAACCCACATAGGCGCCAGTTCAAGTCCCAGCTGCTCCCCTTACTATCCAGTTCCCTGCTAATGTGCCTGAGAAAGAAGCAGAAGATAGTCCAAGTGGTTGGGCCCCTGCACCCAGGTGGGAGACCCAGAAGAAGCTCTTGGCTTCAGATTGGCCCAGCTCTGGACATTAGAGACATTGGGGAAGTGAACCAGTGGATGGAAGACCTCTCTTCCTCTGCCTCTGCCTCTCTGAAATACTGCCTTTCAAATAAATAAATAAATTTTTTAAAACGAATCTAAGAACAGTAGAAGATTTTGAGTTTGCTAAATGGTCTTTGAATGAGACTTGGCAACCATGAGTAAAGGAGGATTGAAACATTAAATGAGGGTCAGGCACTGTGGCATAGTAGGTTAAGCCACTGCCTGTGGCTCCAGCATCCCATATGAACACCTATTCAAGTCCTGGCTACTCCACTTCCCATACAGCTCTCTGCTAAAATGTCCAAGAAAGCAGCAGAGGATGTCCCAAATGATTGGTCCCCTGCATCCATGTGGAAGACCCAGATGAAGCTCCTGGCTCCTGGTTTTTGTCTAGCCCAGTTCTGGGCATTGCAGCCATTTGGGGAGTTAACCAATGGATGGAAGAGCCTCTCTTTCTGCTTCCCCTCTCCATTTCTGTAACTCTTTCAAATAAATGAATAAATTTTTAAGAAAAAAACATTAAACACATGTGCAATTATTATGAGTCAATTAAAAATAGACAAATAGGGGCAGGCATTGTGGCACAGTGGGTTAAGTGCCAACATACCCCATCAGAGCACCAGTTCAAGTCCTGTCTCTGTTAGTGTACCTGGGAAGACAGCAGATGATGACCCAAGTATTTGGGCCCCTGCCATCCATGTAGCAAACCCAGATGGAGTTCCTGGCTCCTGGTTTTGGCCTGGCCCAGCCCTGGCTGTTGGCAGCCATTTGAGGGAGTGAACCAGTGGACAGAAGATTTCTCTCTCTTCCGCTCACACTCTCCCTCTGATGTTCTGCCTTTCAACTAAAACAAATCCTTGAAAAAAGAAAACATTTGTTGATCATTTTTCTTTTTGCTACTTATCACTGGAAAATAAAATGTGTGCATCACTGGGGGGAAAAACAGTAAACCTAGCTCAATTCAGCACAACAAACACCTGGGGTACATTTACTGTGTCTCAGGGACTGTGCTAAGTCAGAAACTCAAGGCTGAACAAGATACTACCCTTGGTATGGAGAAGCTCTAGATCTAATAGGCCATATGAATACGGAAACGGATGATGTAACTATACCATTATGTAAGCCTAAAGATAAGAAAATAATTTTAAAATGATATAGTGTTTTCTACTTTACAGCAATGATGCTGTCACTGCTATTAAATGAAACTGCCTAAAGGATTGCATTACATAAGACTGAGCCCAAACTGACAATGAAATACTGTATTGGCCCGCTTTTTGTCACTATGACTGACATGATTGAGAGAAGCCAACTTATAAAAGAAGAGTTTTTTTTCTTTTTTTTTTTCTTACGGGGTTGTAGGTTCACAGTCCAAGATAAGGTGGCCTCACTAGGCTGGCATCCAGTGAGGGCAGTGAATGACAGAACGTGTGTGGAAGTGGGATTACATGGTGACCTAAGCAGCAGAGACCGTAAGCACACTCTTCATCTACCCCGTATCTGCTCTCTCCTATAAAGCAACCATGATTCAACCGTAAGGGCTCCACTCTAACAACCTAGTCTAAATACTTTTGCAAGACTGTACCTTCAGGTACCATAATTGGATTAAGTCCCATCCTTAATCCATTTACTAAGACTCTGAGAATCAAGTATTTAACTCATGGGCCTTTGGGGGATTCCCAAACTGTTATCTAGACCATAAAAAAATGCTAGTTGAAATCTATGTGCTGAGAACTCACAGAGAAGTGCTAGTGCTCTTCAGAAGCTTGCTGAAATTTCAACGTGACATGTCCCATGACTTTAAAGCCACAGTTTCATAACTGTTTCACTTAGAAATTACGCTGACACTTGAGTAAGACCAAAAGAAGAAAGAAAACACAATTCAGATACTTCTTTAGCTACTGTGCAAATGCAATAAGGCTTCCAAACTTCCCTATGGCAATATAAGACTCCCTGAAACATGGAATTATTTTCTGGAATTTGATCCTTTCTGGTTATACATGAAGAGGAAATATAACTAATAATTTATCAGTCAGTGAACATTCAGTATATACTAGAGAATATTCCTTCTACATAAGTTCATTAGCTGATGTAATCCTTCCAATATGCTTATATTGTAGGTATTATCTCTTTTTTGGGGTGAAGAAGTTGGAGCAGCAAAATGTTAGGTATCTTGTACAATGTCTGATGGCTAGTAAGCATTTTTGAACTTGCACTGCCTAACTCCAGATCCCACATTCTTTGCCAGTGTCTCAAATCGGTTTCTACTCATTTGTATATTATTTGAATTCCCCTTATAGGCAAGCTGGGGATAGAAAGGTCAGTGTAAATTTTGAAGAAAATATGGGAAATTTGGAAGGTGGAGTCAGGAAAACATCTTAGAAGAACCAGTAAGCAAGGGTTGGCATTGTATCTCAGTGGTTTAAGCCATGGCCTGTGAGTCTGGCATCCCATAACCCATATTAGAGTGCTGAATCAAGTCCCAGCTGCTCTGCTTCTGATCCAGTCCCTTGCTAACGTGCCTGGGAAAGCAGTTGAATGTGTTCCAAGTACTTGGGTCTCTGCCACCCATGTCGGAGACCCAGATAGAGTTCCAGGCTCCTGGCTTCAGTCTGATCCAATCTCACCATTGTAGCCAATTGGGGAGTAAGGCAGCAGATGGAAGATCTCTTTCTCTCTGTGTCTCTCCCTGTCTTTCTGTAACTCTGCTTTTCAAATAAATCCAATTACTAGTTAAGAAGTACGCAGAAGAAGGGACTCTTAACAATTTTCCTGTGAATAACCTGAAGAACTGAGCTTGTTTAGACTCAAACAAAAAAGCTAGGTCAGGTCAGTCGAATTTAGGGAGAGATCTGAATTAACATGACAATCTGAAAAAGAAATATATTTTAATCCATATGTCTCTTCTTGTAATTTATCCTAAAAATGATGTGACAAATGAGTGAAGGTGTATTTGTATATGGACCAAAATGACCATTGAAATGTGAATCATGGTGGCAAAAATTTGGGGAAAAAAGAAACTAAATGCATATCAATATATAAATGAGTAAAAAAATGGATTACCCATAGAATTATTTGATATAACCATTACAAATTTTGGTAGAAGTCTATATTTATTGATATTGAAAGATGACAACAATTTTCAGTTCAAAATCATATAGTAGATTGAAGAGATTGACTTCAAACCTGTCAATGTAAGGAGGTGCACTGATTTGCACAGTGGTTAAGCTGCCATCTGCAGTGCCAGCATCTCTTACGGGCACTGATTCAAGTCCTGGAAATTTTACTTCCGGATCAGCTGTCTGCTAATGTGCCTGGAAAAGCAGCAGAAGACGGCCGAAGTACCTGGTCCTCTGCCACCCATGTGTAAGACCCGGAAAGAAGCTCGTGGCTCCTGGCTTCGGGCTTGGCGCAGCCCCAGCTATTGAGGCCATTTGAGGAGTGAATGATCGCCCACTCTCTCTTTCTCTCTAGCTCTCCCTCTCTCTATAACTCTGCCTTCCAAATAAATAAATAAATCTTTTAAAAATAAAAAGCATAAAACCCAACCACTGAAAACATCTGAAAAAGAAGAAATATCTATTCAAGAAATTTTATGAAAAATTGGTAAGTTAGTTAAGAGTCTGTGGTACTAAAACTAAAACCACCCCTTTTCTTCCCCCTCACAGCTTAACCAGGTAGTGATTCTATTCTAGACTACTACAGCAAAAAATCCCAAGGTGCCCTCTCCTCCCCCAGCTCCTAGCCAGAGGGCTTTTTTCCTGGATGTCAGAATTTCTCATCTTGCTCCCAACTATTTGTTGCTAAGACTTAAATCTCAAGCGGATACAGTCAAGAAATAGGGGTTCTTTTCCTTTACCCATTACTCTCTCATGGATTGGAGGCTCCACTTTTGCATTAGCATGCTGAGAATACCGAGGCCCTGATTGCCTTTGCCCTAGTGCCTGAGGTAGTGGATTCAGAAGGAGAGAGACAAACTGAGAAGACCTTAGGCTGCTGTCTTGCCATCACCTCTGAGAGCTCAGCTCCAGGGAAGTGTCACTCAAAGGAAACTCCACTGTGATCAAGCCCAGCTCCAGAGCCCAGATGAGGGATTTTGCCTGCGAGCAGAAGCAGGCTATGAAACAGAGGGTTCTTAATTTATTTCCAAAGGAAAGTTCAAACCTTGGGGCCCTCTCAAGAATGGTGGAGGGTGTCATGAAAGTCAATTAGGAGGCTCAAAATACAGTACAGATCAAACCATAGGCTGCTTAGTTTGCTGAAGAGAACCTAGAAATAAGACAGCTGGGAGAAGCTCTCCTGGGGTTAGAACAAATATCAAAGGCTGACCTCAGAAACCTAGCTTTCAAACAAGTCAGAATTTGATTACAAAATTTGAATAGCAATGTTTGCTCCACAGCATTGGTGAAAACAGTAGAGCAGAGCCAGGCAGAGGGACCATGAGGGTGCAGACAGCAATGGGATGCTGAGCAAGTTCCTGGGCCTGCAGTATCGGGAGCTGGCCAAGAACTGGATTCCCACAACCACTTTATGGAACCTAAGATGCAAGATGCCATGGGCCTGGTGTGGGCCACCGACTGACAGTTGCCTATGCATTCAGTGCCTTAGCTGAACGCAAGTTTAAGGATACTTGAACTGGAACTCCGCAGAACCTTTGTGATATCTAGTGGTGCTGGCTCCACCCATCTCAGTACCTGCTGCCTCTGGAACAGTCCAAGGCCTGAAGATGGACACTTAGCAAATCAACAGGACAACTTGAGAGACTTTATGTTTCTAAACACAACTTTTAAATTTTAATGCATATAGCATTAACCCTCACTCAGAAACCTTCCCTTATCTGAATAGTGCTCAAACTAGCAACAGCAGCCCTTTTGATTCAGGTGATCCAAGGATCCTTTCAGTGCTCAAGTTTTGCAAATCCAGGAGAGTTTCCCAGTGGGTGGTAGAAATAGATTTTTTAAAATACTCAATGGATAATTGTTGCAGTTGATTTCTCAACAATGTTGCAGTGGATTCATTTCTGAGAGGACGAGCGAGGTGGGGGCAAGAGGTGTGGAGTCACCACACAGACCCCGGGAGTTGGGTGAAAGCAGGCCTGAGGTGAACAGCCCGCATACTCGTTTATTTGAGTTAGTACAACAGCTTTTATAGCCAAGACCAGCCAATCCTATCAAGGGGTGGTCTATGCCCCAACCAATCACAGCCTGTTGCCAGGCAGTTTCCAAAGCCATCCAATCGCAGCCTGTTTCCAGTCAGGCTCTTGTCGCCAGGCAGTTTCTGAAACCATCCAATCACGGCTTGCCGTCAGTCAGGCTCTGTTGTCATGTGGTTTCCAAAGCCATCCAATCACACGGCCTGTTGCCAGGCAGTTTCTGTTGTCAGCGGTCATCTTGGCATGAACGTTTCACCTCAGCGGCCATCTTGATATGACCTTTTCACCTCATTCCACCACAGATAATAATGCACAATGTGTTTATTGCTGGCTTAAAAAGTTACCTCACAAATAGGGGCTGGCACTGTGGCATAACAGTAAGGCCACCGCCTGCAGTGCTGTCATCACATATGAGGCGCCGATTCGAGTCCCAGGTGCTCCACTTCTGATCCAGCTCTCTGCTATGGCCTGGGAAACAGTGGAAGATGGCCCAAGTCCTTGGGCCCTTGCACCTGCATGGGAGACCTGGAATAAATTCCTGGCTCCTGGCTTCAGATCAGTGCAGCTCTGCCCTTTGCAGCCATTTGGGGAGTGAACCAATGAATGGAAGACTTCTCTCTCTCTCTCTTTCTTTGCCTATGCCTTTCTGTAAATCTGCCTTTCAAATAAATAAATAAAAATCTAAAAAAAAGGAAGAGGAGGCCGGCGCCGCGGCTCACTAGGCTAATCCTCCACCTAGCGGCGCCGGCACACCGGGTTCTAGTCCTGGTCGGGGCGCCGGATTCTGTCCCGGTTGCCCCTCTTCCAGGCCAGCTCTCTGCTGTGGCCAGGGAGTGCAGTGGAGGATGGCCCAGGTGCTTGGGCCCTGCACCCCATGGGAGACCCGGAAAAGCACCTGGCTCCTGGCTCCTGCCATCGGATCAGCGCGGTGCGCCGGCCGCAGCGCGCCGGCCACAGCGGCCATTGGAGAGTGAACCAACGGCAAAGGAAGACCTTTCTCTCTGTCTCTCTCTCTCTCACTGTCCACTCTGCCTGTCAAAAAATTAAAAAAAAAAAGGAAGAGGGAAAGGAAGAGGGACCAAGTGCTTGGGCCCCTGTTCTCTCATGGAAGACCTAGAAGAAGCTCCTGGCTCTTGGCTTCAGATCAGCCCAGCTGCAGTCTTTGAAGCCATTTGGGGAGTGAACCAGCAGATGGAGGACCTCTCTCTCTCTCTCATCTTATCTGCCGCGGCCTTTGTAACTCAAATAAACCTGGAGGGAGAGACAGAGAGAAAGGTCTTCCTTCCATTGGTTCACTCCCCAAATGGCTGCAACGGCCAGAGCTAAGCCAATCCAAAGCCACTAGCCAGGAGCTTCTTCCGGGTCTCCCATGCAGGTACAGGGGCCCAAGCACTTGGGCCATATTCTACTGCTTTCCCAGGCCACAGCAGAGAGCTGGATTGGGAGAGGTGCAGCCAGCACTAGAACCAGTGCCCATATGGGATGCCGACACCGCAGGCAGAGGCTTAACCTACTGCGCCACAGTGTCAGCCCCCACCTAAATAAACCTTTAAAAATGTTACCTCACAACTTAGCTGCTTAAAAGAAAAACCAAACAACAAAAAAAGGAACAATAATCCTGTATTTAGTGCAGTTTAACAGATTTGTGGTCAGGAACAAAGAGGAAGAGTCCTACCAATACTACTGTTCTGTTGTGACTATGAGCATACCCAAATCCATGTCTCCATGGGGAGCTAGAGTAGAGGCTTTAGCCATACATATACACATATGGAGGAAAGAGATTACACTTTAAAAAGCAAATAAGAATAGTAAGTTCCAAAGGACAGGAGATCAGTACACAGGATTAGTGTACCATATTATCTAAAATGCCCAGTTTCCAACATAAAATTATGAGGAATACAAAGAAATAGGAAAGTATGACCCATGAAATACATTTTTAAAATGCAACATTAAAATGATGTCAAAGTAGTAAGTATAAATATTTTCACAGAAGTAAACAAGTGATTACAGAAGTAAAAGAAGATATGATAATATCACATAAAATAAAGAATATCAACAGAGATAGAAATAACTAATTATTTAATTATTTTTAAAGGCAGAGAGACAGAGAAATACTCAGACAAACAAAGATCCTCTGCCCACTGTTTCATTCTTCAAATGTCTACAACTGCTGGAGCTGGGCCAATCTGAAGCCAGGAACTAGAAATTCCATCTACATTTCCCACGTGGATGTCAAGGACCCAACCACTTGAGCCATCACCTCTGCCTATCAGAGTGTGTAGAAGCAGGAAGCTGGAACTGGAAACAGAGCCAGGACTTGAATTCATATCTCAAATGGCGTTTAACCACTATGCCAAAATGCCTGCCCCAGAAATATTTTAAAAGAACCAAATGTAAAACAGTGGAGTTGATATATAAAATAACTAAAATTGAAAATTCATTGGAAGCACTCAGAAGTAGATTTGAAATCCAGAAGAAAGCAAACCTGTACACATATTGAGCATAAAATACAGAGGGAAAAAAAACAATGATGATAAATGAAGTCACAGAAGAAATGTGGAGCATCATCAAGAATACCAACACATGCATATTTTGAGTACCAGAAGGACAGACAAAAAAAAAAAAGAAGAAGAAGAAGGACAAACAAGAGAGAAAGGAGGATGAAAAAAAAAATTTGAAGAAATAATGGGTAAAAACTCTGCAAGTTAATTGAAAAATAATAACCTACATATCCAGGAAGATCAGTGAACTCCACCAAGGAATATACAAATAGATACATCATAGTAACAGTGCTGAAACTCAGACAAGGGGAAAATTTGAAAGCAGCTTGGATAAAATCGTTCATTGGCCGGCGCCGTGGCTCACTAGGCTAATCCTCCGCCTTGCGGCGCCGGCACACCGGGTTCTAGTCCCGGTTGGGGCACCGGATTCTGTCCCGGTTGCTCCTCTTCCAGGCCAGCTCTCTGCTGTGGCCAGGGAGTGCAGTGGAGGATGGCCCAAGTGCTTGGGCCCTGCACCCCATGGGAGACCAGGAGAAGTACCTGGCTCCTGCCATCGGATCAGCGCGGTGCGCCGGCCACAGCGCGCCAGCCGCAGCGGCCATTGGAGGGTGAACCAACGGCAAAGGAAGACTCCATCGGATCAGCGCGGTGCGCCGACCACAGCGCGCCAGCCACGGCGGCCATTGGAGGGTGAACCAACGGCAAAGGAAGACCTTTCTCTCTGTCTCCCTCTCTCACTGTCCACTCTGCCTGTCAAAAAAAAAAAAAAAAAAAAAGATAAAATCGTTCATTACTTACAATGGAATCACAGTAGCATTAATAGTTAACTTCTCAGAAGAAACGACAGAGATCATAAAGCAATATTGAAATTGCTCAAAGAAAAAGTTAACAACCAGGAATCCTAAATCCAGCAAAGTTAACATTGAAAATTGAAGGCAAGAGTTGGACATTTAGCTTAGTGATGTCAGATTACGTGCCTGTTCTGGGGCCAGTTTTGTTGGTATGGCAGGTAAAACCACCACCTGTGATGCCAGCATCTCACATGAGTGCTGGTTTGTGTCCCAGCTGCATCACTTCCTATCCAGCTCCCTGCTAATAGCTTGGGAAAAGCAGCAGAAGAGGACCCAATTGTTTTGGTCCTTGCCACTCAAATGGAGACCCGGATGAAGCTTCTGGCTCCTGGCTTCAGCTTCAGCTTCAACTTCAGCCTGGCCATAGCAGCCATCTGGGGAGTGAACCAGCAGATGGAAGATATTTCTCTTTCTCTCTCTCCCCCATCTCTGTAACTCTGCCTTACAAAATAAATAAAATAAATATTTATCTTAAAATATTTATTTTATGTATTTGTTTGAGAGGCAGAGTTACAGAGAGGGAGGCACACAGAGAGAGGTTTTCCATTTGGTAGTTCACTCCCCCAGATGGTCACAACAGTAGGAGCTGGGTCAATCCAAACCAGGAACCAGGAGCTTCTTCATAGTCTCCCACATGTGTACTGGGGCTTAAACATTTGGACCATTTTCCACTGCTTTCCCAAGCCATTATCAGGGAGCTGGATAGGAAGTGAAGGAGCCAGGATTTGAACAGGCACCCATGTGGGATGCCGGCACTGCAGGAAGAGGCTTAACCTACTATGCCACAGCACCAGCCCCAAAAAATAAATCTTAAAAAGAAAAAGATGTCCACTTCCCATTGGAGTTCTATACCTGCTCTGGCTTCGGTCTCCAGCTTCTGGCCAATGGAGACCTGGGGAGGCAGCAGCGATGGCTCAAATAGTTGGATGGCTGCCATCCATGTGCAAGAACTGGGTTGAGTCTCCAACCTGCAGCTTCAGTCCCAGCTCAGTCTCTACCAAGACAGGCATTTGAGGAGTAAACCAGCAGATGGGAGGTTTCACCCTCTCTGTCTCTATCTCACTACCCCTCAAATATTTTTTTATAATGAATGTAAAATAAAAAGTTTCCTAGGTAAACAGATACTGAGAAATTTTGTTGCTAGCAAACTTTCCATATATATATATATATATATACACACACACACACACTAAAAGGGGGAGGGCTGCACTGTGGTGTAGCAGGCAAAGCCACCTCCTGCAGTACCAGCATCAACGTAGGTACCAGTTCGAGTCCCTGATGCTCTTCTTCCAATCCAGCTCACTGCTATGGCTTGGGAAAACAATGGAAGTTGGCCCGGGTCCTTAGGCCCCTGCACCCTTGTGGAAGACTAGAAGAAGCTCCTGGATCCTGAATTCAATTCGGCCCAGCTTCAGCCATTGTAGCCATTTGGGGAGTGAACCAGTGGATGGAAGACCTCTCTCTCTCTCTGTGCCTCTGCCTTTCTGAAACTCTGCCTTTCCTTAAACAAATTAAATAATAATAAAAAAGTGGGACTCAACTTCCAAGCAATGTTGCATGCAGGGGTTAAGATTGTTTTTTAAAGATTTATTTATTTACTTGAAAGTCAGAGTTACATAGAGAGAGGAAAGGCAGAGACAGAGAGAGAGGTCTTCCATCCACTGGTTCACTCCCCAGATGGCCACAACGGCCGGAGCTGCACCAATCCAAAGCCAGGAGCCAGGAGCTTCTTCCAGGTCTCCCACGTGGGTACAGGGGCCCAAGGACTTGGACCATCCTCTACTGCTTTCCCAGGCCTTAGCAGAGGGGTGGATCGGAAGTGAAGCAGCCGGGACTTGAACCGGCGCCCATATGGGATGCCAGCACAGTGCCAACCCCAGGGGTTAAGATTTAAGGAAGTCAGTGAGTGAAGCAGAAGAAGGAAGGAGGGCAGTTCACTGTTTCTTAACTAATGATTTTACTAAGATAAACAGAAAGTACACATGTCTTTTCTAAATCAACAACCTGAAACACAGAATTGTTTTAGAAAAGAAATAATTGCTTTTTACTTATCCATTCATTCATTTTATAAATGCATTTGTTGAATATCAGCTGTGTCTGAGTTATGGTGCTGTTGTTTGCTATTTTATAATAGAGATAAAACAGATAATGCTGTAAAAAATAAGACATACTACAGGAAATTCTTCAGGATGAAGGCAAGTAATTCCACATGATAATTGAAATCCACACAAAGAAACACAAAGCACTGATTCAGGTAATTGTATACTTATAAAATACTGTATAAATACATAGTTTTCTCTTTTCTTCATCTGATTTAAAAGCAATTCATAAAACTGTATATATATATATACATATATAGTCTTATTGAAATTTCAACTTATCAAAATGTAATATATGTGTATTATATTTTCCAGTAATAGCACAAAAGAGGTGGGAGACAGCAAAACTCTACTGAGTTAAGTAAATAGCTATAAATGATAAAGTGATATTTATAATAATGTACTGTTGAATTAATTGATATAATACATTAATACATTAATGTATTAATATAATGTAATAATACATTAATTGATATAATACATATAACAAATCATCACTGCATGAGGGAAAGAAAATAGAGCTATATACATATATATATGTATGTATCTGGAATTAAGCTAATATATATCTGAAGCTGATTCTTGTATGTTAATACATATGTGGTACACCCTCTAGCAACCACTAAAAAAAAGTAAAAATAATTTAAACAATTAAAGTTCTACATTAGAAAATATTCAGTTAATTCAAAAACAATCAATAAAGGAATAATAGAGCAACAACAACCAAAAAGCACATTAGACACAGAAAAAAGTGAAAGGCAATACACAAATCCAACTATAACAATAGTAGCATTAGATGTGAGAAAATTAAGCAATCCAATCAAAGGCAGAAATTGTCATACTGGATACAAAACAAGACCCAACTATAAAAGGGTACTTTAAAAAGTTCTTGGAAAATAGAATTAAAAGATAATTTTATTTTGAAGCAAAATGTTTAATATACGTGCATAAATTTTTCATAATATGTATCTTCCATGAACTGCTTGAAGACATCCCCCTTTTCATGGATTTCAGGGTTTTTTGTGACAAAATAAGCTTAACCTTTTTTTTTTAAAGATTTTTTTTTTATTTGACAGGTAGAGTTACAGACAGTGAGAGGGAGAGACAGAGAGAAAGGTCTTCCTTCCGTTGGTTCACCCCCCAAATGGCCGCTACGGCCGGCGCTGCACAGATCCGAAGCCAGGAGCCAGGTGCCTCCTCCTAGTCTCCCATGCGGGTCCAGGGCCCAAGCACTTGGGCCATCCTCCACTGCCTTCCCGGGTCACAGCAGAGAGCTGGAATGAAAGAGGAGCAACCGGGACTAGAACCCGGTGCCCATATGGGATTCCAGCACCGCAGGAGGAGGATTAATCAAGTGAGCCACAGCATCGGCCTGAAATAAGCTTAACTTTTAACTCTATTTTCCACAAACAGTTTGAAGCTCCCATGGTATGCTTTCTCCAGGGGACACCTTTATATTCCAAGATGCAAATAGATTGAAAGTAAAAGATGAAAAAAGATAAATCAGGGAAATAGCAACCACCAGAAATTTGTAGTGGCCATACTTAGATAAAAGTAGACTTTTAAAAGAAAAAGTTTCTAAGACTTTTTGTAATAATTTAAGGGTTAATTCTGATGGATTAACATCAGGAAGACAAATTGATTATAAACATACATACACCTAAAAGC
Organism: Oryctolagus cuniculus; assembly: GCF_964237555.1. Lineage (NCBI taxonomy): Eukaryota > Metazoa > Chordata > Mammalia > Lagomorpha > Leporidae > Oryctolagus > Oryctolagus cuniculus. The sequence goes on along the minus strand of NC_091453.1, from coordinate 45,785,324 downwards.
AGAGCACCGAGAACTGACAGAAATGAAAGGTGGTATTTCTAGTGTTTTCCAATATTATTTCTAGATGTTTAAGTAATCTTCATATATTTTCCATAGTGCCTGTACTAATTTACATTCCCACCAATATCAATCTGACTATTGGATATATATCCAAAAGGCATCAAATCATTGTATCTAGGAAATAACTATATCACCATGTTTATTGTAGCACTCCCACAATAGCTGAGATAAGGAATCAACCAAGTGTCCATCAACAGATGAGCAGATGAAGAAAATGTGATATATATGCATAATGGAATATAATTCAGCCATTAAAAAGAATGAAATTTTGTTATTTGCAGAAAAATGGATGGAACTAGAGAACATTATGTTAAATGAAATAAGCCAGACACAAATAGACAAATACCACAGGTTCTCTTTCATAGGTGAAGTTTTCAGCATCATTCTTTTTTTTTTTAAAGACTTATTTATTTGAAAGGCAGAGTCACAGAGAGGGAGAGGGAGAGGGGAGGGAGGAGAGAAGAGAGGGGAGAGGGGAGAGGGGAGAGGGGAGAGGGGAGAGGGGAGAGGGGAGAGGGAAGAGGGAAGAGGGAGAGGGAGATTTCTTCCATCCACTGGTTTATTCCCCAAACTGGCACCCATATGGTATGTTGGAACTGCCAGCGGCAGCTTTACATACTATTCCATACTAGTAGCCCCTAGGCATCATTCTTTAGACAAGTTTATAGAACTTAAAACTGTTGGATCATAGACTAGGAGTTTGCTTGTGACTTACTGAGTATTGCCTCAGTGTTTTCCAGATGGTCCAACAAATTATTTACAAGATTTTTAAAAGTACATCAGTATACCTGTTTCTCCACAGCTTTACCTGCAACGGATAATCATTTTTTGCCACTGTAGTATGTCTATTATGCTATGCTTCCTAATTTGGAATGTAATTGAGACATAGTTCTTAAGATCATTCTGCTTTCAAAATAAATAAATAAATCTTTAAAACCAGTAAAGTCACTTCAGTAGGCCAAAGGGGCTATTCCAATAGTGAATGCACCAGACTTTTCCAGGTCTAGAAACATGCTTAATGCTCTTAACTCCTTTCTGCCTACCCAAATATTCAAATGATACCCTAATGATGATTAACCAATAACTTTAATTAACAGCTAAAACTCAACTGAGACACAGTTGAGAACTGTAAGAAGGGGACAAAAGATCAGTATGGGGGCCGGCGCTATGGTGCAGCGTGTTAAAGCCCTGCCCTGAAGCGCCGGCATCCCATATGGCGCTGGTTCTAGTCCCAGCTGCTCCTCTTCCGTTCTAGCTCTCTACTCTGGCCTAGGAAAGCAGTACAGGATGGCCCAAGTGCTTGGGCCCCTGCACCCACGTGGGAGACCCAGAAGAAGCTCCTGGTTCCTGGCTTCAGATCAGTGCAGCTCCAGCCGTTGTGGCCAATTAGGGAGTGAACCAGCGGATGGAAGAACTCTCTCTGTAACTCTGTCTTTCAAATAAAATAAAATAAAATAAATCTTTAATAAAAAAAAGACCAATATGGGACAAGAGGAAAGGAAGGCACACTTGGTTTGGGAATTACAGTTCATAGATTTACAGGTTTAGAATTGTAGGATTATAATTCACTCATTTGTCCTATAGTAGTTTTATTCTTTTCTGAGCCCTAGGTGAACAAGTTTGAACTGTGTTCTCCAATTCAAGGCAAATTTCTATCATTAATCCCTTCAAGACTACCTTATTTCATTAACTTTCTTTGTCTTCAATTACTCACATTCTTCCTCACCTCATAGGTGCTTATTTATTATGTGCAAGATATGATTATACATATAACCATATTCTAATATATATTTATATGTGTGTATTCTTAATTTACATTAACTGAAAAATGTTATAGATCTTAGGTTTTATTATTTTGAAACTCAGTATTATGATTTTTAATATATATCCACATTGCTGTAAGTAAATATATTTTATATATTTTCATAGTCCCACCATAAGTAATTTATTCATTCTCCAACTCATATATAATTTAGTTTCCTCCAAACATCTGCTACTACAAACAATGCTATATCTTTGTGTTTCTTTATAAACCTTTACTACAGTTTGTCTGGACATATATCCTCAGATAGAATTGCTGAGCCATAGATTATACACATACTTAGTATGACACTCTCATTTCTCTTTAAAAGAAAAAGATTTATTCATTTATTTATTTAAAAGGCAAAGCTGAGAGAGAGAGAGAGAGAGACAGAGAGACAGAGAGAGATCTTCCTTTGGCTGTTTCATACCTCAGATGGCTGCAAGGGCTGGGGCTGGGCCAGGCTGAAGCCAGGAACCTGGAACTCCATCAGGGTCTCCCATGTGAGTGGCAGAGGCCAAGAACCCAGGCCATCTTCCACTACCTTCCCAAGCACATTAGCAGAAAGCCGGAGAGGAAGCGGAGCAGCCAGGATTCCAACTGGTGCTCATATGACATTCTGGTGCCCCAGGCAGCAGCTTAATCCACTGCACCACTGCCTCTGATGCTCGCATTTCTGGCAGTGTGGCACACCACTATCCTGACTTATCCTCCCAAATTAAATGATTAAGATGCCTTTAAGCATTCGGATCTGGCTGAAAAGCCCATGAGAGTATTTCAGGCATGGAAAGCCAAGACACGCTGGCAAAAGATCTCTGTGAGTGAGATCCCAGTGGAAAGAACAGGTCTTCAAAGAAGGAGGTACCTTTCTCTGAAGGGAGGAGAGAACCTCCACTTTGACTATGACCTTGTCTAAACAAGATAAGAATCGGAGAACTCAGAGGGCTTCCATAGCCTTGGAAACTCATGACTGGAGCATAGGGAGATTACTGACGCCATAAACAGGAGTGTCAATTGGTAAAGTCAACAACAGGAGTCACTTGTGCACTTACTCCTCATGTAAGATCACTGTCCTTAGTGTGCTGTGCATTGAGATTTAATGCTATAACGAGTACTCAAACAATATATTTCACTTTGTGTTTCTATGGGGGTGCAAACTGTTGAAATCTTTACTTAATGTATACTAAACTGATCCTCTGTAAAAAAAAAAAAAAAAGAAAAAAAAAAAAAAAAAAAAGAAATTATCAACTCCCAACTTGACTCTCACTGGGATTAAACATGACAATAGGTCTGATCTGATTTCATCATCATTTAAAAAAATAATCTATTATTTTTCACTTTATGTTTCTGTGTGGGAGCAAACTGCTGAAATCCTTACTTAATGTATACTAAGCTGATCTTCTGTATATTAAGATAATTGAAAATGAATCTTGATGTGAATGGAAGGGGAGAGGGAGTGGGAAAGGGGAGGGTTGTGGGTGGGAGGGACGGTATGGGGGGGAAGCCATTGTAATCCATAAATCGTACTTTGGAAATTTATATTCATTAAATAAAAGTTAAAAAAATGCCTTTAAAATATTTTCAAAGTATTTTAAACGTAATGAAGCTTCCAAAAAAGTAAGGAAACCACAAAACAAGTGCCAAAATGGACTTCTTTTTTTTTTTAAGATTTTTATTTATTTATTTGAAAGTCAGAGTCAGAGAGAGACAGAGAGAGAGAGAGACAGAGAGAGGTCTTCCATCTGCTGGTCCACTCCCCAGTTGGCCACACAGCCGGAGCTGTACTGATCTGAAGCCAGGAGCCAGGAGCTTCTTCCTGGTCTCCCACGTGGGTGCAGGGGCCCAAGGACTTGGGCCATCTTCTACTGCTTTCCCAGGCCATAGCAGAGAGCTGAGTTGGAAGTGGAGCAGCCACGGCCCATATGGGTTACCGGCACCTCGGGCAGCGGCCCCACCCACTACGCCGCAGCGCCGGCCCCAAAACTGACTTCTGCCTTGATGGTTACTATTGAACCCCAAGTTTTAAAACGGAGATGAGAAGTAAAGTCTAGGGCCTCACAGGGGAGAGTCTAATTGGAGAAATCTCTTGAGTAAAGCTGGGACCCCAAATGAGGAATGAGAACAAGTCTATTATTATGGCACAACGTGGAAGGAAAATTTTAAAATATCTCTGTGATATCATAAGCACATGTTGATTTATAAGAACTTGAGGTCTTAAAAAAGGTCTCAAGGAAAATATTAATTGAAAGTGTTTAATTTAAGGTGTTTCTGCACTGCAAATATCCTACATATCTGGCAAAAGCAGACTTCAACTTAAATCTTGTCTGAAGGAAAGCCTCTAAGAATTTCCACAGACAAAATTCTAAGAAAAATGAGAATCTCAAAATCATGGGGCCATGAGTGAAATACTCTAGAAATAATCAAAAGCAGAATCATATCTCATGTATCTTTAGAGGTTGAAATTATCAGAGAATATAAAGTAACCAAAATAATTTAATATTTTAAGGAGTAAGAGAAGTTTGAAAATATAAATAAAGGATAACATACTCTAAAGAATGTCCAAGAAAACTAGAAAGTAATTTTAAAATAAATTTTAAGTAAAAAAAATTTAAGTAACATTTTAAGTAAAATAATGGAATAATTCACATTAAATATTCAATGAACAGGCTTAAACAACAGATTTGACACAACTAAGAAGAGAATTCATGAACTGGAAGGTATTGCTAAATCATCTAGGTTGCATAACAGAGTAATAAAGAAATGGAAACTATAAGGGTAGTTAATAGGCATGGAATAAAAAGATAGATCATATTAGATAGTAGACACAGTGTGAAGGAAAAAATATCTGGACGCAAGATTTCTGAAAATTTTCGACAATTCTTTTTGTTTTAAATTTCTTTATTTATTTGAAAGGCAGAGTTACTGACAGCCAGAGGCAGAGAGAGACATCTTCCATCTGCTGGTTCACTCTCCAAATGGCCGCAACAGCCAGAGCTGGGCCGATCCAAAGCCAGGAGCCAGGAGCTTTTTCCAGGTCTCCTACACAGGTGCAGGGCCCCAAGGACCTGGACCATCTTCTAGTGCTTTCCCAGGCCATAGCACAGAGTTGGATTGGAAGTGGAGCAGCCGGCACTCGAACCGGCGCCCATATGGGATGCCCGCACTGCAGGCAGTGGCTTTACCCACTGCGCCACAGCGCCAGCCCCTCAAGAATCCTTTAAAGATAACAATTCTCACAGCCAGTAGACCCAATAACTCTCCACCAGAATAACATTTTTTAAAATACATTGTTGGTGCCGGCGCCATGGTGCAGTAGGTTAATCCTCCGCCTGTGGCGCCGGCATCCCATATGGGCACCGGTTCTAGTCCCGGCTGCTCCTCTTCCGATCTAGCTCTCTGCTATGGCCTGGGAAAGCAGTAGAAGATGGCCCAAGTCCTTGGGCCCCTGCACCGATGTGGGAGACCGGAAAGAAGCTCCTGTCTCCTGGCTTCGGATCGGCGCAGCTTCGGCCATTGCAGCCATTTGGGGAGTAAACCAATGGAAGTAAGACCTTTTTCTCTGTCTCTCCCTCTCACTGTCTGTAACTCTACCTCTCAAATGAATAAATAAAAACAAAACTTTAAAAAAATAAAATAAAACATATGGTTAAGGGTCGGCACTGTGGCTTAGTGGACTAAGCATCCCATATGGGCTCCAGTTCATGTCCTGGCTGCTTCTCTTTCCATCCAGCTCCAGGGAAAGCAGTGGAAGATGTTCAAGTGCTTGGGCCCTTGCACCTATGTCAGAGATCCAGAAGAAGCTCCTGGCTTCAGGTAGGCGCAGCTTTGGCCGGTATGGCCATTTCAGGAGTGAACCAGCTGATCGAGACCTTTTTCTCTGTCTCTCCCTATCTGTGTCTGTAACTCTACCTCTCAAGGAAATAAATAAAATCTTTTAAAAAAATGGTTAATGAGGTCATCATGAAACTGGAGAACTTTTCCCTTTTCCCCAAAAAAGAGGTCTCAAAAAGCAACGAGATTAAAGACAGAGCCTACAAAGAAATGGAAATTTGACTGATGGATGACTCAAAAGCAATGGTGGAGCCAGAAAACAGTAAAATGTCTTTGATGTGCTAAGGAAAATAATCATCAATCTAGAACTAAATATCCAGCAAAGTTATCTTTTATGATGAAGTGTGAATTTTCAGATAAGCAAAAACAGAAAGGGTTTTATCACCAACAAACATTTTATAAAGAATTAAATTCATGTGTATGGAAAGGTTTTTACTCTTTTCTCAAACTTTAAGAGGATCTCAGGAAACCAGTGGTGCTGTTCAAAGTCTGAAGATGTGACAACCAGGAGAGCCAACATTAGTAAAACTCTTAGTCTGAGGCCAAAAGCCTGAGAACATGGGAGGTTTCCGATGCAAGACCCACAGTTCGAAAGTCCAGAAATTTGGATTTCTGATTTCCAAGAACAAGAGAAGATGGAAGGGATGGCACTGTGGCATAATAATATGCCAGCACATATATGGGCACCAGTTTGAGTCCCAGCTGCTCCACTTCCCATCCAGCTCCCTGCTAATGTGCCTGGGAAAGCAGACTCTGATGGCACAAGTCCTTGGGCACCTTCCATCCACGTGGGAGACCTGGAAGAAGCTCCTGGCTCGTGGCTTCAGATCAGCCCAGCTCTGACCTTTGCAGCCATTTGGGAAGTGAATCAGCAGATGAAAGATCTCTCTGTCTCTGTTTCTGCCTCTCTCTCTCCCTCTCTCTCTCTCTCTAACTTTGCCTTTCAAATAAAATAAATAAATCTTGTGAGAGAGAGACAGAGAGAGAGAGAGAGAGAGAGAGATCTTCCATCCCCAAATGACCACAACTGCCAGAGCTGGGCCAGGCCAAAGCCAAGAGCCAGGAACTTCCTCCAGGTCTCCCACGTGGGTGCAAGGGCCCAAGCACTTGGGCCATCTTCTACTGCCTTCCCAGGTACATTAGCAGGGAACTGGATTGGAAGTGCAGCAGTTGGGACTCAAACCTGTGTCCATCTAGGATGCCAGTGCTGCAGGTGGTGGCTTTACTCCCTATGCCACAGCACTGGCCCCTGTCTTTTTCTTCTGTTTAGGCCCTCGATGGATTGGATGGTCCCTGACCCACACCGAGTGACGGTAGCTCTTCGTTAATCAGCCCCCTAATTAAAATGTAAGACTCTTCAGGAAATACTCTCACAAAGAAAAATTACTTCAAAAGGTTTGTGGAAAAACTGAATTAAAATGTAAGGTTAGGGGCTGGCGTGGTGATGCAGCAAGCAAAGCTGCTCCCTGCATCTGGTTCATGTTCTGTCTGCTCCTCTTTTGATCCAGCTTGCTGCTAACGGCCTGGGAAAAGCAGCAGAAGATGGTGCAAGTGCTTGGGCCCCTGCACTCAGGTGTGAGACCCAGATGAAGCTCCTGGCTCCTTGGTTTCTGTCTGGCTCAGTCCCACCCATTGCAGCTATCTGGAGCGTGAACCAGAGGATGGAGGATTCTCTCTCTCTCTCTCCCTCCCTCCCTCCCTCCCTCCCTCCCTTTCTCTCTCTCTCTCTCTCTCTCTCTTTTTCTCTGTAACCCTTCATTTCAAATAAATACATCATTTTTAAAATGGCAAATTTATTCTGGTAAAAAGAATTTTTAATTTCATGCGTAGTTTTTTCACAGTATATATTTTCCATCAGCTTTTTAAAGACCCCCTTACAATGCTTTATCAGCCATTTAGGTATCTCTTAACTCAGTCACGTTGACATCTAAAATTATTCATTACTTATAGAATAAAACTTTGGGAAAAGAAGGTAAATGAGACAAACAGAAAAGAAACAAATACATAGAAAGAAATCAAAATCATCAGTAATCACAGTAAATGTAAATACACAAATTTATTTTGTTAAAAGATAAAAATCATCAGACTAATTTTTAAATTTGCTAAAAGATGCTCAAAAGAGGTTTGGATTGCTCTAAGACAGAAGGGCACAGAAGAGGTAAATGTCAAAGTATAGAAAAATATGTAACTGGTAAATACTAACAAGAACTAAAATGTCATTGTGGTTATACTAATATCACCAAAATAGAACATAAAGCAAAAAATATTAGTAGAGATAAAAATGATCATTACATAGTATAAAAGGATCAATTCACTAGTGGGATATAACAATGATAAACTTGGGGGTGACACTGTGGCATAGCGGTTAAAGCCACTGCCTGCAGTGGTGGTATCCCATATAGAAGCCGTTTCTAGTCCTGACTGCTCTGTTTTCTATCTAGCTCTCTGCTATGGCCTGGGAAATCAGTGGAAGATGGCCCAAGTCCTTGGAAGACCCAGAAGAAGCTCCAGGATTCTGGCTTTGGATTGGCACAGCTCTGGCCATTGAGGCCATTTGGGGAGTGCCCCAGTGGATGGAAGAACTCTCTCTCTCTCTCTCTCTCTCTCTCTGCCTCTGGCTGTCAGTAACTCTGCCTTTCAAATAAATAAATAAATCTTTTAAAAAATGGTAAACTTTATCTGAAAACATAGATTCAAAACTTACAAGGAAAATATGACAGAGAAATTGACAAATTATCACTCTGGGAACTTTAACACGTCTCTCAGAATTAATGAAGCTGACAAAATCAGTTAAGACATAGAAGACTTGAACAGAATTATGAACACATTTGAACTGATAGACATATATAAAATTTGGCAACCAACTATAGGACAACGCATATTATTTTTAAGCATACATGAACATTTGTGAAAAGTGACCCTATGCTAATCCATAAGGCTATCCTGACTAAATTTTAAAGAATTGGTACCCTGCAGCTCAAGAAAATTAAATTAATTTGGAAATCAATAGCAAAAAGATATTTAAATATATGTTTAGAAATGGGAAAGCACGCTTATAAACAACTTGTGTTTCAAAGAAGATATCAGTGGGGAATTTGAACATATTCAGATATGAAATATTAAAAAAAACATAGTAAAACTAAGATAGTATGTGTAAGTATATTTTTGCTGCAAATGCTCATATTAGAAAAGAAGAAAGGCTCAAAATAAAGCATATAAGTACCCAACATAAGAGTTTAGAAAAGGAAAAGTAGAATAAACTCTAAGAAATTAGAAGGGGTGGGGGGCTGGTGCCGTGGCTCACTTGGTCAATCCTCCACCTGTGACGCCAGCATCCCATATGGGTGCCGGGTTCTAGTCCCAGTTGCTCCTCTTCCAGTCCAGCTCTCTGCTGTGGCCCAGGAAGGCTGTGGAGGATGGCCCAGGTGCTTGGGCCCCTGCACTCGCATAGGAGACCAGGAGGAAGCACCTGGCTCTTGGCTTCGGATCGGCACAGCGCGCTGGCTGTAGCAGCCATTTGGGGAGTGAACCAATGGAACGAAGACCTTTCTCTCTGTCTCTCTCTCTGTCTAACTCTGCCTGTCAAAAAAAAAAAAAAGAAATTATAAGGGAGGAATAACACACATGTAATTTCACGAAGTATTTTCCAGATTGTCCCTCAGTATTAATTGTGTATCAATTGAATACTAGTTGTGGATTAATGAAGCAACTAGAATCCACCAATAAAATGGAACTTTGATAGGATTTCTGTATTTAGGGCCCGTGATATTCCTATTTGCACAAATTCATCTCACAAATCACTCATAGGGCTGTGAATAACACCAGCCTCCATCACTACTAGTCCCCATAGCATCTAGCTGTTTCACAACACATATATTTTCTGAGGCGTATGGTCTGTATTAGGAGTGAAACTGAGATTAGTTAAGACTATGGTGTGGGTTACATCTTCTTAGATAGTAGGTGGATTTCAGCAGTCAGAATTAAGTTTCCCAAACATAGGCTGTCCTTTTTCTCTCCATTTATGTATTTCACAGAGGTTTTCTATCAGCCATAAAGTACTGCTACTTATGCAGACCATTCTTCTTCCTTGGGACACAAGGCAAACCTTAAGCTCGACACATGGTAGGTCAAAAGCACCCATCAAAAAGAAAATAAAGGAGTATTTGTGAGCACAGGTACTGAAATCAGCCAGACATCTGGATTTGAATCCTGTCTCTATAACTTGCTCCCTGTGAAACCTTGGGTAAATTGTTTAATTTCTCTGAACTTGTTTCCCCATTGGAAAATAACACCTATATCTTTGGAATTTTGTGAAGAGTAAATGAGATAATATATGTATTTTAAACTTTGAACATGGCTAATACTCCATGAATGTTAACAATTATATAAAAGGCAGGTTGCTGGAGGACTCCAAGATGGCAGAATAGGGAGGGAGTTCACTGATAGTCCAGGAAAAGATAGTTTAATAAAAGTGGAGATACTGTAGTCTCAGGGAAGAGTTAGGGGAAAAACTGCAGAGGAAACTCTTCTGGAATTAGAGGGACACAGTGGACCTACATGGAGGGCATGGGTGCCCACAGCTCAGGACCCCAGCTGCCAAGTCTACACACCAGCACTGGAAAGGGAGTTGAGGCAAAACCGCAGTAGCCTGAGACACTGGAGGAAAAGTGGCAGGAAGAGCCTAGAGGGAACAAGGCTTGAAGCCCCGTGGGGGAAAGTACAGCAGCCTAACTAGAGGAGAAAAAAAAAAATAAAAGGGACCAGTGCGGACACGATTCTTTCTCTCCACTCACCTTACAAAGGCGAGCAAGACAATAGACCAGGTGCCATTTTGGACATATGTAACAGCTGCACCAGCTCGGGGCTGCGCCCGCCCTCAGCCAAGCAGAAAAACCTGACTCTGGTGTGGAGAAATAACAGGAGACTAAGACCTAGTGAATGTGTGGAACTTATGAACTAGGACTGTGAAAAAAAAAAACTGAGGGTGTGTGGGAGAATTCACAGTGTGGTTGAGAAGTGAGTAGTCTCAGTGGGAGATGCCACAAATTTCGGTGGCTTTGGCTATCCAGTGAGAGACATTGCAGGGGAATCTGAGCTTACACTGAGGACTACACAGAGCCTTTGTGTGGTCCTTGGGACAGAGCAGACAAATATTATACCCGTGGGACTAGCGCTCAGGCACTGATTGCCATCAAGGAGAAGAGCTCAGCTGAGCAGAATTACTTCCCTTCTGTATAAAAAAAAGAGGGAGAGAAGATTTACCACACCAAACCTGGGTGTGTCACATTTGGCATACCCTTAACCTTGAAGAACTGAACAGAGCTCTCTGGCCACACCCACCACAAGCCTCTAGAGATTCACCAAAAGCAGACAGTCCACTTAATATAGAGTCATAGTATAATGAGAAAAGCCACCACAGCGAAAAAAAAAAAAAGAAGAAGAAACCAAGGAATATCTCCACAATGCCAAACAACAAACACAGAAACCGAGGAAACAACAATAAGGAAGACATCATGATGCTCCCAAATGAACATGACACTCCAATACAAGATTTTGAAGATGATGAGATAGAAGAAATGCAGATACAGATTTCAAAAATTTTATGATAAGAACATTTAGAATTTATGAAAAACAAATGCATGAACTACAGAAATCCATACAGGATAGGACAGAAAATCTCTCTCATGAAAGTGAAATCTTAAGGAGGAATCAAAATGAAATGAGGAATTTAGTAGAGCATGAAATTGATATATTGAAGGGAAATCAAAATGAAATGAAAAATTCAATAGAACAAATGAAAAACACATTTGAGAGCCTTAAAAGCAGAATCAATGAGGTAGAAGAGAGGATATTGTACTTAGAATACAGAGAACAGGAAAGTATACAGTCAAACCAAAGAAAAAAAGAGGAAATTAGAAATCTATAAAATATTATTGGGAATCTACAGGATACTATTAAAAAACAATATTCGGATTCTGGGGGTTCCTGAAGGCATGGAGAGAGAGAAAGGATTAGAAGGCCTTTTTAGTGAGATACTAGCAAAAAACTTCCCAGGTTTGGAGAAAGAAAGAGACATCCAAGTACAGGAAGCACATAGAACCCCCAATAAACATGAATAAAAAGATCCTCACCACAACACATTGTAATCGAACTCACCACAGTGAAACATAAAGAAAAGATTCTAAAATGTGCAAGCAAGAAATGTCAGATTACTTTCAGAGGATCTCCAATTAGACTCATAGCAGACTTCTCAGCAGAAACCCTACAGGATAGGAGGGAATGGAAAGATATAGCCCAAGTACTAAGAGAGAAAAACTGCCATCCCAGAATATTATACCCTGCAAAGCCCTCATTTTTGAATGAAGGTGAAATAAAGACCTTTCATAGCAAGCAGAAATTGAAAGAATTTATCTCCTCTCGTCCAGCCCTGCAAAAGATGCTTAAAGATGTGTTACACACAGAAACACAGAAACACGGCCAGCAATATGAAAGAAGGTAAAGGAAGAAAATCTCTCAGTAAAAGATCACAGGAAGTTCAAAGCATATATTAGAAATATCTTTGGAAAAATGGCAGGGCAACGTCACTACTTATCAATAGTCACATTGAATGTTAATGGCCTCAACTCTCCAGTTAAAAGACACAGACTGGCTGAAGGATTAAAAAACAAAACCCAACTATTTGTTGCCTACAAGAAACACATCTTTCCAACAAAGATGCATGCAGACTGAAAGTGAAAGGTTGGAAAAAGATATTCCATGCCAACAGAAACCAAAAAAGAGCTGGCGTAGCCATCTTAATATCAGACAAAATAAACTTTAACACAAAAACTGTTAACAGAAACAAAGAGGGACCCTATATAATGATTAAGGGATCAATTCAACAGGGAGATGTAACTATTATAAATGTATATGCACCTAATTACAGGGCACCAGTTCATTTAAAAGATTTGTTAAGGAACTTAAAGGGAGATTTAGACTCCAATACAATAGTACTGGGGGACTTCAATACTCCACTTTCAGCAATGAACAAGGATGTGCCAAAAAAGGTACACTAATCCACTGTTGGTGGGAATGCAAACTGGTAAAGCCACTATGGAAGTCAGTTTGGAGATTCCTCAGAAGCCTGAATATAACCCTACCATACAACCCAGCCATCCCACTCCTTGGAATTTACCCAAAGGAAATTAAATTGGCAAATAAAAGAGCTGTCTGCACCTCAACGTTTATTGCAGCTCAATTTACAATATCTAAGACATGGAATCAACCTAAATGCCCATCAACAGAAGACTGGATAAAGAAATTATGGGATATGTATTCTATAGAATACTATAGAGCAGTAAAAAAAATAGTGAAATCCTGTCATTTGCAACAAAAGGCAGGAATCGGGAAGATATCATGCTGAGTGCAATAAGCCAGTTCCAAAGGGGCAAATATCATATGTTCTCCCTGATTGGTGACAACTAACTGAGCACCTAAAAGGAAACCTGTTGTAGTGAAATGGATACTATGAGAAACAATGACTTGATCATCCCTTGTCCTGTCAAGGAACAACTTACTATTTTATTCCTTTTAGTATTTTTTGTTCTATTTAATACCATTGGTTGAACTCTTTAATTAACAGAAAATTATTCTTAGGTGTTTAATTTTAACTGAAAAGTGATCCCTGTTAAATATAGGAGTGGGAATAAGAGAGGGAGGAGATGTACAGTTCAGCACATGCTCAATCAGATTTACCCCTAATGGTAGAATTAGAAACGTGCCAGGGGATTCCAATTCAATCCCATCAAGGTGGCGTGTACCAATGCCATCTCACTAGTCAAAGTGATCAGTTTCAGTTCATAATTGATCATAATGATATGATTAAGTGTCAAAGGGATCACATAAACAAGACTAGTGTCTGCTAATACTAACTGATAGAATTAAAAAGGAGAGAACAATCCAACATGGGAAGTGAGATACACAGCAGACTCATAGAATGGCAGATGTCCTAAACAGCACTCTGGCCTCAGAGTCAGCCCTAAAGGCATTCGGATCCGGCTGAAAAGCCCATGAGAGTATTTCAGGCATGGAAAGCCAAGACACTCTGGCAAAAAAAAGGACCTAAATGAAAGATCTCTGTGAGTGAGATCCCAGTGGAAAGAACAGGTCTTCAAAGAAGGAGGTACCTTTCTCTGAAGGGAGGAGAGAACTTCCACTTTGACTATGACCTTGTCTAAATATGATCAGAGTCAGTGAACTCAAAAGGCTTCCATAGCCTTGGAAACTCATGACTGGAGCATAACGCGATTACTGATGCCATAAACAGGAGTGTCAATTTGCAAAGTCAACAACAGGAGTCACTGTGCACTTACTCCTCATGTAGGATCTCTGTCCTTAATGTGCTGTACATTGAGATTTAATGCTATAACGAGTACTCAAACAGTATTTTTCACTTTGTGTTTCTATGTCGGTGCAAACTGTTGAAATCTTTACTTAATGTATACTAAACTAATCTCCTGTATATAAGGAAAATTGAAAATGAATCTTTATAAGAATGGAAGGGGAGAGAAAGCGGGGAAGGGGAGGGTTGCGGGTGGGAGGGAAGTCATTGGGGGGGGGGAAGCCAATGTAATCCATAAGCTCTAGTTTGGAAATCCATATTTATTAAATAAAAGTTAAAAAAAGACTGTTTGAAAACAAGTTTTACAGTTAATTCTCATAGTAAAACTCATGAAGAGGTCCTATATGCGGAGTAAGTGCACAATGACCCCTGTTGTTGATTTAACAATTGACACTCTTATTTATGACATCAGTGATCACGAGAGGCTCTTGACATGAGCTGCCAAGGCTATGGAAGACTGTTGAGTCCCCAAACTCAGTCAGTATTTAGACAGGGCCTAGGTAAAGTGGAAGTTCTCTCCTCCCTTCAGAGAAAAGTACATCCTTTCTTTGATGGCCCCTTCTTTCTACTGGGGTCTCACTCACAGAGATCCTTCATGTAGATCATTGTTTGCCACAGTGTCTTAGCTTTCCATGCATGAAATGCTCTCATGGGCTTTTCAGACAGACCAGAATGCCTTAAGGTCTGATTCTGAGGTCAGAGTGCTGTTTAGGGCGTTTGTCATTTTATAAGTCTGCTGTGTGGACTGCTTTCCATGTTGGAACATTCTCTCCTTTTTAATTCTATATGTTGTTATTACCAGACACTTGCTCTTATTTATGTGATCCCTTTGACACTTAATGCTATCTATACGATGAATTACACACTTAATATGATCCCTTAAAATGTAAGATGGCATTAGTACCACCAAGCTTAATGGGATTTGGAGTCTTGTGGCAAGTTTTTAGCTTTACCCTTAGGGGTAAGTCCATGGGAATGTGTACTGAACTGTACAGCTCCTCCCTCTCTTAGTCACACTCTTATTGTTTTTTACAGGGATCTATTTTCAACTAGATTTACACACCTATGAATAATTATATGTTAAGTAAAGAGTTCAACCAATGGTATTAAGTAGAAAAAGTAAATAATAAAAAGTGAGATAATAAACTGTCCTGGTCAGTCAAGACAAGGGCTGATCAAGTCATTACTTCTCATAGTGTCAATTTCACTTCTACAGGTTTACTTTTAGGCGCTCTGTTAGTCGTCACTTTTTAATAGAAGAAAAACAAATTCTTTTTATTTCTGCTACAGTTTTTACATTTCTGTTTCTTTGGAGCTACCAAGCCCCAATGAAGATGTCCAAGGAGACAAAAGTGATACCCACAGCAACCAATCTCCTCATTGGTTGCCAAGGTAACAGCCTCTGCTGATAAGAGCCTCATGCAGTACCAACTTCATAGTTGAGAGTGGGGCAGGTAAGGCCTCTCACAAAATTGACAGGTAGGTCTTGGGAAAACAGAATAGGACTCTGACCAGAGCAACCCTGCTTCCTCCAGTCTTGAAGGTGAAGTACCATAACAAATAACCAATTGCTCTCAGACAGACAGAAAGACCCCATGGCTGTGGGCACTACGTGTCTCCTTCAAACTAATCAGTCTCTGACCACATGATTATTGCCCTTTCACAGACCTCATTCACCCTCACTATGAAATTAATAAGATTTGGCTCCTGTTCTCAAAATAACCTTAGAACATGATTAGGTGTCATTCCAGGAACTGAAAATAATCTCAGAAATACACCATGGGTCTACGGAAAGTGTAGTTAACAAGGAGTCTGCAGTCTCAGCTCTGATGTTGAACAATTGCTGGAACCCTTGGGGCAGACTTTCTTTGGGCCTCAGTCCCTCCACCTGTCAAACAAACGGAGAAAGACTTGAACTGGGTGATCTCTGAGGTGCCTTTGAAGTCTGATGTTTTCTGAGTCAATAATGTCTCATCTCTAACCCTCCATCATGAGGTTAGCTTTGGTGTTCTAAGAGCAATGAGAAACCAGACCACCCCATTCCCCTCATTACATGGACAGGTTGTAGATTTCCACCTCTGATATGTGTCCTCTCTCCATCAAATAAGCTGATGTCCTTTGTATAGCCACTGGTGAATGAGGAGAGCAAAGGTAAGTGACCCCCAGGGGAGCTGAAATGGGCCTATTTGCCTCATTAATGAGTATGCTAATCAACTGAGCTAATCTGCAATACACTAATAAAGCAGCTTAGTGGCCTTATCTGAGCTTCCCATGGGAAGATACCAGGAAGAAAAAGGTTCTAAAATAGTTTTTTTTTCTCTGAAAAAGAAAGTTTAAAAGGAAGGAAACCAGTACTTCTTAAAGACTTAGCATATCAGCTTATTACTTATCATCTCATCCCTTACCTCATTATGACATGAGGAAGTTCAAGCTATGATATCTGTCATGACCCCCAATATTAACTTACGTTTATTTTTCACTATTTCCAGTATATCACACTTTCTTGGTTGAAGAGGACGACATTCCCACATGCAGGGGATTATTCTTTGGCAGACAAGGAATTGAAGTTCCAAGAACTGAAATAGCTCTCCAATGTCATACACTGGCAAGTGTCAGAACTGGAATCGGAACCCTTGATTTCTGATACCAATTCCAGTCTTGTTTTTGCTTCCCATTTTAAAGGAACTAAAATAGCCCTCTTATTTTTTAAAGATTTATTTATTTATTTGAAAGGTAGAGTTACATAGAAGCAGAGGGAGGGAGGGAGGGGGAGAGAGAGAGAGAGAGGTCTTCCATCCACTGGTTCACTGCCCAGATGGCTGCAATGACCAGAGTTGTGCTGATCTGAAGCCAGGAGTCAGGAGCTTCTTCTGGGTCTCCCACGCGGGCGCAGGAGCCCAAGAACTTGGCCCATCTTATACTGCTTTCCCAGGCCAAAGTAGAGAGCTGGATCAGAAGTGGAGCAGCCAGGACTTGAACCGGTGCCCATTTGGGATGCCGGCATTGCAGATGCGGCTTTACCCATTATGGCACAGCACCGGCCTCACTAAGATAGCTCTCTTTTGGGGGACTAGGAATAACAGAGTAGGCGTAAACCTCAGGAATTTTGAATGGGTAACCCATTCACAGAAGACACTTCAGAGTGGGGAAATCTCCCATATTTGACAGCTAAAAAATGTACCCACGTCCACAAAACAGCTACAAAGCGAATATATCTTCATGTAAAGAAAACCACGCTATGAGTGCAATGAAACATCAGGACAGCCTGAGTTGTTACTAGTCTACTCCCTCAGTGATCCTGCTTTCTGTGACTCAGAAGAGGTGTCTGTCACCTGGAGCCCCACAGCCTGCCTCAAACTCCAGGAAATAAAAATCCAGGGCCTCTGGATTCCAGGGCTGGTAGTGTCTCAACTTCATAAACTTAGCCATAACAAAGAACAAAAGAAAGAGTGGGAAGAGCCCAATAAGGTGGCAAGAACTGAACTGTTTTTCTCACAATGAAATAAACTCATGGCAACAGGGCTCTCAGCAATTTTATCCGCTGATTCTGGCCAAATCATCTGACAAAAGCAAAAAGCCCCCACTGACATAGTCAGGAATTACCACCCACACACACCCGATGCCTTCTACACGCATGGGCTTCCTACCTGAGATTAAATTCTGTAACAGAAGCATTGAGCGGCCTTATTAAATTAACTCCTTCAAATAAAAATGCAGGTAATATTAATATTAGTTAATATTCATTGAGTACTTATGTTCTAGGCTCCATTCTCTAGACTTTACGTATATTAACTCATTTTATCCTCACAACAACAAATCTTTAAAGTTCTGCTCTGTTTCATCAATTCTCAGATGAACTTAAAAAAATTAACACATTTGAAATTTCAATACATCTTCTTTTCTTTTCACCCTCTGTAATCTGAGTAATGTGTGGTCAGAGGCAGTGAGAAGAGAATATTTCTATGTTGCCCCAACTCTTTCCTGCGGGTCTTTCTTCAGTTCCTTGAATGTGTCAAACATTCTCACCTTGGAAATTTGACACAGGTCTTTACACATCCCCTTTTCCTTCCTTCCACCCCATCCCACCCCACCTTTTCTTTTCCTGGCTTAATTACCACCTCCTCACAGAATTCATATTTGATTCTAAGATTAGGTTCCACTTTGGTATTCTCTATGATAGCAACTTGTTTGCTTCATACATTTATTATTGGCTGTAGGTATTTGATTTAACTGTTTACTTTTTCACCGTCTGCTTACCTCACGAGCACATAAAGTCCATGTGGTCAGGACTTTGTCTATCTTATTCAAAAAATACCATGAAGAAATATAAAGCAAAGTTAGGATTATGCTGAGTTAGATGACATAAGTGGAGGCTGAACGGTTCAAAGTGGTTCATGTAGGGGCACCGATGAAAGTACTTAGCAGGCTTGGAGGCAGATAACAGTGTAATGGAAGTTAAAGGGATTGTGAAAAGGAAAGAGATACTCCTGGGGAATCTGGCAGGAGCCTTTTTTGCGGTTTTTTCATTTGTCAGGTGTAATGAACAGGAGATGCTGCCATTCTAACCCAGGTGAACTTTTTAAGCTCTCCCCAGCAGCAAGGGACTCAAACAAGCCAGAAGTCTTTCTTTTTTTTTTCAAGACTTATTTATTTATTTGAGAGTCAGAGTTACAAAGAGAAAAGGAGAGGCAGAGAGAGAGAGTTCTTCCATTCACTGGTTCACTCCCCAAAAGCTCAGCAACTCCACTGATGGACTGTGTGTTAGACAAATCTTTTCTGCTCTGACTTGAGCCTTCCACATCTGTCACATTTGGGCTTTGGATGACCTGGTCTGTAAGGGTTCTTTTGGCTATGGGACCTGACTAGATCCACTCCCTGGCTCCTTTGTTTGGGATCCTTTGCTCCATTCCTCTCTCCACATCACTTATGTCTGGAGTAAAAGCTTCATTCATTTTTAATTTTTTTCTTTATTTGAAGGAAGAGACAGAAACGGAGACAGAAAGAGAAAGAAAAAGATCTTCCATCCATTGGTTCACTCCCCAAATGACCACAATAGCCGGGGCTGGGTCAAGCTGAAGCTGGGAGCCCAGAACACCAGCTGGGTCCCCCATGTGGGTGGCAGGGATCCAAGTACATGATTTATTCTTTTTTAAAAAAATATTTTACTTATCTGAAAGGCAGAGAGAGGGGTAAAGAAAAAGACAAGATCTTCCATGCACTTTTTTAAAGATTTATTTTTATTTATTTGAAAGACAGTTACAATGAGAGGTAGAGACATAGAGAGATGTCTTCCATCCGCTGGTTCACTCCCCAGATGGCCGCAACAGCCGGAGCTGTGCTGATCCGAAGCCAGGAGCCAGGAGCTTCCTCCGGGTCTCCCATGTGGGTGCAGGAGCCCAAGGACTTGAGCCATCTTCTACTGTTATCACAAGCCATAGCAGAGAGCTGGATTGGAAGAGGAGCAGCCGGGACTAGAACCAGTACCCATATGGGATGCCGGCACTTCAGGCCAGGGTGTTAACCTGCTGAGCCACAGTGCCAGCCCCAAGATCTTCCATACATTAGCTCACTCCCTAAATGGCTGCATTGGTCAGGGCTGGACCAGGCTGAAGTCAGGTGTCAATAATTCCATCTGGGTCTTCCATGTGGGTGACAGGGATTCAAATACTTGGGCCATCTTTCACTGCTTTTCCAGGCTCATTAGCAGGCAGTTGGACTGGAAACAAAACATCAGGGATTTGAACCTGCACTCCAATATGGGATGCCATCATCACAGGTAGCAGCCTAACATGCTGTGCCACAATGCCAGTTCCTAGAACCTTCTTCTTACCTATCATCCTTCATAGGTATAGAATAAGACCTTTCTGGCTCTGGCTGGAAGAATGTGGAAGGAGCAGGGGAGACTATCCTGTGAAGAGGTAGCAAGAGTGTTCTGTGAAATGAGCAAAGAAGTAGAAAATTAACAGGCTAAAGAAATGACCTTGCTTGCTAGTGAACACCTCCTGGATCCCATTCAGGTTTAGGGGGAAATGGGAGGAATGGGAGCGAAACAAAATGTACACAGCTGTTTTTCATGGGCTGACCTCTCACCATACTGACATCAGGATCTGGAGAAAATTTTTAAGAGGCTTTCTAAAAAGCTTTCACCATGTCGTGAGATGTCTAGAGAGAATTCTCAGCTCCAGAAAACTATAGAAACCAACTCTTTTTTTAAAAAGATTTATTTATTTATTTATTTGAAAGGCAGAGTTACACACAGAGAGAAAGAGAGGCAGAGAAAGAGAGAGAGGTCTTCCATCCGCTGGCTCACTCCCCAATTGGCTGCAATGGCCAGAGCTGCACTGATCAGAAGCCAGGAGCCAGGAGCTTCTTCCAGGTCTCCCACGTGGGTGCAGGGGCCCAAGGACTTGGGCCATCTTCTACTGCTTTCCCAGGCCATAGCAGAGAGATGGATTGGAAGTGGAGCAGTCAGGACTTGAACCGGCACCCATATGGGATGCCAGCACTGAAGGTGGCAGCTTTACCCACTACACCACAGCGCCCGCCCCAAGACCAACACTTGGCACGATGCTAGTGCTGACTTGAAGTAAGAGTAGTCCAGAATTTTTTTAGCTTTACACAGGGCACCATTATCTTACCAGATGCCTACTACTAGAATCCCTTAGAGATTTGCAGTAAGAAAAAAACCCCAATCACTTAAAGAGAAAAAAACTGAGGCCCAGGACCAGGGGCTGATTTTCCCAAAGTCTTACATAAAGTCAATAGCAGAGCTGGGACTGGTCTTTAGACTCACCTTCCACCTACCTATGGATTTAGAGCCAACCATTTTTATCTTTTCCATTTAGTCCATCTCAGTCACCAACTTGTCTTTCCTCTCTGGTCACGAGATTCTAGAAGTGAAAGGTTCTGAGGCACAATATAAATATCACTGAGATCTAGAATGCATAGGCTGGAAAGGCACTTAGAGACCATATAGCCTCCTGGAATCACCAACATATCTTAAGGAGATTCATTGTATTCCAAGTAGTGAGGTGTGGAGGTAGCAGGAATGGAGTATAGTATAAAATATTCTCAATGAGGAGCCACTCTTGTGGCCTGGCAGGTAAATCTGCAGCCTACAATGCCAGTATCCCATATGGATGCTGGTTCAAGTCCCAGCTGCTCCACTTCCTATCCCAGCTCCCTGCTAATGTGCCTGGGGAAGCAGCAGAAGATGATCTAAGTGTTTTGGCCTCTGCCACCCATATGGGAGGCCCAGATGGAGTCCTGGTTTCAGCCTGGTCCAGCCTTGGCCTGGCCTTTGTGGCTATTCAGGCAGTAAACCAGAGGATGAATGCTCTCTCTCTCTCTCTCTCTCTCTACCTTTCAAATAAAATAAATAAACCTTGTAAAAAATACTCTGAATGAGTGGCGCATCAGCATCACATTATAAAGTGCAGAAATACAGTGCAGTTACATGTTATATGGAATCAAGAAAATTCTAGAGTTAGCATATAAAGCAAAAATTGAGCCCAGTCAAAATTCCCTTGAAAATTCCTTAAATTACCAGGACCCAGGTAGGCACTTAGAACGTAAAAATAATCATGATTTATCTTCTGTTTGTTTCTCTGCATATTTTTATTGCGATTCATCTTCCATCCCTGGGTCAGTGATCAATTTAGACAGGGGAAAGGGTTACAGAGTAAATAAAGCACACTTTCCTCTCTTTGCTGGGCAGCATACAATGTAATTCTCATAAGTTATATACACACATGACACAATAGTATTGTATTAAGGTCAATTAGTCCCCCATCCCACCTCTATATCCACTGTCCCTGACCACCACCTTTCTTGTGACTGGATCAACCATGAGAACTCCTAATAAAATGTGCATCCTTCTTCCCTTCTCTCCTCTCACTTGTTACCTACCACAAGGAACCATATATGTGATCTACTATGCCCGTGCTTGGTCCTGGACCCATGATATAATTGAAACCTGCATCTCATAACAGCCCCATAGCCATATCATGACCCTCATTTTATGAAGGAAGAGACTGAGGCCAACATCACACACTGCCAGTGACAGAGCTGTCCTGGTTCCCATTTCGTTGCCCTTTCTACCACACTATTCACTCTCTGGACATGCAGAAGAATAATTACTACAATTTATTGATCATTTATTTTTTGCCAAGCTCTGTGCTAGGTATTTTGCATTTCTTAGCTGAATTGAGAAAACGGTTGGTGGTATATACAGAATGAAATGGAGAAGATTGGAGTCTTCACCAAAGAGAAGGACGTTGAAATCAGTTAGATGGATCAAACACACATACTGGGAAACTGGTGGTGAGAATGTAAAGAAAAAAATAAGAGAAATTTCCACCATATTAGCTGGAGAAAAGGAAAGCTCTGGAGGACATAGAACACGTTAGTCTGGATGGAAGAAAATAGAAGTAAATGTGTGTTCTAAAGAATGCTCTCCAGATAGCTTCCTATTCGTGAATGCTAGCCAGCGTCTGGGAGGCCAGATAGCTCCTGAAAGAATCCCAACCTGGTAGACACACACTTCCTTTACCCTACCCACCTAACCCTCCCTAACAGTGGAGCTTCTCTCAAATGCAGGTCTCTGTCAGTAGCTCCAAATGCATCTCACTCCCCTGCATGTGCTGGCCATCAATCCTGCCTCATAGCCCCTCAGAATTCCAACAGCTTTCACTTCCACGATGGGTGTGTATGGGGGAAAATGAGAGTCTGGCAGAATCTTCCTTAGGATTCTGGGTCTGAATAAACTAGTAGAAGACTGGCAGCACTGTGGTGTAGCAGGTAAAGCTGCCGCCTACAGTGCCGGCATCCCATATGGGCTCCAGTTTGAGTCCCGGTTGCTCCACTTCCAATCCAGCTCTCTGCTGTGGCCTGAGAAAGCGGTGGAAGGCGGTGGAAGATGGCTCAGGTCCTTGGGCCCCTGCACCCATGTGGGAGACCCGGAGGAAGCTCCTGGCTCCTGGCTTCAGATCAGCGCAGCTCTGGCTATTGTGGCCAGTTGGGGGGGTGAACCATTGGATGGAAGACCTCTTTCTCTCTGCCTCTCCTCTCTCTCTGTGTAACTCTGGCTCTCAAATAAATAAATAAAACTTAAAAAAAGTTGAAGAGGCTCTCTACTGTGTCTGGCTCAGTCCTACTTTCTAAACACAAATTTCTACCTCTATCTCAAATTCAACATACTTAAAACCTGTCCTTGATTCGCCATTGTTGATTTCCTAATTTTTATAGATAGTCTCTCCATTCTATCAGTTCCAAGACTCCAAGTCTTGGAATCATCCCAGATGTCTCCCTCTCTCTGCCCCCCCCCCCATCCAATCAATTGTAGAGCCCTGTCAATTCTCCCACTGCAGCACGGCTGACATCAGTGTGTGCATTTTCATCTACACTGACCGAGTTAAATCCCTCATTACCACTTATCTGGATTATTGTAATTACTGTTCTTGCATCATCTTCTCTCTCACTCCTCTGGTATATCCTGCACCAAACACCTACCTACTTTCTGCACCCTTACAGTGGCTTGCACACCAAACTAGTCGGAGGAAGCACTGAAGTAGCAATGGCCTTGCCTTTAAGAATTCAACAACTGGTTAAGGAATAAAGGCGAAAACACACACACATACGCACACACATACAAATACACAATTAGAAAATAATTACCAGTAAATGTTAGGTTAGAAGCATGAGCTAGGGCTGGCGCCACGGCTCAATAGGCTAATCCTCCACCTAGCGGCGCCGGCACACCAGGTTCTAGTCCCGGTCGGGGCGCCGGATTCTGTCCCGGTTGCCCCTCTTCCAGGCCAGCTCTCTGCTGTGGCCCGAGAGTGCAGTGGAGGATGGCCCAAGTCCTTGGGCCCTGCACCCCATGGGAGACCAGGAGGAAGCACCTGGCTCCTGCCTTTGGATCAGCGCAGTGCGCCAGCCGCAGCATGCCAGCCGTGGGGGCCATTGGAGGGTGAACCAACGGCAAAAAAGGAAAACCTTTCTCTCTGTCTCTCTCTCTCACTATCCACTCTGCCTGTCAAAAAAAAAAAAAAAAAAAGAGAGAGAGAGAGAGAGAAGCATGAGCTAAAATTCTGTAGAAACATAGAAAAGGGAATAAATAGGGGCCAGCTCTGTTGACACAACAGGTTAAAGCCCCAGTCTGCATTGCCGGCATCCCATATAGGCACCGGTTCAAGTCCTGGCTGTTCCTCTCCTGATCCAGCTCTCTGCTATGGCCTGGAAAAGCAGTAGGAGATGGGCCAAGTCCTTGGGCTCCTGCACCCACATGGGGGACTTGGAAGAAGTTCCTGGCTCTTGCCTTAGGCTTGGCACAGCTCCGGCCATTGTGGCCATCTGAGGAGTGAGCCAGCAGATGGAAGACCTCTCTCTCTCTGCCTCTCTGTAACTCTGTCTTTCAAATAAATAAAATAAATCTTTTAAAAAAAGAAAAGGGAATAAATGTAATATTTTACCATGGCTTCTGATGAAAAGGGTTCTAGAGGAATGCTTCACAGAGGAGGTGACACTTTGAGTGGGACATTAAAGTTTAAATAGTTGTCCTGGTAAAGAAAGGAGAAGAAGGTATTGTAGGGGATTTCTCAGCTCTTTACTGAAATGCCCCTCTGGTCTGTCAGGTGTACTCTCTTCATAAAGAAAAAAGAACTTTAAAAAATTAAATAAAGAAAAGAAAGCTATTGTAGGCAAAGACAAGGTCCCAGTAGCTGAAAAAAAAGGAAGAATTTTGAGAACATAGAACACATTAGTTTGGATGAAATAAATGGGAAATTAATGTGTATTCTAAAGGAGGATACTTTAGGTGCTATAAGGTAGTAACACCAGTACTGTTAAGCAGCCCGAATGGCCAAAATACAGAGCCCTTGCCAGTAAGGCAGGGTATGGGATTCATTTGCACTAGATAGAAAGTCAAGTGTTTTTTGGAGGAAGTGGGAGTAGGGGTAGGAATTCCCGCCACCTTAGACAGGATTCAGACCCCGGGGTGCTGTTCAAGTGTGGGCTTGTTTCCCTGGCAGCAAGATAAGAACCCAAGAATCTCCTCCAGGGGATGTGCAGAGCAGGGCTAGCATCCAGTAGCCTGTTCCTTCTGACCCCACTGGAGCAGGACAAGGAGGACATTAGCCTAGCCTCAATCCTCTTCCCACGCAAGTTCATCCATCAGCCAACCTGGCCAACCTCTCCAGCAGCTTTTCTAGAACCTCTTCCAAAAGCACCCTGTGCTTCCCAGGATTTGTCTGTGCTTTTCCTAAGGGCATATCTGGCTCCTACATGTCCATCTCCAGGCCTCATCAGTATTCCTAAGGAGATATTTTGGAAGCACCTGGATCTTTGCGTTTATCCTCTCATACCAAAGTGTTCTTCCTCAGCTGAAGTCCCTCAGTTCCTACACTTACTAACTCATACTATGGGAGTGGGGGGGACTGTGTCTTGTAGGGAGGGAAGATCGATTTCCACTCATTCTTCCAGAATGGGGATTTTGTGCTTTTGCCACTTGCGGATTCCCCATATCATCCAGCATAGGGCCTTAAAGATTGGAGGGTCCAGTGATGTTTGCTGGATGGTTGAAAATATACTGAGCTCTAAACCCCCATCAGTGTTTTTTGTCCTTCCCCACACCTAGAATGTGGTTCCTGCCACTGCAAGTTTGACCAGAAATTCTCCACAAACTTACCAGTCTGCACCCTCATCTCTCAGTGCCCCTTCCCTTCAGTCCCCACCCCCTTCCTAATCACTCAGCTGGAGCTCTTTTCTTGCCATGGACTCTGCTTTTCTCTCCTCAGGACCCCCAAACCCTGTCTTCCTTGGGGCGCCCCAGACCCTCCCTCCCTGCACGGTGGCCCCGGCCCCAGCCCCGCCCCCGCCCCACTCGGCCTCCTCCCGGTCCCTTTCTCCGCAGCTCGCTTCTCTAGAGCCTTCTCTGCAGCCCCCGCCCCTGTCACTGCGCCTTTGGATCTACACCAGACTCGCTCCCCTCCCCTTCGCAGCTCTCCCGAGGCCCCTCCCCAGGGCGGTCTTAGGACCAGAGGCTCTCCCCAGCCCAACCCAGTCCAAACCTTCCCAGTGGGGTCCAGCCCGGCCCCCGGTGACTCATGCCCTTATTTAGCAGGCGAGGAGGAGCCTAATTGGGTAGCCAGCGGGCGGGCTAACAAGAAAGTTCGAAGCCCTTCAGCGGAGCCAGCGGGCAGACCACACCGTCTCTGGTCACTGGGCTGCGCCGCGATCTCCGCGCCAGAGGGGCCGCTCTCCATCCCTGTCCTCCCTCTTCTCCCTCTCTCCTCGCCCTCTCCTGCTACCGAGACCAGGCTCACTCCCCGGCCCGTCAGGTGCCCTCACCCGTCGGGGGCACAGGGGCTCTGGGCAGTAGATTGCCAAGGAGAGCTTCGCTGCTGCGGCAGCCCCGCCACCGCCCCCGCCACCGGCGCCGCCGGCTTCTCACCGGCTGGAACTGCAACCCCGCGGCCCACACCTCCCCCATCCTTCGGGCGAGGGCGGCGCAGGACAAGCCTGTGGCTGGTCACCTGCACCTCTGATCCAGTCAGCCCCGGCGCCCAGGCGCCCAGAAGGAAGATCTGAGCAAGGTAAGTAGTTGGGGCAGTGGGAAAGGAACAGGTGGCTGTTGCGCGCTACAGTGCTACAGTGTGGCCAGGCTCTCGACGGGAGGATGCACGCGAGAGTGGAGTATGGGGCCAGGGCTGAGGGAGGGACCACTGCAACACCAACCCCACCTCAGCTAGCTTTGAAGCCCCGCCAACAACCTGCTGTCTCACCCAAAACTTGAAGGTATGCACATCACCTCCTCTGAGGTGTGAAAAAAGCGCTTCTTTCTCCCCCTTTCCGCCAGCAGCGCGTCCTGTAGAGTGAGATCCTGAAGAGGGTGGGCTGCTGCCAGGGGCGTCTGCGTAGCTGGGTTCTCTTCATCCGAGAGAGAGGCAGCAAAGGAGGAGGCACCTAAGCCCCCTCTCCAGTGAGCAATTCATGACTATTCTCCCCTACTGAGCACACGGGGGCTCGGGGACACCGGATGGGGGGGGTAGATTTCGCTCTGTTCCCTCCGGCTCTGAGAAGCTTTTCTCCACATAAACCACAGTTTATGCATCTGTCAAATGGGAGTACCAAAATCCACTCACAGCAGTGCTGTGAGGATTCCAGGAAGTGATGTATGTGAAAAAGCTGTTGATGCTCAGCGGACACTTAAGTTTTACTTTCCTCTCCTCTCCATCCTTCAACCTTTATGTGATGGAGTCTGACACATTTCCTGAGGGATCGGATTCTCCACTCCCTAGGCACAAATCTCACAGAACTAGCAACCTTAGGGACAGGGCCCAGACAAAAAGTGGGGATGGGCAGGAAAGATCCAGAAGAAAAAAAAAAGAACCCTCCAGAGAGAAGAGAAACCCAGGTGACAGGAAATCCAGCAAGAGGAAAAGCCCAGGAAAGTGGGAGGAGATGCCAGAAGGGAGATGGAACCTGAGAAGGAAATGGAACTCTGGATATTTGAACAGGAGAGCCCCAGGATAAAATATGTGTATATACTCCAGAAAAAAAGAGGTGGAGCTTCACAGAATTAGAGAAAGTTTTTTTTTAAAGGTAGTGCCACAGAGATATTGGGAGCAGAGAACCCCAATAGATTAAGGCACTCCAGAAACCTGGGAAAGGGGTAAGATTGCAGAAAAGGGACAGAGCCCCAGAGATACAGGGAAGAGACCACAGGAGAGATGGGACTGCAAAAAGTGGGTGGGGCCCCAGTGATGCAAGGAAGCATCTCCAAGAAATAGGACTGAGGAAAAGAAGTGGAATAGGAGGGAGAGAGAGAATTCTTTAGTAAGAAGAAAACTACAGAACAACAGTAGAGTGGTATTATGCCAAGGTTTTAGGGAAAGCAACACAGAAAAAAGAGAAAAATTAAGAGATTTAAGAATAGGTAGACCCCAAAGAAATAAAATTCTAGGAAAAAAAGGTGAAGCCCCAGGGGGAGAAGAAAGGGTTGGCGCGAGATAGAAATTGGATCCACAGAGGGATGGAACTCTCAGAGTATTCTAGGAAGGAGGTAGAACCCTTCAAAAGGGTAGCCTGTATACTGAAGGGGCACCAGAATTTGAGGTAGGGATGCCAGATGAAAAGAGGTAGATTTGCAGAAATACAGGGAGAGAACACCAAAAAAGGAATATAGCCCCTGGCTGAGGGAGAGGGCTGAGAAAGAAAAGATACTGGAAAGGGCTACAGCTTCATCAATGTAAGGAAAAACATCCCCAGGAGAGAGCTAGGATACCACAAAAAAAAAGTGAGGCCTCAGGCATATAGGGAGCAAATTCTATGAGAAAGCACCTTGTAAAAGGGACATATGACTGTCAACAGGAATGGGATTTATTTTGGGGTCATGAGAATATTCTAAAAGTGATTATGGTGTGATGGGTGAACAACTCTGTGACTGTATAAAAATACATTGAGTAGTACATTTTATGTTTATTTAATTTATTTGAAAGGCAGAAAACACTGGATCTGAGGTTCACTTCTAAAGTGCCTACAAACAAACAATGGCTGGGCCAGGCTAATGCCAGGAGGCCAGAATAAATTCCAGGTCTCCCATGTAGGTGTCAGGAACCCACATACCTGCTGGCTTCCAAGGCACTGAAACAGGAAGGTGGAATTGGGGGCAGAGCAGGGACTTGAACCCAGGAAGTCCATTAGGAAGGTGGAATTGGGGGCAGAGCAGGGACTTGAACCCAGGAAGTCCGTTATGGGATGCAGACATCCCAAGCAACATCTTCACTGCTGTGCCAAACACCTGTCCCAAGTTGTGCACTTTAAAGTGTGAACTGTGTGGTATCTGAATTATAACTCAATGAGGTATGTAAGGGTACTTCAAAAAGTTCATGGACAATGGAATTAAAAGATGTGATTATCTTGATGCAAAAAATTTTGAAATCCATGCATTTGAGGGATCTTATGTTAATGGAATATATATATATATAAAATTATGAAAAAGTAGGCATGGATTTTGAAAACTCTTTGCACATAAAATAAGCATTTTTATTTCCATTTTCCATGAATTTTCTGAAGTATTCCCATTTTGCATATATGAATGTATGTATGTAGGTATGTGTGTACAGTCTATGTATATATGTATGTTTGGGGGGAGCACAAGCACACACACACCCTTAGAGATATAGGCAGGAGAATCCAGAGAGAATTCAGAATCCAAAATGGATATAGAGTGAGGGAACACCAGGAAGAATATATGTTAACAGGTAAAAAAAAAGGGTGCTCTGAAAAATTGGTGGGACACATAAAGGGGTAGGTCCAGTGATTTGGGAGAGGTGTGTTGAAAAAAGGTCTGCAGCAAAGAGATGAAGTCACAGAGACATACAGAGAGGATTCTGGGCAAGGAATGAAACTACCTAAAAGTGGAGGATTTCCAGTGTTGCAAGGAGGGAAGCTCTGGATAGAAATATACTTACCAATACAGACTGCAACCCCAGTGATTTGGGAATGGAACTCCAGGAGACAGGATAAAGCTCAGGGACTTAAAGACTGTAACTAAGACAGTTATAGCACTTCAGATAATGGCTACAGCACTAGAGATTGTTAAAGTTATAAAAAGAAGGGGATAAGATATATAAAGTGATAGAACTTAAGAGATTTAGGACAAGAAGGGGTCCTCCACAAAAAACTGGGATATCGGATACTTAGGAAAGAGAGAGATCAGTGCTCAGAAAATATGTAGGTCCCTGGGAGAGAAGAGCAAGGCAGGCTGTGGGTAGATGTGTGGCCCCAGAGAGACCTCAGGAAAAGAGCAGGGCCATCAAATAGAGGAGGATGCCTTCAGGGAAGGAGTTTCACCCCAGGAAAGGACTGTAAACCAGCCAGAGCACTGAAACCCCAGCCTGAACTCCATGCTTAATTTCTTTTACCCATTGCTGGCTGGGCTAATGTGTCTGTTATTTAAGGCTATGATAAATAAAAAAGACCCTCAAAGAGGGGATGGGGCTAGGGCACAATCCCCATCAACAGGATCTTAATTGAAACTTTCCCTGCCCCTATCTCTTTCCTCTCCTTACCACAGGCACCCATCCTGGCCTTAGTTTTAAACGGCATGTATGACTACTAAACTTTAAGTTACATTTGGGCAGAGAGGCTGCCTTGCTTTCTTCTGGTTTTTGTTAATTACTTATTAGACTCAGATTTTTTGCCCTCTGCTCATTTAAGTCTCACTTTATTTCTGTTTTAGTTATTTCATATATAAATCGTTATTATTGTCATTATGATCACCTGTATCTGCAAACTACCTAAAATATAAACCTCCTAAGGAAGAGTGACCTCATGTAATAAGATAAAGTCCAAAATGATACATTAGCTAGCTCAGTGTTGAACTTGAGTGTGTTTTCCATTTTGTGATTCTGTGAACCAATTTCTGGATGGTACAGTTACTCATCTCTCTCAGGGTGTCAATCAGACGAGTCAGCAATTGTTTGTTGGCACTCAGGAATACCTATTGGAGTCTCAAGAGCTCTCCAGGTAGTCTCACTGCTAAATGATACAAGCAGTCCCAGCTGGGCCACCAGGGGCTCTTGGGAATCCAAGGTTGGTACAAGGGGCAAGAAAATTCTGCTGCCAGATTGGGCTTGGTGGTCTGACAGTCACTGATGCCTCCACCCTGTGTTATGTCAGTGAGTGAGACAAGTGACTGTTTGATTACTATGCCTGCTGCTCGCCACTCAGAAGGAAGATCGTGTGTCTGTAAGGCAGCCTCTGGGGAGCCTTGGGAACCTCAATATCTCCAATCCTGAACTCATAGTCAAGTATTTTTAGGTGGGGCACCAGGTGAAACACAAGTCTTCAATCAATATACCCAGAAGAGATCTCTGAAGAATTGTACTGCTTGCACAGAAACCAGTTCCCTACCAGGTGCTCCCATCTAATAACTAAATTGATCGGCTAGGCCAGAGTTGGTTTCCGAGGATGCTGGGTAAATTACTTCTCCCTTTGTTCTTTCTGCCCTACCCAGAGTATCTGCATTTGGTGGTAGCTGCCAAGGAATAGGAGCCCCTGTGAGAAACTGTCTTGCTGCTGCTGACACAGACCCAGGGAGAGAGACCCAGACAGACTAAGGTTTGTTGTTGAGTTTTACTGGGGTCCTCAAATTCCAGAAATTGTGTTAGTAACATTTTAAACTAGCACTACTGCTTAGTTTGGAGTAAGTATCCGTCTGCGTGTGTACTTTATGGACATTCTGTACTTGACTGGTCACTGGGCACATTCTTTAGCCACTGATAACCAAACGTCCACACCCTGCCCCATGGACTTGCCTCCTATGTGTTCTCAATTCCCACTAGAGCCAATTACAGCAAATACTTTGTGTCCAAGATGTATTTCTCCTTATTAGTCCCTGAACTGAAGTGAGGGGCACCTGTTCCACCCAAAGATGCAGGGAAGTAGAAAAATAAATAAATCATGTTCCTCACCACTTTTACTTTTAAGGAGCACCCCAGGGTAGAGTAGGACCCAACTAGCCTTCTTAACTGGTGAGAATAATTAATCTTTGCTCTTCATTATCCCCCTACCTCCTCCACCTACCCAAACTTCATTTAGCTATAGTGAGTCCAAACACAGCACCTCCATGGATATTCAAATTGGAAGAGAAGTAGGATGGGAAACTGATCCCCAGAAAGAAGAGATTTTTCTTCCAGGATCCTACATTGTTAGTGGCAGAAAATGGTATATAGTCCATATTATCACTTTTTTCCCCTCTCAACACCACCCTACCCACACACAACTCTGGGGCCGCTCCAGTATTAGACCAATTCATTCACACTGAAATGTTCATCACCTAATGTGTTTTACCTTCTACGTGATTGCACTTTAAAAGAGGACCTCAAGGGAGGGTTGTCTTTAATCAAAAGAATGTACCTATCAGATACCTAGGGTGTCTGACATCTGGTATCAATTTTAGTCTGAGAGAAGTTGGAATGGGGGAGGAGAGTGGGGCAGGATGGGAGGGGGCCTGAGGTGGAAGAATATGGGTGATATCTTCATCTGGACTGAGATTTGTAAAGCCTTTTCATCTCAAATATGACCTCCCTTGTATAGATAATTAGCTCTGCAGCCCCCACAAAGTCCTCCTCCTGACATTAGTCCTGAGGCAGCTACTGTGGGCAGGAATGAAATGATGAAAAACCATCGTAAGCACTCGTACTATTTTACTTCTTACTCACCACTCAGTGGTCCCAGGCCACCCTTGGTTATCTGATGATTTTACTATGGAAGGTGAGGCTTTCAAATAACCCCAATTCTGTCACTTACTGTGGCTTCTGGGCTGCATTTTTCTCCCTGCAAACCATTTTCTTTCCCTCTGGGGTCATTATGCTATGGGCTAGCTAAATAGCCTCCTTTACCAAATAAGGCTTAGGAGTTAGACAAAGAAATAAGCTATAAAGCTTTGAAGTTTCTGAGGATTTTTAGTGGAGAGAGATGGTAACATGGGGGAAGGATCTATTTATAGATATTGGTTTTTCAAAATCTCCTTTAGGCACTGCATCATGGCCTATTGTTTGTGTAGGTCAACTTGCCAATCTTCTGCCCTGGGAACAGAAGTAGCAAGGCAAATACCTTCCATGCTATCATGTAACTTCTACATCGGTTATGTGTGTGAGTGAGTGGCGATGTATGTGTTCATGGAGTGTGGTCAGTGCACAGATTTGTGTGTTTATATTTCAGCTAAAACTAGAATAATCAATCAGTTAATATAAACTAGTTAACATTGCTGGCTAACTTTGGAGTGAATGAAAGCAAACTTCCAAGGACAAAAATGATATGGGACAAGATTCATTTATTCTTGTTTCCTTATAGAGGGGATCTATGTGCACATCAGTTTTGGCAGACACACTATCATACACAAACAAAAGCATTACGGAAAAGGGTTGTCTTTTTTAAAAGTTTTATATTATTTTAATTGACATAATAATTGTACATATTTATAGGATACAGTATGTTGTTTCAACATACATATATGCAGTGTATTGATCAAATTATGGTATTTAGCATAGCCAATATCAGAAACATTTCTTCTTTCTTTGTGGTGAGAACATTAAGAGAGGATGTTCCAGTCGTGATGCTACAGTATTTACTTAATATTGCAGCTCTTGAAGTAAAAAGTTTCCCAAGTTAGATACTGTGTCTCTGAAAATGCCTGGGCCAGCTGGGAGCCTTTGGATCTGAGTTCTTAGAATAAATATGTAAGCTTAGGAAGACCTCTTCAACTTTCTAGATTTGTTTTCCCCATCTGCAAACTGGAGCTGATGACCCTACCCTTGCCTTTTTTTTTTTTTTTTTTGACAGGCACAGTGGACAGTGAGAGAGAGAGACAGAGAGAAAGGTCTTCCTTTTTCTGTTGGTTCACCCTCCAATGGCCACCGCGGCCGGCGCACTGCGCTGATCCGAAGGCAGGAGCCAGGTGCTTCTCCTGGTCTCCCATGGGGTGCAGGGCCCAAGCACTTGGGCCATCCTCCACTGCACTCCTGGGCCACAGCAGAGAGCTGGCTGGAAGAGGGGCAACCGGGACAGAATCTGGTGCCCCGACCAGGACTAGAACCCAGTGTGCCAGCACCGCTAGGTGGAGGATTAGCCTATTGAGCCGCAGCGCCGGCCAACCCTTGCCTTTCTTACTGTTTTGGAGGTTGGGAAGACAAAGCACAAAACACAGTGCCTGACACAGAATAGAGACTCAATACATATAAAGCAGCTTGCTGTTCTGTGAAAGGTAGGGGGTCTACACCCTCTACTTGTATCCACATACCCTGTCCAGCATCTTTCTTGAAAAAGCCAACCCCTTGGCCCCAGGGGAGTTCCTGTCAAAGTGTCTTTCACCAGAGTTAGAGATAGGTAGGTAGCCTTGAAGTTGTTGGTACATCACTTTGAGTCTTGAAAGCCCTACCTCCACTAAGTTCAGAGCAGGAAGTATTGGCATCAGCCCATTTGTGCTTGGACTTCTGCCCAAGCGCACATGGAGTGGTGTTATTCCTTTCTGTTTGCTTTCTTATGCGGTGAGGATCCTATTCAGGACAATCCCCTAGAGCTTCTACTCCATCCACCTCCCTCAAACTGTACCTGTTCAGCTGCTCACAAATTTTTTTGTAAGTCTTTTCTTTGAATATACAAGAGGGCCAATGGCCAGACAATGGCCTCTGTGTAAGTGAAGTAGTCACTGTCTCTTAGAAAGTTCAGGGGCACCAAGTAAGGTCATATGGCCTAAAAAAATTACCCTCCTGGATGCTGCTGCCATCTTAAGCTTATGAGTCTTAGACATATCAGTGGGATCTTATCAGGTACTGGTCCCTGTTTGGGGGGAATGGAGAAGAAAGCATGATTCTCTGCTCTGCTTTACTGTCTTTATCTGGAAAGTGGAGTTGACTATTCCCATCTTCATTACCTTACAAGGTCTCAGGAAGATCAAATGAGACAAAGCGTGATCTCTGTGAGCCAGAAAGCCACAGGCTAAATATTCATTCTCAAATCTAAGAAATAAAAATCAGTCAACACAAATGAGGGATGGGGCTAAGTAAGGAAAAGCAGATAATTCAAATATAATATGCAGCAAAAGTACAATTTCTGTTGCGGCTAAGAATGATGAGGGGAAGCCCTACTGAGAGATGGAAGTATGGACATCAGGAGATGTCTAACTTTCCTTGCCCTTAGTTTGATCGTCACTGAAATTCACTGCACTGCCCTGTTTTCCTGCATTTTTTTTATTTTTCATTTTTTTGTCTTTTCTTTTCAGGTGCTTTCAGCATGAGAGAGATGAGGATTAATTATGGCAGTGTGGTGGGAGGTGGGAGCATCTAGGGCAAGGTCCTGATAGCCGGTGGGCAGTTCCTTTTTGCCAGTCCCAGTTAGGTACTGACACTTTACATTTCTAGAAGAGACTTCTCTTGTGGTGCAGATGGTTTGAGGGCCTGCAACTTTGCCAACCTGGAACCATCTTTGCCTCCGACCTTGTGTCCATGGACAAAAGACATCAAAATCACCCTCTTTGTCCAGTCCACAAAGCTGGAAGCTGGCCACACAGACTGCTTGGCTGCTGTTTTGACAAAAGCCATCTACCAAAATGTATCTAGTCCCAGGTGACTCCCCAGGGGCCAATAGTCATTTCAGATTGGTAGTGGGGATACTGGTGGAGACACCCATGACTTATCTAGTGACAGAACAATTGGAGGGGGTGGTTTGAACCAGTTTGTCTCTAAGTCTATCTAGAATTTCCCCAAAACCTTGTGGAGAAATGGTACCTTCTCCGTAGGGGTAGATCTGAGAGCCAGCTGATGAGACTGGAGGGAGCCAGGAGATGCAGGCCCAGCCGTCTTTGATGTTGCTTACAAGACAAGTGATCTGGGTCCAGGATTCCCAGCTGGACTGTTGGCCCCTTCAGCCTACCTTGCAGGGTTGTTGTGAGGATGCCATGAGATCATGTGCCTAACACAAAGGAGGGTTCAATGAATATCCGTTGAATAGATCCATACATGTGAAAGTGCTTTGCCAACTTTAAAGCTTCATACCAAATGATAGGCAGTCAGGGAACTCTCTGTTATGCAGCCACACAAAGAGACTTTTGCCATCCAACCCTATCCTAACTCAGGACTAGAGTGTGTGAGAGAAATGGAGGGAAGATAAGAATTTGCAAATAGCATAAAATAGCAAAACAAGAGTAAATAAAAGAAAGATATAGGGGTCATGACTTTTCAGAGGCTTTTAAGCATTTGAGAGTGGCAGTGAGATTATAAGTGGTAGGGACTCAGGGCTTCTTGTAGGAACAGAAAAGCAGAGTTCCAATGGATCTTAGATATTTATCTCAATGCTCCAGCTCCTGTTTACTACCTCCAATTATGGGTTACCATTTTCCTACGAAGGCAATCTATTCCAATCCTAACCAACTCTAACTGTTAGAAAGCACTTCCTTAAGTTAAACTGAAAACTGCTTCCTTGCAGCTTCCAGTTATACCCCTTGGTGTCACATAGAAAACAGATAATATCTTGACACTAAGTGAGTAAGTAAGTACACTAAGTACACTAAGTCAGTAAGTATCTGTTGACTGACTTATGGGCAGATGCTAGGGAGGAGTATTTCTTGTAATTTCAGAAGCCAGTCAGCACAGCCATGGATGTAGTTATGGCTTAATAAAAATTTAAATGAATGGATGAATGACCACTCCAGGGTCAATATGACTGCTACAAACTGTTGGACTGAAATGGTCCCTTTAGAGATCCTCTGAACCTGTCCAATCTATCTCTCAAGGAAATTTAAGCCCTACCATAGGATCCTGGGTCTTTATTATAACCATCCATTTGTTAAGTGACTCTAGGCCAGATTGCAATCTTACAATGGAAGAATAATCTAGTAATCCATTCTCATTCTCTTCCACATCCCAGGACTGATAGAAAGTAAAATGCAATAGGAACTGGCAGTCTGAGCAACATACAGCACTTAAATCCAATGTGTGACAAATGCTTAATAGAGAGGGCTATGGGAGCACAGGGCCAGAAATACTTGAGTCCACCTGCCTGGGGTGGGGTTTGGGGGAGCGGTGCTGTGGGAAGGAATGTTGAAAGATAAATGAGCTTAATTTGTTAAGTGAGATGGGAGAAGTGAGTGGAAAGGGGGCAGGCAGTTCAGCAGAGGGAAGTCATGAAGTCCTGAACAAGCATTCATGAGAAATGACAGAAGATTGCAAAATAGCAAGAGCTTCTCAAATGTGGGTCCCACAATTTGGGGTGGGGGGGAGAAGATTCCCACTTCTAACTCAGTTTAATTCTTGAGGTGACCCAGAATTTGACAAGAAGGTGGACCATGATTAAATAATCATCATAGCCACTCTGATCAGCGCCGTTCATCTCCACCACTCTCATCTCACCTGTCACCATCACAATCGCTGCTGGCTTCATCATCGCTGTCAGTACTGTCATCGCTGCTACCTGAGGTGTCACCCTAAATTGCCATCATTCCAGTTTACCATCATCTCCACCATTACTTCGCCCACCCCTTTCATCACTGACACCTACCATCCCTCTTGCCTTCGCCCTCTAAGCCTATGTTTCTCAGATGCCCCCAGGAAGAGGAGGAAAATGCTGTTCCTCTGGGAGTTCCGAGGATTCAGCCCAACGCAGCTAACCACAAGCCAAATTTTATTTGAAATTCTGTGTTTTGTATTAAATATTCATGAAAGTTTTATTTTTCTTGATATAGCCACACTTGTTTTATGATAAAAAGCAATGCTATTTTGAATTGTTTATTTTTTAAGTTTTATGTTGTTCTTAATTGACACATGATAATTGTACATATTTATGGGGTACAGTGTCCTGATTCAATACATGTATACACTGTGTGATGATTAAATCAAGGTATTTAGCATACTCATCACTTCAAACATTTATCATGCATTTGTGATTAGAATACTCAAAATCTTCTCTTACAGTTACTTGCAATATACAATATAATATTGTTAACTATAGTCACACTGTTGTGCAATAGAACACCAGAACTTATTTCTCCTAACTTTTAACTGTAATTTGATACCTGTTAACCAGTCTAGTCCCTTTCCCCCTCCTCCTGATCTTCTGATAACCATTATTCTACTGTGATCTTCCATGGGATCAGCTTTTCTAGATTCCACAAATGAGTGAGATCATATGGTACTTATCTTTTTGTTCCATGCTTATTTCACTTAACACAATGTCTTCCAGATTCATCTGTGTTGCTATAAATGCAGGATTTTACCCTTATTTATGGTTTAATAGTATTCTATTGTATATATGTATGTACTCATATGTATGTGTAAGTATACATACACAAGTGTATATAGACATGGGGTCTTCATAAAATTCATGGAAAACATGCATTATCTTTTTTTCCATTTTCCATGAACTTTGGGAAGCCCCCTTTTCTATCTCACTATATCTACATGTATATTTGAATTGTTTTTTCCTCCCTCCAAATCTATAGGTAAAATCGATGCTGCATAAAGGTGTTTTGTGCTTATCCTGCCACTTTGTGTACCCTTAGGACCTGAGTTTTTCCCTGCTTCCATCTCTCCAGAAAAAAAATATATGTAGATAGATAGATATAGATAGAGATATATTTGACAATCATTTAGAGGGCAGCAGAGCATAACAATTAAGAGAATGGCCCCTAGTATCAAATAGTTTGGTACTGAATCCTAGTACACTGAGATGTCACCTTGGGAAATAGCTTAATCTTTTCCAGCTTGTTTTCTTATCTATACAATAGAAATAATAATAGTATTTACCACAGAGTACTGTTGTGAGATGACAATGAGTCAGTGAATGTTAAATCTTTTCTTAAGGCTTTTTTATTTATGTGTAAGGCAGAGCAATGGGAGTGGGGAGGGAGGGGAGAAAGAGAGATAGAGAAATATCTTCCATCCAATTATTTGCTTCCCAAATGGCAGCAACAGCTGCATCGGGGCCAGACCTAAGCCAGGAGCCAGGAAATCCATAGGGGTCTCCCAAATGGATGGGAGGGGCACAAGTACTTGGGCCACCTTCTTCTGCCTTCCCAGATACTATTAGCAGGAAGCTGGAACAAAGTGGAGCAGCTGGGACTCAACTGACTTTTGGAGATGCCAGTGTCCCAAGCAGTGACTTAATCTGGTGTACCACAATGCTGGTCTCAGCACATAAATTTTAACACAGTGCCTGGAACATAATATATGCTCAATAATTTTTTAAGCCATGACTGAGCCAATTCAGCCTTTACTGAGCACTTGGTTAATCCTCCGCCTGTGGTGCCGGAATCCCTTATGGGAGCCAGGTTCTAGTCCCGATTGCTCCTCTTCCAGTCCAGCTCTCTGCTGTGGCCCAGGAGGGCAGTAGAGGATGGCCCAAGTGCTTGGGCCCTGCACCCGCATGGGAGACCAGGAGGAAGCACCTGGCTCCTGGCTTCGGATTGCGCAGCGCACCAGCCGTGGTGGCCATTTGGGGGTGAACCAATGGAAGGAAGACCTTTCTCTCTCTCTCTCTCTCTGCCTGTCAAAAATAAATAAATAAATAAATAAATTTACTTATTTATATAAAGAGAACAGATGTAATGTATTTCATATATATAGTCTTAAAACATAATGATGCCTTCCACCCTTCCTCTTTTTTACATTCTTATATTCTTTTATTTTTTGCAATAACAAATGTTCAATTTACTCTGTAATCACAAGCTTAATCCTCCACTAAATAAAAAATTAAACAAGTGGAAAGACCACTGTTCCCCACAAGTATAGACAAGGGCTATAAACAGTCATCAAATCTCAAGATGTCAATTTCACTCATATACATTTTTTGTACTTGTGCTACCACATGTAAGAGAAAACATGATATTTGCCTTTTTTGTGGCTGGCTTATTTCACTAAGCTTATGTTCTCTAATTGCACTTATTGCGCTGCAAAAGACAGGATTTCATTCTCTTTATGGCTGAGTAATATTCCATGATATATATAAATATGTATGTATGTTACATTTTCTTTATCCAATCATCAGGAACTGATCATTTCTTTCAGCTAAGGCTTGAGTCCTTTCTCCTAGCATAACACTGTCAGTACCATGGCCCAGCTTCTCTTTAGAATCAACCTAACACATTTCCCTTTCCTTCATTCCTCCTTCACTCACTTTCTTCTCTGCAAATAGTCTTAGATCGCCAGGCTGACAGCAACTACTACTGCAATCCTGTGTGGGGAACTGTAAAAGCCAAGCACCTCTTGCCTTCCTCAGCCCCTCTTCCCTTCCCTTTCACAACACTTCTCATATCCCTTCACCCTAAAACTCTAGATTTCTGTCTTTGGAGGAGAGATTAAACATTGATGGTGACTTCAGATTTGAAGAGTTATTGCATCTACTCAGGGGATGGGAGAGCATTACCCTCAGCCATCTTCCAACAACCTGCAGAGGCTCCAGCAGTACTGGAACTCTTCTTGAAGGCAAGGACAAGGACTTCAGGAACTTGGATATGGGAGGAGAATGAAAGGGTGTGTGTCTTAATGATCTTCAGTCCTAGCAAGAGGAGATAACAGAAGACCCAGCTTCTGGTCCAGCTAAGAGGTCACTGACATGATAGTGATACAAATTGCTTAAACTCTGGAAATAATGTTTTTGAGCACCTATAGTATGCCAGGTGGCTAATGTGGTTAGGATTATTAATGGCTCCATTTTACAGAAAAACAAATGGAGATTCTGAAAGATGAAGGTGACCTTTTCAAGAGCACACGTTTAGTAAGTACTAGAGCTGGTATTGATACCCATGGCTATCTGATTTGCCAGCCTAAGAGGGCAGTGATCAATATAGAAACCAGTATCACAAGTGACTCCTTGCAGCATAGATGTAACTTTATATATGACTTTAGTCAAGTCACTTCCCTTCTCAGCCTCAGCTTCTTCATCTGTACAATGGGTTTTGAGTTGGATAAAAGGGAGGCCAAGGTGCTGGGCTCCATGAAATCTAAAATCTCTTGGAGCACTGACATTTTCTAAGTTTCAGGTGTTTATGAATGCTTGGTGCTGAAAGGTCATCTGCCAAGAAGACAGATGTTTTCTTTTCTCCAGACATCTCGGCTAAGAACAGGATGTCAGTCAGACCAGAGAGTGGATTCAGAGCTCTGGGCTAGGTGCAGGGTGGGAAGGTGCAGGATACTGCACATCTATCAAGGAGCAGACAACCTGGGAGCATTTTCTCTTGGCGTGCCTTCTTTCCGGCACAATTTCCAAAATTTATCTAATCTTTGAAGTCCCTAAGAGTGAGGGCTATTTAAATTACAGTTTTACAGGCATATCATTGAATATTCTGAAATGATGAATTTGGGGTGAGATTGATCCCCATATCTGGATGTTCTCTCGTGTTTGGCACAGATTCCTTCTCATAGGGTCTTTAGCTGAGACTAACATTTATCAAAAGGGATAATAGATTCTAAATAATAAAAAGGAAAATAAAAAACCACAAGCAGGAGAAAAATGGCCAAGTTTCTAAAGTGTAGATTTCTGAACTTACAAATCTTAAGGAAAACCTCCTGAACACTGAAACCCCATTTGGCTCAAATTGCTGTCTCCATCCCCATCAATAACTGGAAATCACTTTCCTGACATCTCTCCTCTGAGCACTGAGTCTGTCTACACAGGAAGTATCGCTTTCTTTCCCATTTTGTACGACTGGTCCTCTCTGGAGAACGACTCCAAAATATCCATTTCAAATCGTCCAGACCTTGGGCCTCTTCCTGAAACTTTTGCTTTGGGGTCCAAGGGTGACCCCTAAGTCATTGGTGATTGGGCTCTGGTTACTTTTACTCTTGAATCCCAGTTGAGGGATCTGTTTGAAGCTTAAGTATATGCTTCACTTACTCACCTTTGAAAACTTCTGGGAGCTGTGACTGGAATGAAATCCCCCTTCCTTTTTCTTATTCTCACACCAAAGGAACTTTACACAGTCCACTGGACTCACCATAGAATAATTGTTCATGAAATGAATTTTTTCATTAATTCAACATGTGCTTTTTGTTTTTTAAAGATTTATTTATTTTATTTGAAAGTCAGAATTACACAGAGAGAGGAGAGGCAGAAAGAGAGGTCTTCCATCCGCTGGTTCACTCCCCAGATGGCCACAATGGCCGAAGCTGCGCTGATCCGAAGCCAGGAGACAGGAGCTTCTTCCGGGTCTCCCACATGGGTGCAGGGGCCCAAGGACTTGGGCCATCTTCTCCTGCTTTCCCAGGCCTTAGCAGAGCTGGATCGGAAGTGGAGCAGCTGGGTCTGGAACCAGTGCCCATATGGGATGCTGACGCTTCAGGCCAGGTTGTTAACCCGCTGTGCCACAGCGCTGGCCTCAACGTGTGGTTTTTGAACATTGGCTATGTACCAATGTGCATAACAATGTTAGGGACACGGCAATGAACCAGACAGGCAAAGATCTTACCCTCAAGGAATTTATCATCTCCTTTGACCATAAAATAACTGAATTTCAGATTATCAAGCTCATTGGCATGTTTGCCTTTTGGTTGCTGTTTTTGTGATTTTATTAAGGAAGTGCTTTCCTACCCATAGGTTACAAAGATATTCTCCTAATTTTTTAAATTAATTTTATAGGTTCTCATTAACTTTACAAGTTTTATCTTCAATATTTAGGCCTTTAATTCTTTTGTAGTCAGTCCTTGTTTGCAATGTGAGCTAGGAACTCAGCTGTATTTTTCTTAATAGAGTTAGCCAGTTTTTTTCAATGTTATCTACCAACTAATCCACACTCTCCCATTAATTTGTGAGCCAGTCATTATTGTATATTGTGTTCATTTATATCATTCATTTCTGAGGTCTCTCTTTTCTTATAATGGTATCTGTGTTCTTCATCCAGCACATAAATTGATATTACTATGGATTTCTAGTCTGTTTTTATATCTGATATGGCAAGTTTCATACCCTTTACTGCCCACTTGTTACTAGCTGGCATTAATGTTATGTACTTATCATATACAACATAGTGTTTTGAAATATATATATATGGAATAGTTATATCTAGCTAATTTACAAATGCATTACCTCACATAGCTTTCATTTTGATGACAGTGGTTAACATACACTATGAACTTTTCAAGAATAAAATATATCCTTTACTGTTCTTTTAAAGAAAACTTTATCATCATTGCAAATTGAAAAGCTATACTTACTAAATAATAACGCTTCTCCCCGCAATTTCCC
Source organism: Oryctolagus cuniculus (assembly GCF_964237555.1). Lineage (NCBI taxonomy): Eukaryota > Metazoa > Chordata > Mammalia > Lagomorpha > Leporidae > Oryctolagus > Oryctolagus cuniculus. The sequence goes on along the minus strand of NC_091453.1, from coordinate 45,742,512 downwards.
TTGCCCCTGGCAATAACTATTTTACTTTATATAGCTCTATGGTTTTGTCTACTCCAGATACATTATCAAAATAGAATCATACAATATTTGTCATTCTGTGACTGGCTTATTTTACAAATTGTAATATATTCAAGTTTCATCCATGCTGTAGCATTTGTTTGAATTTCCTGTGTTTTTAAGGCTGAATGATATTAAATTGTATACATATATACTTCATTTTGTTTATCCACTCATGCATCAATGGATACTTGTGTTTTCAATCTTGGTTGTTGTGAATGATGCTGCTATGAACGTGGGCAAATGTCTTTTCTAGTCCTTGCCTTCAATTCCTTTGTGTATTTACCCAGAAGTGGAATTGCTGGTTCATATGATAATTCTATGTTTAATTTTTCTAAGACTCACGATACTCTTTTCCACTGCTCCTGCACAACTTCAAATTTTCATCAACAATGCACAAGAGTTCAAATTTCTCCTTCTCATTGCTAACAGTAAGGTTTTCTGAGTTTCTTTTAATAGACATCATAATGGGTGTGAAATGGTATCTCGCTGTGGTTTTTATTTGTATCTCTCTGATGATTAGTGATGCTGAGGCTCTTTTCACATGTTCACTCATTGTTTGTATATCTTTGCTTGAGAAATGTCTATTGAAATCTTTCACTTATTTTTGTTTGTAATTTTTGTTTGTTGAATTATAAGAACTCTCTCTATTCTGAACACGAAATCCTCATCAGATATATTATGAGTATTTGCAAATATTTTCTCTCATTCTATGGTTGCCTTTTCACTTTCTTGATAATGTCTTTTGAGGCACAAAAGTTTTCAATTTGATGAAATGTAATTTATCTATTTTTCTTTTAATGTTTATGTCTTTGGTTTTATATCTAAGAAGCTATTACCAATTCCTACTTCATGAGATTTATCTCCTATGTTTTTTTTAAAAATTTATGTAATTATTATAGAGAGGGAGGGAGAGAGAGAGTGATCTTCTATATGCTGATTCACTCCCTAAATGGTCGCATTGATGGCCAGAGCTGAGCCAAGCTGAAGCCCAGAGCCTGGAGCTCCATCAGATCTCCTACATGGGTGGTAGGGGCCCAAGCACTTGAGCCATCTTCCGCTGCTTTCCCAGGCATATTAGTAGGGAGCTGGATTGGAAGTGGAGCTGCCTGGACTCAAAGGAGCTCATATGATATGCTGGTGTCACTGGCAGTGGCTTAACTCATTATGCCACAAGGCCCCCCACCCCTCTGTGGATTTTAAGAGTTTTATAGCTCTTAAATTTATGTCCTTGATCTTTTTGAGTTAATTGTTATATAGGATGTGAAGTAGATAGCCAATTCAATTATTTTGTAGATGTCTAAATGTCTCAGCACCATTTATTCAAGAGACTCTACTTTTTCATTTAAAGGTTTGGGCAGTCTTGTCAAAATTAATGACCAAATGTATATGGTTATTTCTGGACTTTCAATTGTAGTCCATTGATATATGCTTACCTGTATACCAGTACTACACGGTTTGAATGCTGTATCTTTAGAGTAAGCTTTAAAATCAAGAAGTGTAAGTGCTCAATTTTTGTTTTTCTTTTTCCAAGATTTTTTTTTTCTATGTGGAGTCCCTTTAGATTCCATGTGAATTTTTGTTAAAAAAAATCAAGCTCTTGCTAGAGATTGCATTTATAGTATAGATTGTATAGAATTGACATCTTAACAATATTAAATCTTGCAACCCATGAACACAAAATGTCTTTCCATTTATTTGTGTCATCTTTAATTTATTTTCATAACATTTTGTAGTCTTCATGGTACAGTCATCCCTCAATACCCATGGAATATTGGGTCCAGAACCCTCTGAAGGTACCAAAATGTGTGGATAATCAAGTCTCATATAAAATCACATAATATTTTCATATAATCTCCATTATACACATATACCTAAATCTACACATATACACATACCTTAGCCAATACACTCCCCTGCATACTTTATTTATTTATTTTTTGACAGGCAGACTTAGACAGTGAGAGAGAGAAACAGAGAGAAAGGTCTTCCTTTTGCCATTGGTTCATCCCCCAAATGGCCACCACGGCTGGCACACTGCGCAATCCGAAGCCAGGAGCCAGGTGCTTCCTCCTGGTCTCCCATGCGGGTGCAGGGCCCAAGCACTTGGGCCATCCTCCACTGCACTCCCGGTCCACAGCAGAGAGCTGGACTGGAAGAGGAGCAATCGGGACAGAATCCAGTGCCCCAACTGGGACTAGAACCCGGGGTGCCGGCGCCACAGGTGGAGGATTAGCCAAGTGAGCCGTGGCGACGGCCTCCCCTGCATACTTTAAATCACCTCTAGATTATTTATTAATGCCTAATACAATGTAAATGATATGCAAATATTTGTTATAATGTATTTTTCGTAAATAATTGCAAAAACTAAGTCTATATGTGTTCAATACAGATGGTAATGATTTTCTGAATGCTTTTGATACACAGTAGATTGAACCAATTTATAAAGAACTCATGGATATGGAGAGAAAACTATACAAGCCTTTAACCATCCTGTTTAAGTTTAATCTTAATCATTATAATTGAGACATTGGTAGTTCTTATACTTTTCCTGTTTCAAACAGAATCATTTACTTTTTCAGTGTACATAGTCTATTTTATATATGTATTTTTTATAATTCTAGTGGTTCTTTTACAAATTTTATTCAAGTTATACAAGTTTCATATATTTCATGTATACAGATTTAGGAACATAGTGATACTTCCCACCCAACTCTCCCTCCCATCCATGCTCCAGCATTTCTGATAATCACTATGTCATTCCTTTTCTGGGAAAGGATTGACAGTGTTCTCAGCATTCATCTTGGCTCTAGTCTCAGTTCTACCACTGAAATCCTGTGTCACCTCAAGCAAGCCCCTTCTATTCCATATATCATTAAAATATATGTAACATTAAGAGATGATGTTTGGACTAGAACAGTGATTTTTCAAATGTGTTTTATCATTCCTCATATGTGCTTCTGAGGATATGGAGACCATAATGGAAAGATCAAACAAGGGTTCTGCTTTTATCTGTTTAGTGTATTGGATTTAGGCATACAAATTTGTTTAAATTAATGCTATTTCTTTCTTTAAAAGTGAGAGGGATAGTTGAAATTCTAGGGCCCTCTAACTGTGCCGTTTAGGACTATATAGGGAGGAAATGTGTGATGAGGGAAGGATAGATTGGACAAAGGGCAGATACATTTGTGGAGGAAAGAAAGGGATGAGGCAAGGTAATAAAAGTCTAGCTAGCACGCTTGCCTGCATCCTTCATCCCTTGAAGACCTATAGAGTTTCTAGGTCCTTAGCCATCCTGTGAGCTCAGGAAGCATGTTGTTAACACTCAGACATTCTCATAACCACTTTATCGTAGAGAAATCCCCAGGTTTGTCACCCCCTCTGCCTCCAGTGACTGTCCCTGACGCCTGACTGAAAGGGTATATCACTAGAAGGAAAGTTATCACTATACTCTTATTTTATTTCTTCAGTTATTTTTTTTTTTGAGTTTCAGATTAGCATGAAATACTTGTATATTTTATGGGGTATAGTGCAGTATTTCAACAAATATACATAGCATGAATCAATAGTACCAAGCAATTAACCCTCCAATTTCCTTTTTTTGTTTTTGTTTGTTTGTTTTTGACAGGCAGAGTGGACAGTGAGAGAGTGAGAGAGAGAGAGAGAGAGAGAGAGAGAGAAAGGTCTAAGGTCTTCCTTTACCGTTGGTTCACCCTCCAATGGCCACTGCGGCTGGTGCGCTGTGGCCGGTGCACTGTGCTGATCTGAAGCCAGGAGCCAGGTACTTCCTCCTGGTCTCCCATGTGGGTGCAGGGCCCAAGGACTTGGGCCATCCTCCACTGCACTCCTGGGCCATAGCAGAGAGCTGGACAGGAAGAGAAGAAACCAGGACAGAATCCAGTGCCCCAACCAGGACTAGAACCCGGTGTGCCAGCACCACAGGTGGAGGAATAGCCTATTGAGCGTGGTACCGGCCCCATTGTCTTTATCATAGATTATACTTACCCCACTGTTTTGTGGAACACTAGAACCCCTTATCTTCAGCTAACTGCATTGTCTTTGACTGGACATCTTTCATCCTAAGCATCTTCTTGCTTGACACATGCCTCAGATACTGATCATCTAGAGAAGACCCTAGATTGGTTTCACACAATAAGCAAGAAGCAAGAGAAAATATTTTAAAAATATATGGGAAGTCCTATTCTGAGGTTTTTCTTAACTTAAAAATATTATGTGGCAGATATTTAGCCTAGCAGTTAAGACAGCTGCATCCCACACAGAGTGCCTGGAGTGGAGTCTTTGTTCTGCTCCAGATTTCACCCTCCTAATCATGTGTAACCTGAGAGATGAAAAAGTGATGGTTAAGTGGTCGGGTTTCTGTCAGCCATGTGGGAGACCCCAACTGGGTTCCCTGCTCCCACCATCCTGGCAATTGTTTGCATTTTGTTAGAAAATCTCTCTGCCTATCTCTGTCTCTCTTCTTCTCGAATAAAAAGGAATTAAAATTTAAAAAATAATTATGATTTATAATATATAAACTAGAACATATAGTAGAATGTAATAAATAATTAGGCAATGAAAGAGTTGTGTAACCACTACCAAGTCAAGAAGAAGAACAATGCCAACATGTCAAAATTACCTTGTGTGTCCTTCCATTCACATCCTGATTCTTCCCTATTGTAGGTTAATTACTTTCCTAATTTTAACAGTAAGCATTTTTCTGCTATTCTTTATACTTTTAACATGTAAGTACACAATGTTTTTTTTTTCCCTATCCCTCTCTTCTTTTGGATTTTAGTAGTGAAAAACCCAAACTCTGATAACAGAAGGGAAGGCCTGGCTTGAAAGTCTATGCTGTTAGCTCTGTGACCTTGAGAAAGTTACTTCCCTTTGTATGTTACAGTTCATAATTAATGAGCTATCAATTTCTGTGTGATCTATCTCAGTGAGTCTAATGAGATCTGATAAGTGAATGTAAATACATTAGAATACTTGGCACATAGTTTGTGTTCTTTTTTTAAAAAAAGATTTATTGATTTATTTAAAAGGCAGAGTTGCAGAGAGGCAGAGGGAGAGACAGAAAGAGAGAGGTCTTCCATCCGCTGGTTCACCCCCAAGATGGCCTCAATGGCCAGAGCTGAGCCGATCCCAAGCCAGGAGTCAGGAGCTCCTTCTGGGTCTCCCACATGGTTGCAGGGGCCCAAGGACTTGGGCCATACTCTACTGCTTTCCCAGACCATAGCAGAGAGCTGGATCAGAAGAGGAGCAGCCAGCACTCGAACCAGTGACCATATGGAATGCCGGCACTGCAGGTGGCAGCTTTACCCACTACGCCACAGTGCCCGCTCCATTTTGTGTTCTTTAAATGGTTAGCTATTACCAATAGTCCAACAGAGTGAAAAGCAAAGTATATTCTGATCAGAGGGGACTAATGAGACAAGAAAAACATCAAAGGGAGGGGTGAGGTAGAGGGCTACCAGGACCCTGCCTAAAGGCATCATTCTTCTACAGGAAATGAAGCCGACTGTCAAACAAAATGGCAATAATGCCACAACAGATGATCATATTAGGAGTGACAGTAGCACCATGAATGACAGTGATATCAAGAGTTTCAGCAGCCTGACCAAGATTAACGAGATCGTGAACACCAGTGGAAACTCAAATGCTAGTGAAGTTACAACCACCAAGGAGAAAACAAGCAGTAGCAACATCAACAATGCCGGTATAGATGTAAACACCAAGACAGACATAAGCTTCAGTGAAGACATTGGTGCCTGTGGAATTGAGACTGACAGCAAGACCGCACATGCAACCAACACTATGATCTATGGTGATATCACCAGTGTCAACGACATCATGGGTGTCAGTGGGGGTTCAAGCACCTTTAGGAGCTTGAGCCTGAGCACCCTAAGCAGCATGAGCACCCTTGGGACTCTGAGTTCCAGTGGGAGTGTCAAACCACGGTCTACTGTTTTGGCCCTCAGCCGGGTCCTCAACCGATCACACTATATCTCCAGGTGAGCCTTATACTTGTTCATTCCTCCTGCCCTCCAGCTTCTTGGTTCACAAGCCTGTCTACTGGGGTCTGAGAAATGAAAGCCCAGCTTAGCAGAAAAATTTTATGGGAAATGCATCTTGGAAGTACCTTAATCAATGGATTAGGGCATTTTCACATACAATCTGTAAGGCAAATAATGAAAACCCTCAGGAAAAGGGAAGGCATAGAGAAGCCACCTGCTCCTAAGCACCCTGGTATCTGTCTAAACGTGGAAGATACTGAAGATATTTCATGCCTTTGTCCACTCACACTGTATCCAATCTAGGTAGAAGGAAGGGCTAATTTGGGAGGAAGGAAACTTGTTTTAGGATCCTTTTCCATCAGTACCAGCTGCCAGTCAGTGTTCCTGAACAGTAATGTGGAAACTATGCCCCTTATGACTTCCAATTTCAGGCCTCTTTAACTAACAATAAGTACAACTTCAGTTCATTCTCCTTTTTATCCCCATCTCTGTTTTTGTGGTACTGAACAAGCAGAGGGAAAAGCAATTTTTGGTGATGCCCTCACAGCACCCCTACCTAAATTCAGATCTGAGAGTAAATGTCTGCATGAGTTCTCTTCCTGAAAATTGACTGGTTGCTGAGTCAGGGCACCAGTCCTTCCACTCTTTCCCATTTCTGTGAACCATAAGGTCAGCAATTCAAGAGTCTAAAGAAGGGAAAGGATGAAGTCACGACTTGGCAGGAGAAAGATGTCACGTTTGGACAGGAAGGAAGAACTATTTATATTTAAGAATACTAGAGTGGGATTTATTGAGATGATATTTGAATTGGGTCCTAAAGGATGATCATATATTCCCTAGGTGGAGTGAAGTAGGGACAGATAGGCATACCAGGCAGAGGGACTACCATGTGCAATAGTCCAACCTAGGGGCATGAATCAGAAAAGAGCAGTAAGCAAGCAACTATAGTACAGGGTAAAAGCTTAGAAGGGGCAGGAGTAAATCAAATAAATCAGGAAAGTCTAGCAAGAGAGCCTGGATTGTATCATGAGTGTAAACAAAGAGGAAGTTAAGGATTTTTAAGCTAGAAAGAGGCATAATCAGAACCAAGGGCTGGAAGATGGAAATGCATCTGAAACTATCAGTAGTGTGGTCCTCCAGTGAATTTTTAAAAATATTTATTTGTTTGTTTGAAAGGCAGAGTTATAGAGAGGAAGAGGCAGGGGGAGAGGGGGAGAGGGGGAGAAGGGGAGAGGGGGAGAGGGGGAGAGGGGGAGGGGGGAGAGGGGGAGAGGGGGAGAGAGAGAGATCTTCCATCTGCTGGTTCACTCCCCAAATGGCCAGAATGGCTGGAGCTGTGCTGATTCTAAGCCAGAAGCCTGGAGCTTCTTCCAGGTTTCCCACATGGGTGCAGGGACCCAAGGACTTGGGATATCTCCTACTGCTTTCCCAGGCCATAGCAGAGAGCTGGATCGGAAGTGGAACAGCTGGGACTTGAACCAGTACCCATATGGAATGCTGGCACTTAAGGCAGCAGCTTTATCCATTGTGCCACAGTTCTGGCCCCCTGCCAGTGAATTTTTCTGCAGTGCCTGTCTCACTACTTCATGATGTATGGATTTTTCCCTTCCTATCTCCTTCTTCCCAGGGACCAACTCTGGGAGGCCAGTCAGCCAGGCAGTAGGGCTCTGGTGGGAGCTCTCCATGGACCCAACTCCACCTTCCTCATGGATGATGAGGCTGAACTCAACAATGGTGCACAGATCCAGTCGAGACATCTTATACTCTACAATGATACTCTCATCATTGCCAAGCCCAAGTAGGATATCCCCACCACACAGGATGGTAGTAGTGGACAGGGATGGGGGAGGCTGGAGTGGTTCTTTCTGCAAGAAGCCTTGGGGATATGGCAGAACTGCCTTTGGGAACTCTAATAGGCCAAAATATCCTCTCTGTAGTATGCCTAAAAGACAGACAATACTCCGTTTTAGCTAAGGAATATACAGAGAGGAGGCCTAACACCTAGGGCAGAAGAAAAGGCACAGGTTCCAGGCATTCATTAGAACGGGAAAGGGAAGGTCACAGGCAGAAAGCCACCCATTAGAGGGAGACCTCATGGCCCACTCCAGGGATGGTGGGAGGTGGGGAGCTGACTCCTTCCTGTAGTCCTAGACTGAGAGTTGCTGTGGACATAAATCCTAGGACCACCAACAGCCTAAAACTTAAGAAGCAGGTCCGTCTGAGTGAGGTGTGGGTTGCCTCCTGCCTAGATGAAGTGACAGTGAAGAAGATCTGCGCAGACACCTCCTTTGTGATTGGTTGGCCTACAACCAACAGTGTGGTCACCTTCTGGTAAGGCGGCCCTTGGCATCACTTTTTCTTCTGCATTAGCCCTTTCTTCTGACCTTATCCCTTCTTTTTAAACTGTTTAAAAATTACATGTTTACCCTATTGGGAAATATAACCACATACAGAAAATGTATAGATTGTCTATGTATAGTGTAATGAATGATTATAAAGGGGACACCCATAGAGCATTCTGTCCTGGCACACTCATATTTTTGTTATTGCAGGTAAGAGAAAAGACACACAACCACATTTGCATTATTGCAGCCAAGAGAAAAGACTCAGAACTAAAGGAAAAAAATACCTGCACTGATATCTGGTTTCAAAGAGCTACCCAGGCCTTCCTGCTTCATGAACCCACATCTGATTTATTGAGTTGCCATCAAAATTGTTTACCTAGTGGATATTTCATGAGTATTTTTAGGAAATTAAAAAACTGAAGCAGGGTCATACACTGAGACCCAATCATGCAGTCTTACAAGTGAATATGACGACCTACTCTATACACTGTTGCTTAACAAGACCATGTGAGCACAACCTCTTCAATGCTTATTCATGCACATTTGCATAGAACATGTATCCACACTAATTTATACTCCCATATATATGTGTACACACACAAATATACACACACACACATACACTGTGGATGTACACATGTCTGTTTCTGCATATTTATCTGTAGATACCTACTTACAACTATATTCACACGTTATTCCCACAATAATATATATACCTACATATGCCACACTACCACACTGACCCACATGTGTGTACAACAATGCCTACACAAATATCCACCCATATATGCAATTGAACATAATCTCTCTGTTCATATGCATACCATATATCACACATGCTCATATTTCACACATACTCACATTTCATGCCTACATACATATTCATACACATGGGCATAAACATATACCTAGATTCACAAACACAACCACACTGTAGTTCTTAGACAAACCCGTGCTTATATATTCACATACACATACACCTCCAACCACAGTCTATATATCTACACAAATGTGCTCATATACACACACTGAGTGTGCTCTATCATGGACACACACACACACTTCTGTGCACACACACACTCACACAGTTACTGCTACATACAAGCCCTGTGCAAGGTTTCCCTTTTATTTTGTTGGTCATTAAGAAGGAATTAGACATGAATCACTCAATCTGTCTCTCTGTGTCCCTCCCTAGATAAGAATTCTGGTTTTGTGTGTGTGTGTGTGTGTGTGTCTTGTCTTCTTAGTTCCCCGGAAATCAAGGAGCGCTGGTTTTCAGCTCTGCACCGGTAAGTTGTTCCCTCTTTTCCTTCTGCCCATCTTGGTCCTGTCCTCAAGCTGACCCAGAGTGGGATTGGCCATGCTAATTTCCCTCCAGTGCAGGCCTCTGGAGGGCCCATTATTTCTGCGGTTTAGAAAATTTCACAGGATCCTCAACTACAAGACCAGGAAATTCTTTTCAATCCCTCACTTTGCTCCAGTTAGCCCCGGATAAACTATGTAAATTGATGGTAGTACTTTAGGGTCTCAAGGAAAAGTGATTCTATTGCTTTCTAAAGAGTATAACAGCCCTCACTTCCAGGAGGCTTACTCTCAAGTCTGATTTAAATCCTCAGTCTCCAGCCAAGGTCTATTTCTTCTCTAACTGTGTATGTCGAGATGGAAACTAGCTGCCAATCTCCATTACATAAATGCAGTAGACTAAAACACTGTTAATATTTAGGCCTGGTCATATATCAGAAACAATAATTATCCAATATTTGTGGGACACTTATAGTTATTTGTTGGATCAGATGAAAATAGAGACCTCTTAGCCAGACAAGAGCATCCATCCTGCAACTTAACCTCCTTCAGCTCTCAAACCCAGCATGTATCCCTTCTGCTTGGTAACAGAGACTTTGAAACCTTCACTCTGAAACACAGGAGATACACCCTTTAACATAGTTGCCCTAAGGATTTGCATTTTCCAAGGGGAGTCCATAGAGGCCAGGGCATGAAACAAAAACTGATATTCAAGTGTGAGATGGATGGGATTTGAGAGACTACAAGAGACATTCCTTGTCCCCCACAATGCCCTCCACCTTGACTAGCCCTATGTGGCTCTTGGTCAGCATTGATAGCTAAGTCCCTGCTTTCTGTATTCCCACTCGCCTCCCCCACCCCACACCCTTCACCCACCTCTCCACACAGTAACATCCAAGAGCAGAAGCAGAATGATTTTCCAAAGAACATGACTCTTAAGATTCTGCTGATGGAGGTTGATGAACTCGCTTCAGTAAGTCCCACTGACTCTCTACTCGTGAGTGCCCCTGGAAGTACAGGTTGGTGGGCAGGGGAAATCAAAGCTTTGGAGATCTCTTTAAGGAATGCATGCCTGGATAACAACCCACTGCCTTCCCAAGTTCTCCAGTTTATCCTCTGTGTATACTATCACCCCAATGCGACCCAGTTCTTGCCTCCACAAAGATTACAATGACATGCTGTAATCTGAGCTGGTAATCTGTTTTTCACCTTGAACTACATCTCACCAGAAGACTTTTCCTGGGAAAATATTAGCTGTCTAAGCCAATTATCAGCTCATAATTTCTCCACCTGAGAATTTCTCCTGGCCTAATTACCCCCTGGCCTTTCCTGGTCCTTGCTGTTGGCCTCTGTGAATGTGCAAGGCAATTGGTTGGTCTGTGGGGTCCCAGGCATCTTCATCATGCCATCATCCAGCCCCTGGGAGAACATAGCAGTAGTGCTGGCTAACATGGCTGACCTGGTACTCCACTTGTTCCCTCTAATGAGTTCATATATTAATCCTACAATTCCTGATGTGTTCTCTATCTAGACTACTATAATAACTGTCACCAACACTGAGACCACCGAGAAGGTCATTGGGAGGGCAGTGTATCAGCTGGGACTTTCTGTAAGTAGATTCTAGTTTTGGTAAATTAGGCCCAATGTTCAACAGGTACCTCTGATGTGCCAGAAGTTGGGGTGGGTGGTGGATAGAGAAAGCATGGTTCAGTTCTGGCCCTGGTCTGTGCACTTTAGAACCTTTCTGGAAATGGTAGGAGGTAAATAAATCAAGTCTACACAGAACACAAGACAAGATTAAAAGTGCTAAGTTGCCTACAAAGAGCCTAGATATATTACTGTGGAAGATTGGGAGAGGGAAAGTTCACTCTCAGCTTAGAGTCTGTTGCAGCAGGAAGGAGGGTAGCTGAAGGAGAGCCTCGTGGAAGCAGTGTCAATTGAGAAGAATTTTGGAGGGTAGAAAGGATTTTTTTCAGGAGGAAAAGCGGGGAGGGGGGTGCATTCTGGGTGGAGGCAGCCACTTCAGTAGTGAGGTAGAGTTGAGGAAGTATGGGAAGCAGAAATGAAGAACACTAAGTAGATTTAAAATGTCACTATATGTCCCAGAGTTATAATGGTCAAGCAAAGAGAGAGAGAGACAGAGAGAGAAAGAGAGAGAGATGTTTCATGATCAGACCAAGATGGGCGTATGAATACCAGTATAAAGAATTTGGACTTGATCCATGACACATGCAGATAATAAGAGCCACTGCTTTTTGAGCAGGAAAGTGACATGATTGGAGTTGCACCTTGGGAAAGGCCTGTAATGCGTGGAGTTGGCATCCAAAGTGAGAAGGGGTTAGGTTAAGTCCAAACCCTGTCTCTGAGGCTGCAATTTCCTCTATAAGCTCATGGGCCCAAAGCAGTTTACAGACCCTGGTAGGAAGCCCTGATGTGTATATGTGTTTGAGGGGTGTGTGCATGTGCATGAGCACACTTCTATGTGTATCCCTGCTAGTATATGTATATGTATGTGTACCTAAGCATGTACTTGCATGGCCTGTATGATGGTTTATCAGTATGGATGCATGTATAAATAAAATGCTTGGGCATCTCTCTGTACATATGCATGCTTGTTTTTGTATATGTGCATGTGCTTACCATGTAGGGGTATGTGGGAGTATCCAAGTAGGAAGACGTGTGTGTAGTTGTGTGAATGTCTTAAAAATTTCCATATGCATGTGCCATGTTGATATCTAAATTTGTGTGCCTATACTCATGTATGTGAGTGTATGTGAGTAAGTATCTTATCTTGATACACAGTTAAGCTTTGATTATCTGCAGAGTAGCCCCTTTTGGATTACACAGGATGGATTTTCAGTCCCAGGCTGGTCTTCCCCACACCACCCAGCACCCTCCTGACCCACTTCTGTCCACTGCCAGCTGCTGAGGGAATATACATCCATTTTATTTTATGCTTCCACAAAACAGATTTGGAAAGGTAAAACACCCTAGGGTACACACTTGAGGTCTGGGAGACCTTAATTTGGGACCTCCAAACAAATTAGGGAACTAAGGCTTCTTTAAGTTAAGTTGGAAGAAAGCTCCAAATAAATATTGGGCCAAGTTAGAGTTGGTCGGTAGGCAAGGCCTGCGGGTTCTATTATTCATATGTATGAGGGGTGGGGAACAGGCTGGGAAGCCCTGGTAAAAATGAGGAAAAGCCAATGTGGTATTCATACATGACTGAAAGAGAAAACCATAAAGTTCAGTCAGCACTTGACATGCCCTCCCTAGGAGTGTGACACCTGGTCTCCACTCACCAGTGACATCGAGATGCCAGTACACAGGTCCTTGACACTTACCCCTTGCCCTATATTTAGATTTGACCCTCCTCTCAACATTCCCACAACCCTGATTCTCACCATTGCCCCAGCTTTGTTCCCCTCAACACCACCACAGCACCCCTATGATAGACAAACAGCCTCCCCAATCTCCAGAACTTATAAAAATGTTACCTGGGGCCGGCACCATGGCGTTGCGGGTGAATCTGTATTGCCAGCAGTGCCGGCATCCCGTGTGTGCATGCTGGTTCGAGTCCCAGCTGCTCCACTTCCTATCCAGCTCTCTGCTATGGCCTGGGAAATCAGAAGATGGCCTAGGTCCTTGGACCCCTGCGCCCATGTGGGAGACCTGGAGGGAGCTCCTGGCTCCTGGCTTGGGATCAGCACAGCTCTGGCTGCTGCAGCCATCTGGGGAGTGAGCCAGTAGATGGAAGAGTTCTCTCTCTCTGCCTCTGCCTCTGCCTCTAACTCTAACTCTGCCTTTCAAATAAATAAATCAAAACAAACAAAAAAAACAAAAACAAACAAACAAAAACAACAATAACAACAACAAAAAAAATGTTACCCTGCATGGTGGCAAAAGAGACTTCACAGGTGTGATTAAATTAACTTCTTACAATAAGGGGGTGGTCTGGGTGGGCCCAATGTAATCATAAAGTTCCTTGTAAGTGGGAGGCAAGAGAATCAAAGTGAGAAAAAAATAGTATGAAGATGTAAACAGAGAGATAGAGAAGAGAGATTGGAAAATGTTATGGCTATGATGCTGACTTTGATGATTAAGGAAGGGGCCACCAACCAAGGAATGTAGGCATCTTCTCAAAGCTGGAAAAGGCAAGGACATGGATTCTACCCTAGAGCCTCCAGAAGGAGTGCAGCTCTTCCCAACCTTTTTAGACTTCTGACCTCCAGAACTGTAAGAGAATGCATTTACATTGTTTTAAACCACTGAATTTGTGGTGCTTTGTTAGAGCAACATTAATTCAATATTGCCTGGGCCCTCCCTTCTCAGAATGTTCCCAGACCCTTCTCCCACTTATCTCAGGGGAATTATCTAAGTCCATGTCCTCTCAATATTATTCTTGGCCCTAAACTTGAATATTGCCCTGCTCCTACCCCAGCCCTACCCTGCCTTGGTTTCCTTAGTGGTCCCCCAGGCGCAACCCTGATCTTCTCTGGTGACCTTGGTTCAGTGTCCTCCCTGAAGACTCCTGCAGTCTTCAGAGCTTTGTGGGGAAGGATGTGGGAGAAGCATGAGTGCTTTTCCCAGGCACCATCAGGGCCTGTGAAGGTTTTGGAAGCTGAAGAGAGGGCACACCTGACATGCTCCAGCCTGATGTATTTACACGTACCTCCCCTTCACATTATCATCTTGCCCTTGTCCTTCCTTAGGGCCAAACCAGTGATTTCCTGCTGTGGGTGAATTCATCAAAGGAGGCCCTGTCTTATCCACTCATTGGTAAGGTCTCAGTTCTCTGAGGGTTTGAGCCAGGTTCCATCTTACTCTGTAGTTCTTGGCAGCCTAAGGTCTATGTTCAGTAGACTCCTGGATGCAATTATCACTGACTTAAACATAAGAGAGGTGCTTTGGGAGAGGAGGCCATAGAGTGGTCTGCAAATACAGGGAGATGCAAGGTTCATACACTGGGCGTCTGAAAGACTAAGCCATGTTCAGGACAAAGAGAAATGGGTTTACATTCTAGTGGCCGGGATTAAAGACAGATATCCAGAAGATTCCCTGACCATTAACTTTGTTTAAAATAAGTTTTTCCCGAGCCAACTTCCAAAGAATAAGTTTCTACAGATGTTCCTTGTTGTTTTGTGGGTAAGGGGATGGGGAGTTGTTCAGTGGCCAAGTGAATTCAGAGCTTATGGTTTAAGACAGTGGAATTGGTTTCTTTTCTGTAGGACTCACTGAGCCATGAATGTAGTAACATGTGTGCCAAGGGGACCTGTAAAGAATGCAGTATTTCCCAATTCATTTAACTGAGAATCCTGGAGGCTACTGCTGTTTATCAAACACAGTTTGTGGAATAATCTTTGAAACCACTGAAAACAAGTGACATGAAAAGGAACCACACTAGTCTTTCCTCATTCCAGAAACCCAAATTATGGGATCAACCAATAAATCCCCTGAATCAGCTGCATTCTGGCCAACTGGAAGGTGGCCACAAAAGGGAAACCAAGACAGGGCAAGAGAAGAGCCAGCCCAAAAAACAAACTCTGTTGCCATAAACTTCTCTAAACCAAGCTAAATAATTCCAGATAATAATAATCCCAGATCTAGTCTCTGTTCTGGGACTCTGTAAAAAATGTTATTCTTTGTGTTCTCTGGCATATTTACAGCTAGAGCCCACTGAGGTTATCTCTCAGGGCTTAGCACAACCTGACTTACAGCTCTAAGGTTTTGAAAGGGAACTGTGGGCCCAGAAAGGTTAATACACATACCATTAGATACACAAGGAATTGAGCACCAAAAAAGCCTTGATATCTACATCTTGTAAAGATCCTTTAGATCTAGACTGGCAGATGTGCAGAATGAGTTCCCATGCCCCCCCTACTAATGGCAGAAATCACAGATCATAGTGCTATTTCCCTTTGCGTCTGTACACAACTTCAGAATCCTTCTCCAGACCTTCAGATAGTTGTTACCCATTGATCAGAGAGGACAAATGAATTGAAATCTCTCAGCCACTTCCTCCCTAGAGAAAATCCTTCCACCAAAGTTTGAATGGGGTAGGGAAAATACTGGAAAGAAACAGTGGGTAAGCAAGGACTGCTGGGGCAAAGGGTATGTGTCTCTCTTTTCTTTCTAGGCCATGAGAGCCTATACAGCATTGCCCAAACCAACCTGCGCCATACGCCCCAGCATACCACCCTCAGGACCACTGAGGACTGCCCTGACCCCACATCTCTCAACAAGGTGCCTGAGAAGAAACAGTATAAATTTATATTGAAGCACAAGAGTGAACTACCCAGTGTACTGGAAAGAGGTAAGAGCTGGGTCCCTGGTATCAAGCTCTGTGTGGCCTCTGGGAATCCAGAAACAATATGTGGGCTCTTTGATCCAGACGCTCTATGTAGGGAAATAAACACATTTTTTTTCCTCTCTACTCACTACTCAACACACTCACAGCATGTTTTTGTGACCGGAGGTGTGGGTGTTTTCACCACACATCAAGTAATTCTCCAGCCAATACTGACCGGGTGTCCTATCATTCAATTCTTTCTACCTGAAGGTAGTGTCAAAGCTCACAAGTTAAGGTCTCAGTCCCACAAGACTGCCCAACTAGGATCCAAATACATTCCCAGGTTGTAACCTGTATTTCTGATCAAGTGGATACAAACGTGTTCCTACGACCCCCTCCTTGTATCCAATTAAATTGCAAGGATGGCTCACAAACCTCAGGCAAACACTTACTTACATTTGCCAGTTTATTATAAATAATATTATAGGGGCCAGCGCTGTGGTGTATCAGGTAAAGCCACCGCCTGCAGTGCCATCATCCCAGATGGGTGCCAGTTTGAGTGCCAGCTAGTCCACTTCTGATCCAGCTCCCTGCTAACGTGCCTGGAAAAGCGGCAGAGGATGGTCCAAGTCCTTGGACCCCTGCACTCATAGTGGGAGACCCAGAGGAAGACCTCTCTCTCTCTCTCTCCTTTCTCTCTCTGCAACTCTGTCCTTCAAATAAAATAAACAAAACTTTTTTTTAAAAAAAAATAAGAATATGATAAGGGATACAGTTGCAGAAATACAAAAGGTGAGGTATGGAGTAGAGGATGTGAAGCTTCTATGCCCTATCTGGGCCTAGCACCTTCACGTGTTTGTAAACTAGTAAGGTCAATCAATCTTCGTTCAATAGTTTTTTAAATAGAGCTGGATTTCTAGTCCCCCCCTTTCCCCTTTCCAGAGGCAAATGGGTAGGGCTGAAAGTTCCAACCCTCTAATCCTGTAATCCTTTGGTCCTTCTGGTGACCAGCCCCATGCTGAACCTATCTAAGGGACCCACCCTAAGTCATCTTGTAAGCATGAACTCATAGTTATCAAAATGGACTGATTCTGAAAAGCAAGAGACACTTCTATCACTCAGAAAATTCCAGGGGTTTTAGGGACTTTATGAAAGGAACTGGGGACAAAGACCAAGTAGGAGCAGGCATTTCACATTTTTTGCACCAACCTAAATTTATCTGTTAAGTCCATTTTCCACAAACTTTTTGAAGCACTCTCATTTATTTCACTTTATACTACATCCTCCCTGGCTCTTTCCTCTTTGGTGTCTCCAGCCTCTGTCCTTATCCCCATAGTGCCCACATAGTGCCCAGTATCCGTCACCAAACCCCTCCAATGTCTTGTGTCAGGGGGGGGGTAAAATACCAATCCTACATGACCTAATTGTAACTCTTCACCCCACCCCCTTCCCACCCATAGAACTTAGTGAGAAGAAAAGCCTGAAGAAAAGGAAATCTCTGTTGTACTGGGCCCTGCAGAAAAATGCAAGTCTAACCTTAGAAAGTTCCATGGTGCAATCACCAGAAGAAGAGCCTGATCACAAGCTCTTTGGCCTGGATCTATCCACACTGTGCAGATCAGGCTGCCTTCCCAAGCCTATCATGGTAAGTCACTTTTAGTTGCCAGTGTAAAAGATACAACCCAAAGGTTGGACCTAGGCAACCCTCAAGATTCCAAAG
The DNA here is from genome assembly GCF_964237555.1 of Oryctolagus cuniculus. Classification (NCBI taxonomy): domain Eukaryota; kingdom Metazoa; phylum Chordata; class Mammalia; order Lagomorpha; family Leporidae; genus Oryctolagus; species Oryctolagus cuniculus. The sequence continues at coordinate 45,724,779 of NC_091453.1, read as the reverse complement.
CTATTTTAGATAAAGGCTCAGTTGCTTTATACATCTTCTTTCTGCTTTACAGGGAAGGCTACCCCATCCTAACAGGGCATCCAAACTCCCCCCCACATCCCACTCTGGTGCCTTATCCAATGGCTTTGCCCCAGCAGGACATACCCATCTTCTTAGCTGAGAGCTCTCCAGCTTGACTTAACATCCAACTAATGCTTAGATGTGACAGGCAACTTCTTTTAGCATGTGCTCTGATGGAGATTGTCAGTATTCCCTAATCACCACACTATTCCTTATACTGGTCAAACCAAGACAGAGAAACTTGTCTGGGATGTTAGGAAGTAGTGTTCTGCAGAGTGTAAGAGACTTGTCTAGGGTTCCCTATAATGTAGAGAAGGTATATGGGGGTCTGGGAAGGTTAGGGCAAGTGTATTCTCATGCCCCAGGAAACCTTGGGAATTGGGTTAGAGGGCATTGAGGGCCCCAGCCAGACATTTTGGGATCTTTCTAGGACATGCTGATGCTCTTATACAAGGAGGGTCCAACCACTCCTGGCATTTTCCGCCGCTCAGCCAATGCCAAAACTTGTAAGGAGATAAAGGAGAAGCTGAATTCTGGGGCCCCCGTATCGATGGCTGGAGAGTCAGTGTTCGTGTCTGCATCTGTCTTGACTGTAAGTCTCTTTTACGGATATGTGGTCCACTCCAACATTCAAAGGAATGCCATTGGGCAGGCGCCGCGGCTCAATAGGCTAATCCTCTGCCTGCGGCGCTGGCACACCGGGTTCTAGTCCCATTTGGGGCGCCAGTTCTGTCCTGGTTGCCCCTCTTCCAGGCCAGCTCTCTGCTATGGCCCAGAAGTGCAGTGGACGATGGCCCAAGTGCTTGGGCCCTGCACCCGCATGGCAGACCAGGAGAAGCACCTGGCTCCTGGCTTCAGATCAGCACAGTGCACCGGCCGCAAAGCGCTGGCCGCAGCAGCCGTTGGCGGGTGAACCAACAGAAAAAGGAAGACCTTTCTCTCTGTCTCTCTCTCTGTCCACTCTGCCTGTCAAAAAAAAAAAAAAAAAAAAAGGAATGCCAGCAAGAAACCAAGACACCCGTTACTTCCAGGCACTTGGCCCTGAACCTCATAAAAGCTGCTCATGTAGGTCACAACTGTTGCCTGAACCAAGCCTCAGAAACTCAGGTGGTAGAGGGTGGGAATCCTTGGCGGTAACCATGGCAGGGGGTATCACGGGCTAGAAGGGCATCCATTTATTCATTAGCTGTTCCTTTAGTGGTTGTGGGCCTGCATCAAGAAGATATATATTTTCTAAGAGTGAATTTTCATTCAGGAATTCCTGCGCAACATACCTGACAGCGTGCTGTCCTCAGGCATGCATAGCCAGTGGATGACAGCCATGCAGGGGCGCACTAAACAGCAGAAAGTCCATTCTCTCCAGAGGTAAGACCCCTTGTTCAAGGCTCCACCCTGGGACTTGGGGAAGGTCAAGAGTTATGCAGATGAAGAAAGGAAGAAAAGGAGAAGGAATGTCAGTTCTCAGTAATTCAGATATTCTCCAACCAGGGCTCTTCATGTAGCATACGTGGTTCCACTTCAAGCTCTGCCCCAAGTAGTTGTGTGCCCTTAGTCAAGTGACTTCCCTGCTTTGGATTCCAATGTCCTTTTCCTGCATAGAAGGAGAGTGAGGAGATTCTCTAAGGTTCCAGTTATTAATAGTGCTCTGACAAAATTAGCCAAACAAGGAGAAAAGGCTTAACAAAGTTGTCCCTGCCTCCCAACATGCAAAGACCCACACACATGTGTGCACATACACACACACACACATACACACACACAGAGGAAATTGTGCTTTCTTGGATTGTCCCCCATCCTCTGGGTATCATAACTCATCCACTTGTCAGACTGGTAGCTCAGCTTCCTGAAGGCAATCGCCTGCTGCTAAAGTACCTCTTTGGTGTCCTGGATCACATTGTGGCCAACTCTGAGGAGAACCAGATGACAGCGTTCAACCTCGCTCTGTGTGTTGCACCCAACATGCTGTGGTTGCCCAACCCTAAAAGACCAGAGGATGAGAGCCGGAACATGGGCAAGGTAAGGCATCCACTGCTTCTCTCCTCATTGGCCTCCATAAGGCATCTTTCTATTTACAAACCTTGCCCAGCCCCATGTCAGGAACAGAGCACAGGCTGGGCCTGGGAAGCATCCTGGAAATTCATCACTTACTGTGTGAGTTCTGAAAGTCAGGAGACCTTACTGAGCCATAATTTCTCTCTCTTTCTTTCTCTCTCTCTCTCTCTGAAATGCTCCTTACATTAGCGTTTATCATGGGAAAAAAGAGAATGCAGCTATAAAAGGGCTTTGAAACTCTAAAGTGCCGAACAAGTAAAAAGGAAGATGATTATTTTTGGCTCACCTACCAGATTGTTAATTTCCCGAAGCCAAGAATCCTGCTTTTGTTTCTTTGGCTCCCCAAACCCTCACCTTGCACCAAGCACAGAGCAAGCACCCTGTGCATATTTGACACGTGGAGGGATAATTGTTGTAGAACAAAATGAGCCAACTACTGACTGGCTGTGTGACCTTGGATAAGTCATTTAATTTTCCTGTCTCTCTTTTCATGTCAAATTGGAATAGTAAGAGTGTTTGAAATTTCACACAGCTGCTGAAAAACCCTTTTCTGGTTCTTTTGCCTGGTATCTAAGGGGCTTGGATTTTACCTGAGAGGAGACAAGCGGTCCTTAATTCTTGAGCAGCTCCTCACAGTCGGGCTCCCTTCCAGGCCTATCCTCTGACCACAGGCCTTGCCCTCAGGTGACCCAGCTGGTTCAGTTCCTGATTGAAAATACTCCTGAAATCTTTGGAGAAGATATCCCTGTGCTGTTACTGAGAGCTCAAGCTGAAAGTGCCAGTGGTGCTGAAGATAAACCAGGTAAAAGAGAAGCTCAGTATCCCTCAGGGCCAGGGAACTTTATCTTCAATGCATGGTGCACTGAAAAAATATGCTAGACTGAGATCAAGGAGAGCAGAACTGAGTGCTAACACCAGCTTCATCACTCTACGGTGTTGGGAAAGGCCCTTCTCTCTGCTGAGCCTTTGCTTCTGACATGTGAGCAATTGGGAAAAAGCACAACTACCACCCAAAATGGAATTGCATGGTGATTTGATATGTGGAGGGAATGTGTGTCCCAGAGAAGGCATTTTAGCCCCATCCCTACTCATTTTGCTTCTTCCTAAAGGAAGTGATGAGAAGTGCTGTAACACAGATAAGCAAAGGCATAACTTTGCAAAGGACGCTGCTCCAACAGGCAGGGAAGCATGAGTAGAACAGGCTCTATTTGTTTCTGCTGGGAACTACGGGCAACAGCTGAGGGAGTGCTGGTAGCAGAGTGTCATCAGCTGGTGGTCAGCCCGGGTGCCTCAGAAATGGCTCTTATTTCTGACCATGGCTGGTCCTGGGAGTAGAAAAGGCTATAGAGTTCATCTTCTCAACACATAGACATGCCCACATAAGCACAAACTAAAGCAGCATAGATATCACAGGGAGCAGAGGCTTCAAAAACATCATGGAAAATGAAATCAGAAGATAAGTTTATTTTGGTGCAAAAATGTTTGAAATCCATACACATGAAGGGTCTTAAATATGTTCATGGAAATGTGTATTATGAAAACACTATACAGACATTTCACAAATTTTTCTACCAAAATAAACTTGGATTTTCATTCCACTTTTCCACAGACCTTTTGAGATACACTTGTACGTCCTGAACCATTAAGTCCCATTCCCATTTAACCTATGCCTATTAGAACTTGTAAATTTGCCTTCTCAGCTCAGCTTCTCCCTTTTCTGTGGTCTCATCCTTATGCTGTGATACCCACGCTTGATTTTGCCCTAATAGTCACTATGCTCTACTTCCCTTTCTGGTACATCATTCAGAACATGGCCTGGATTTGAACTCCAGCTCTGAAACCTCCTGAGTATGTTACCTAGGGCAAGTGACATCACCTCACTGAGCCTAGGTATCCTTGTCTGAGAAATTAGGAGAAAGATGCTAATGCTGAGGTGTGAGCATTTTTAATTGAATGAGAATAAAGTAGCTGATGTAGCCTGGGTGCTAGAAGGGGCTTAGTGGAAAGAGAATTGTCTCCTTTCTCCTCCTTTCATGCATGTATCAGATGCTATTCTGAGTGAAGAAGAGAAAGGGTTATCATCACAAGGGCTGGACTTTAGGCTCCCATACCCAGTTATACCACTATCTTTTTTGTGTGTGTATTTTGCTGAACTGAACAAAGGTTAGGGCTTATTGAAAAAGATATACACACAGCTTTGGGAAAAAGCCGACCCTTCAAGGAGTTAGAGCCTATGTCTCACAGACCTATTATTCCAGAGAAGTTTAGAGCTGGGAATTTCCTTAGAGTTTCTAGGAAGAAAGGAAACTTAACTCACCCAGAAAATCAATGGTTAGTTCCAGTGCCCAGGAAGTGCCATCTCCCTCCAGGGAGACCATGACCCTGTCCCTCAGTGTCTTTATCTCTTCCTCACTTCTTCCTCCCACAGACTTGGAATGTATTATGTCTCATGATTTATGGGATGCACTTAGCTCTGTGCGGTTGGCCTAGCCCACAAAGCAGAGGTCATGGTGGGACGGGGGCATACTGGAACCCAAGAAAGAGAGAGATATTAATAGTGCTTGGAGGCTTGCTTAGCAGTGTGGGCAGGACCTGAAACATGCTTTTGCCTGCCTATACCCAGTATATCACTGAACCCAATACCCTGGTTCTGACAAAATCTCATGGTTTACTCCTCCAGTTCTGATGCCACCCTCACTTGGACTCCACATACCTTTCATATGATTGCCTCTGTGGCAACTACTATAGCACCACAAGTTCCTAGACAAGGGCTTGGATTCCATGCTTCTCCAGAAGGTGGCCCACATTAAGTTATCTGGGGATGTCCACAGAGAGCAATATTACCTGTCAACCTCCTCAGTCCCTTTTACCTTCCTAATTAACCCCCAGACAGCTCTTGTTCCTAGTGGTCTGGGCCATCTTTCGTCATCTCTATGGCTATACTTACCTTGCTCTTCAAGTTAGACATACCAACCAGGGTCAATGTCTCATCTTCTCAGTTCTGTCAAGCATGCCATCCATCTGAGAGGGACCAGCAACTATTATTGTTCCCAGGGCCTACCTGCCTTTGAAACTGTAACTGTGTCCTGAGGAAGCTGAAGATGGTATCAGTCCCACAGTGAGAAGACTATGGAAGCCTAGAGTATGCTGAGCACCCACACATCCACTAAATAGAAGTAGTGAAGAACTAAAAGAATATTTTTGAAGGGGCTTCTGTAACCAAGTCACCTGACTGTAGTTGATTAGCCCAGAAGGACACCCAGAAAGCAGCAGAAAACCCATCTGGAGATGCCTGAGAAATTAATCAAAACAGGGACTGCTTTTGAAGTAGAATGCCTGGACAAGGAAGGACATAACTGCACTCAGAACACTTGCTGTTTGGCCCCTGGGTAGGGGAAGGTTAGGATCAAGACTTAGATGCCCTGAAGAACCAAGCACTCACTCTCAGATGATGTAGTGTGCTATAGACAAGACAGGCCTCTGGAGCCTACAGATGTGACTCCCAAAATGGAGTCGTGTGACTCTGAGCCAACAGTGACATCCCTAGCCTTCCTTAATAGTATTTTCTATACTACTGTCCACATGAACTGGATCAAGAGTGCTTCCAGCATGTGTGCTTTTTCTTACTTAAGTCAATCCCTGCTCTCATCCCTGTTGTGGAGAGCCAGATGATTCTTGATTTAGTCCAGTACTAGTGAGACCCTAAGGTATCAGGTAGCCGAAACCTTTCATGAAACCCAAGGTACTATGAATGAAATTGTCATCTGATAAGAAGGAGGAATGAGGGCCATAGAAGGAGAAGCGGAAATGATGCAGAGAACAGATCAGGAGCCAATAACATTGGTGCTTGGTTCAGTTGGGTTGCTGCCTCAGTTTGGATCTTTGCTGCAAAACTAGAATTCTTTTGAGCTATTTCAGAAGTTTTTGAGGTCTCACTGTTTCTTCCTGGTTTCTGGGACTTGCATCGAATAATGATGGCAAAGTGACTTCCTCCATAATGACTGGAAGTTTCTGGTAGAAAGGGCGTCTCTCCAGGAGTACTTGAATTTAGAGGGATGAATCAGGAAAAATATCCTTAATCTCTCTTTTGGCTATACAGGGAGAGGTAAGGAGGGCATTTTCAGAAGCCAGAAGGAGTGTCTGAGGGATTTGGGTAAGTAATGGAAATGACAGAGAAGGTGATAACAGAAGAGATCCTTGTAATGTGGAAAACAGGAGAAGAAAGGACATAAGGCCTATTGAATCTCCTTCATGTAAAAGCCTCCCATAAGGGCTTCCCTGAGCCCAACTAAATGTGAGAGCACAAAGAGGAGGGGGGTACCTTACTCTTTGCTGTGAGCAAGGAAGCCAAGCTATTGGGATATTAGGTATGAAGCCAGAAGCGATAAAGAGACCCAGAGAGAAGATAGAAAAGATCAGAGAGACAGCCTTGAAGACACATTGTTCCCATAGCCATCAAAATAATGAACAAACAGAGAATTGAGGCTAGAATTCCAGTCATTACACATGCTGAGGCTCACAAACACAAAGAACCCTGGTTCTTTGTGGGCCCAATAAATAGCAAATAAGCCCTTATTAGCCTTCCTCCTACTCCTCCCAGCCAGTAGAAGCCAATACATTGTACTACACATATTCCTGAAAAACAGCCAAGGATCACTGGCAACAGAGGCTTAAAATTTCAGATCATCTGAATCTCCCTCTTTCCATTGGTCATTCGAAGGTAAATATCTTCTGTGGGTTATTGCATAGAATTAATAGTAAAAAATTATCCACCAGTGTGCTAGGTGGCTCTGCATCTGCTGTCCCAATGTGCTCTTATCATTTATATTTTCTGAGACAGCATGTTTTGCAAAGACTGAATGTCACTAACAAAATATTTACCCTGTGATGGGAGACTGGTGAGAGGTCATGAGGATGCAATGCAAACACAGCCTCAGGCTCCAGCACCAGGGCCTCTCCCATTTTATCCATTGTTCTCCCCCATACCCATGCCAATACTCAAAGTTAGTTCACTGCTGTACTTTCATAGTTCTCTCTTCCTACTACACTGTGGCTCTGCCCTCTGTTTCCTAGAAATTTCTCAGTTTTTACCAACATCCAGTGTGAATGCCAGTGTTACCTGGAGATCATATCAGAAATATCTTTACTTTTTTTGTTTACTTGTAAACAACTCTCTTCTTATTGGAATTGAAGTTTGCTCATCTGGAGATTGTGAATAATAATCTCCATCTTGCCACCATATATGAGTAGTGAGAGTTGAGTTCTAGAAAAGAAACACTTGTTAAAATCTATCCATGATGGGTCAAGTATCAAGGGTGTAGAAATAAAACAACCATTTTCTTTGCTCTGAGAAAGCTATCAGTTTGATTGGAGGATTAAACGAAAGACAACCAAGAAGGCAAAATGTTGTGGAGGTTGACTGGGTCAGGCTTCTGAAAGCTTCAGAAGTTTCTAGAAAGGAGTGAAAGTCAAAAACCAGTAGAAGCTACTGCCAGGAAGATATCTTCACTTCCTGACTCTCAAGCAATTTCTTTTAAGATTTATGTTATTTATTTGAAAGACAGAGTTACAGAGAGAGGCAGAGCCAGAGAGAGAAAGGTCTTCCATCCTCTGGTTCACTCCCCAAACGGCTGCCATGGCAGAGGCTGGGCTGATCTGAGGCCAGGAGCCAGGAGCTTCTTCTGGGTCTCCCATGTGGGTGCAGGGACCCAAGGACTCAGGCCATCCTCTGCTACTTTCCCAGCTGCATTAGCAGGGAGCTGGATCAGAAATGGAGCAGCTGGGACTAAAACTGGTGCCCATGTGAGATGCCAATGCTGCAGGCCGGGGCTTTAACCTGCTGTGCCACAGTGCCGGCCCCTCCCCAATTTCAAAACAGGTTCCCTTCACTGCAAGTCCTCTCACTGCTGGGAGGTTGGGTGGGGGTTAAGCAAACTCAGGTAGTATCTGAGGTCCACTATTTTAGGCATTCAAGCTTTGGCCTATTCATTGGGGAATCTGGAAGGTCAGGCTGCCCATAGTCTTGATCATATCTAACTGACAGGCAAGGTGATCTATAGTGAAAAAGCAGTGGGGCAGGAGGAAACCACTGAACTGAGGAGATGGGTACTAGATCTAGCTCTGTCTCTAAAGCAATATAAGCACCTCTGGGCTTGTATCACCAGTTAGCAGGGCAACTTGAGCCATAGCTCATGGTTTTTTTTTTAAAGATGTATTTATTTATTTGAAAGAGTTACACATAGAGAGAAGGAGAGGCAGAGAGAGAGAGAGAGAGGTCTTCCATCCACTGGTTCACTCCCCAGTTGGCCGCAACGACTGGAGCTGTGCCGATCGGAAGCCAGGAGCCAGGAGCCTCCTCCAGGTCTCTCATGTGGGTGCAGGGGCCCAAATGACTTGGGGCATCTACTGCTTTCCCAGGCCACAGCAGAAAGCTGAATTGGAAGTGGAGCAGCCGGGACCTGAACCAGTGCCCATACGGGATGCCGGCACCTCAGGCCAGGGCTTTAACCCACTGTGCCACAGCGCTGGCCCCAGCTCATGGTTTTTAACTGTACTCTCATTACCCTGAGCTCCTCAGAAGTACTTTATGCACAGTGAGGGGCCATAGGAAGGTAGGCAGGTGACTCCATGGGTTGGAATCTTCAACCTTAATAACTCTGCTTTGCATTGCTTGCTTTCTTTCTTTTCTTTCTTTTCTCTCTCTTTCTTTCTCTCTCTCTCGTTCGTTCGTTCTTTCTTTCTTTCTTTCTTTCTTTCTTTCTTTCTTTCTTTTTGACAGGCAGAGTTAGTGAGAGAGAGAGACAGAGAGAAAGGTCTTCCCTCCACTGGCTCACTCCCCAAATGGCTGCTACGGCCGGCGCGCTGCGCTGATCCAAAGCCAGGAGCCAGGTGCTTTCTGCTGGTCTCCCACGCGGGTGCAGGGGCCCAAGCACTTGGGCCATCCTCCACTGCCTTCCTGGGTCACAGCAGAGAGCTGGACTGGAAGAGGAGCAACTGGGACAAAATCCGGTGCCCCAACCGGGACTAGAACCTGGGGTGCTGGCGCCGCAAGGCGGAGGATTAGCCTAGTGAGCCGTGGTGCTGGCCTGCATTGCTTTCTTAGGCATCTGTGTGTAATGTTGTTGGAAGCAAAGCTTCTGAGGCTATACTATGACTACTGATGATACTTACTTTGGCTTTACTGTGCTATGGGTTTAATGTGCAAACTTAAGTGAATTCAACAACCATTCCAGGCTTTTTGGCTATCATTTCCTCTTCACAGACTGGATGGGTGGGCCCACACCTGTGAACTCCTACCTCTCTGCCACTCAGGACCCTATCATCATTTTCTCTCTACTAGGATTTATGTTTGGGAAGATTTTGTCTCCCAACGAAGCTATATTTATTTGTAATCCAATTTTCCACTGTTTCATTACTCAAAGACATATAACTGCCAGTCAGAGCCTCTGATCAGCATAAGATAACCTGTGCTTCCTAGACAAAAAAGAATTATTATTTGAATGAAGCTGTGGTGCAGTCTTATTGTGGGCAAATGTACAATTTCCGCTTCTTACAATATTGGAAATTGCTCCCCACCCCCTACTGCTCTTAGATGTCTGGGTTGGCATCCACAACAGGGGAAGCATTGGTTTCTAAGATCCCCTTCTAGCTTAGCTATGCCTGGGAGTACTAAGAGAATAATAGATAGGAGTCTGGAGGAAGGATTTACTGCTGCATGCACTGGGGCAAATGGTGGCAAAGACTATGCAGGCAAAGCCTGCACCACCTTTCTTGTTGGAGAAGCCATTGTGGCTCCTCTGTTGCTTCCCATCTGCTGCTTCCTCCTTCTCACTAACCCATTCTGCCTGAATCTTTATTTGCAGTGCTGAAGACCATAAAAGGATTTTATGAGTTTCAGTTTCAGAAGGATGGAGACAAAGAAGCAGAAGCCCAGAAGGAGGTTGAAGAGGAGGCCTTGTCTGTCCTGGAAGAGACACAGACCAAACCTGCCCAGGGGAAGATCAAGAATCAGGCCCAGTCCACAGAAGCACAGACTGAACTTGCCCAGGAAAAAGCCAAAGGACGAATACAGCCTGTGAAAGCACAGGTTGAACCAGTTGATGCAAAGGCCATGCTGGCCCAGGTGCAGGCCAAGCTGGCCAAGGCAAAGGTGCAGCCAGCCAAGGCAAAGGCCAAGGCAAAATCCAAGATGACTGTGGCACTAGCTGAACCACTTGAGGTGCAGGCAAAGTCACCCAAGGCAAGAGTCAAGCTGGCTCTGGCACTTCCTGAACTGCCTGAGGTACCTACCAAATCGCCCAAGGCAAAAGTCAAACTGGGCCTGGCACTGACTGAACCAGTTAAAGCACAGGCAAGGCCACCAAAGATAAAGACCAAGATAGCCCTGACACTGGCTGAACCAGCTGAGACACAACCTGAGTCAACCAAGGTGCAAGCTGAGCACACTGGGGTACGTTCTGAACTGTTGGAGGTACAAGCTGAAGCACAGGGCGAAGCAGACGAGGAACAGGCTAAAGAGCCTGATGAGCAAGCCTGGAAAGCTAAGGAGCAAGAAGAAGAGCAGACTGAGGCACACGTGGAATCTGCCAAGAAGCAAGCAGAACCTGCTGGAGCACAGGCCAAACCAGCCCAGGAGCCGGCTAAGGAACAGGTAATAACACAGGATGAACCAGCTGAGAAGCACCCTGAACCTGCCAAGCAGCACACCAAACCAACTGAGAAGCAATCCCAAACTGCCAATGAACAGGCTGAGGTGCAGGCCGTGCAATCTGGGATGCAAAATGAACTCACTGAGGTCTGTTCTGTACCATCCCAGGTGCAGGCTGAGGCACAAGTCAAACTACCTGAAGTGCAGAAAGAAGTACAGGATGAGCCAGCCAAAGAGCAAATTGAGGCACAGGCCACACCAGGTCAGGAGCAGGTTGAGGTGCAGGCAGAAGCAGCTAAGGAGCAGGTGGATGCATGCAAGGAACAGGCCAAGCCAGCCAAAGATCCAGCCAAACCATGCAGGGAAGAAGCTGAGCCAGAGGAGGTGCAGGCAGAGGTGCAGGTTAAGATGAGTGAAGTTCCAAAAAAGAAGCAGGCTGAAGCAGCCAAGATTCAGGGTGAAGCAGATATGGTACAGACTGAGTTGGGTCAGGCACAGGCCAAGTCCACTAAAGAACAAGCCAAAGAGCTTGAAGCCCAAGTCAAGCCAGCTGATGTACAGCATAAACTGGGTGAACCATCCAAGGTACAGGCTGTGCCAGCGAGCACTGCCCTCTCACCATCAGAATGCATGGTTCGCCCCAAGGAATCAAGCCAAGCACGAAAACACAAACATTTACATTGTTCTCACCCCCCAGGTCAGGGCAAAAATGAGCATCTCGTCATTAGAGATGAGTCTGAGGCACCAAATAGTCTCCTCCAAGAAGAGGTAGATGAAACAGGCCAAGGAGCCCTCGCAGGCACCTGCTCAGAAAGCAGAGCAAGAGAGAGCCCAAGTCGATGCCTGCGTTCAGGGTTTGCCTTGTTCCGCTCTGCTACCCAATGGTGGCCTTCTAAGCGATCTAAAATCACAGCTGACCATAAGGACCTTTAGAGGGGCTAACAGTCCATTTTCTCCTTAGAATGAGTAGCTTGGGGGAGAGCCCCATCATAGTCTACTCCCACTACCTAAATAATTTAGGAGGGCTAAAACAACCATTTTACTCCAATCTTCCTTTGAATTTCATCCTTTTCCCTCCACACTGCCTTCTGTCCCCCAGTGCCCCACTTATATTACCATTTACATTCCCCAGCCACCTGCCCACTCACTCCCTACCTACCCAATCCAGGAAATTTGGGATTATCCTTCATGAACACCTGGAGCACACCCTTGTCTTTATTGGTTGTCATCTTCCCCCAAGTGGCTGATGACATTTAACTTCAGTGATTTGGTCAAACCAATGCAAGGAATGAGAATAGGAAAGAAACAGAAGTCATTTTCCCCTCTTGTGACCTCTTTCCCCCAAAACCTATCATCACCCCAAAACCACTTTGAACTTCCCAGGGACCCTTTACCACATATGTAACCTGAACTTCAAAGAAATCCATTCTGATTCACATCTCATTTTCATGACTTTATATATATTTAAAAAATCAATCAACTCCTCTCAAGTACCCTTTCCTGTTAGCTCACTTTCCATGGTCAGCTCAGGAACCAGTACAGGTGCACTCTCCTCACAAATGAGACCTCACTTGTCCCAAAATGAGCCTGACCAGTGCTCTCAAGGATTTTGATATATTGATACCCCTTTTGACAATTTAAACATCAAGGGGGTCCCCATCATTTGATCTTCACCAATAGGTCCTGTTGATGCTACCTCCTACATATCTCTTCTATCAGCCCTTTCCTCCCTGACCCTACAGTCTTCTTTCTGGCCCTCACTGTCTGTCCTCTAAATAATTGCTACAGCCTACTCACTGGCTGCCTGGACCCTTCTCTGTGTCATGGTTGTCTACATTGGCATCAGAGAATCCATCCAGAAACTTGCAATTGGCTAAAGTCCATACTTCTTCATATTTCAAGCTTCCTCTACCTCATTTCAGACTTCCAAGATACTAGATCTTTTATCCATACATACCTCCGCTCATCCAGTTCCCAACTGCCACTCCACCACTCAATTCCTCCTCTTGATAAAAAACAAATATTTTTTCCTCTGTCAAGTGTTATCTCTACTGTGAAACTTTTCTGTACCAGAGTTAGCCACCATCACACTCAATCTCCAGCTGTGTTATTTACCCCTAGAATAGAAGTTGTTCTGTGGTATTAAATGAATCGAGTGTGTGTTTTGTTCCCTTGATCTTTATTTATTGTGATCACCTAATTTATCTGTGAACTCCCAGTACCCAATGTTGTGGGCATGTAGAATAATTCAATAAATGTGTGTGCATAATGAAGGACTCTGTGTCGATCTTGAAGACCAACGGGGCTAGTGGACACTACAGGAAGGGGGCTCTTTGCTAGTAGGTCGTTCTGGGAGTGGAGAAAGATGATTTAAAGTACAACGTTCTATGGTGGGACCCCAGTACCATTTGTTATCTGCATGTATAAGTAAAATAATTACCACCTTCCCAATCATCTTCCCTCGTGGTTGGGAATTCCAGCCCTATCCGTCTGTCCCCGCACTTCCACACAAAAGAAGCCCACTATACAAGATTGCACATAGGAGTGGGAGGAGTTGTTACTTTTCTGCCAGTGCTGAGGCCATAGCTAAGATACAATGAAACTACATTGGGTGGGGGGAGAGGAAGGAAACCAGGCCTTCAATAGACCATTATCTCAAGAAGACTGAAAGCCCTTTCGTGCTGCCACTCCTGGCCTCTTTTCTTTTCTTTTTAAAAATTTATTTATTTTATTCGAAAGGCAGTTGTAGAGAGAGGGGGAAAGAAAGAGACCGAGATCTTCCATTCATTGTTTCACTCCCCAAATGGCTGCAATGGCTGGAGTTGGGTGCATCTGAAGCCAAGAGCTTCTTCCAGATCTCGCATGTGGGTGCAGGGACCCAAGCACTTGGACTATCCTCTGCTGCTTTCCCAGGCCATTAGCAGTGAGCAAGATCAGAAGTGGAGCAGCTAGGACTCAAACCAGTGCCCAAATGGGATGCTGGTGCCACAGGCAGAGGCTTAACCTACTATGCCATGGTATTGGTCCCTCCTGGCCTCTTTTCTAGCTCTCCAAACTCCTATATCCCTGCTTTCTTTGAGGTGCCCCACTCAGTCCTTCCCCGAGCCTAGGCCATTGTATGGAAAATTCTAATAATGGTCACAAAAGACATCAATGGTGGAACTGGCATTTTGGCACTGCATATTGGAGTGCTGGCTGGAGTCCCAGCTGCTCTGCTTCCAATCCAGCTTCCTGTTATTGTGCCTAGGAAGGCAGCAGAAGATTGTCCAAATACTTGGGCATTGCCACCAATGTAGGAGACCTACATGGAGTTCATTGCTCTTGGTTTATGCTTGGCCCAGACCTGACTGTTGCAGCCATTTGGGGAGTGAACCAAGAATGGAGAATGGATGTTCCCTCTCCCCTCTCCCCCTCCCCCCTCCCCTCTCCCCTCTCCCTCTCTCCCTTCTGTCACTCTGCCTTTCAATTACATGAATAAATAATTTTATTATTTATTTGAAAGGCAGAGATAGAGGAGGAGAGAGAGAGAGAGAAAGTTCTTGCATCCACTCGTTCACTCCCTAAATGGCTGCAATGGCTGGGGCTGGGTCAGGCCAAAGCCAGGAACCTCTTCCTATGTAGGTACAGGTTACCAAGGACTTGAGCCATCTTCCTCTGCTTTCCCAGGCCATCATCAAAGAGCTGGATCACAAGTGGAGCAGCTGGGACTCGAAATGTCACCCATATGGGATTCCAGCCCTGCAGGTGGAGGCACAGGCCCCCACAAACAAATCTTTAAAAAGAAAAAAGATGATCAAGTGTGTCTGGTAGAATCTACTGTTTACGGATTGTCTTTAACATTGGTTAAACCATAATACAATATATTATTCTGTAAAGAGAACTTGCCTTGAAGTCCCATTTCCAGTCTACTCACTTTATTTGAAGTTGGCATGATTCCCTGGCCTTCAATGAGCCTCCCTTTTACCATTTGCTAGATGGTAAGAAAAGAAAACCCCTACCTGATGATCTCATGTGACTGCTACAATTAGAAACATTCCATGACAGCCCTAAAATCTGCAAAAATCTTATCACAATATCCTCCAAGTGGCTCTGTCTGTCGAGGTCTCCTGCAGTTTGACTAAGCTTAAGCATAAAGGTATTGTGGACCTTCCACAGAGAAGTCTACTCAAACCACTGGGCTTCCCTTCTCTAATATTAATGACGCCCCCCCCCCAAAAAAAAGAAAAAGATGGGCCTAGAGTGTACAAGGATCTTTGGGGATTCATTGGATGGGCAGAGGGAGTATTCAACTCACCCTGGATTCTGGCATCCTTCTGGAATGACTGTCTTCTGGCAAAGAATCTCACCAATTGCAGTTTGATGGGCAAATGGACCACAAACAGTCATAGCCCCTGTGCCTGGGCTACAGTACCGCATTGGTCAGATTTTCATTACTACCACTGAATATCTGAGACAAGTTACTTATGGAGGAAAGAAACATTCATTTAGCCTCGGGTTTTGGGAGGTTCAAGTCCAAATTGGGCAGCCCCATTGGTTGGGTATCTGATGAGGGCAGCAGATGAAATGGTGAGGTGTGCATAGAGGAAGAATCACATGAAGAGTCAGGAATCAGAGTGGTTGGGCCCAATTCAGCTTTTATAATTAATCCTCTCATGAGAACTACCTTCCAAGGACATCGCCCCTATGACTTAAGCAGGCTCACCTCCTAAATAGCATGATTGTAGAATGCTTCCACCCTCTTACTATCATTTTTTATAAATGTTTTAAAATTTATTTGAAAGTCAGAGTTACAGAGAGAAGAGAGGCAGAGAGAAGAGAGAAGAGAGAAGAGAGAGAGAGAGAGAGAGAGAGAGAGAGAGAGAGAGAGGTCTTCCATCTACTGGTTCACTCCTCAGATGGTCCCAGATGGCTGCACCGATCCAAAGCCAGGAGCCAGGAGCTTCTTCCAGGTCTCCCACACAGGTGTAGGGGCCCAAGGACTTGGGCCATCTTCTGCTTTCCCAGGCCATAGCATAGAGCTGGATCAGAAGTGGAGCAGCTGGGTATTGAACCGGCACCCATATGGGATGCCGGTGCTTGAGGCCAGGGCATTAACCTGCTGCGCCACAGCACCGGCCCCATTCTTACTATCATTAATTTGCAATTTGATGTTTAAAGTCTTGAGTTTGAGAGCCAAACCTTGTTCAAACCACATCAGGGGGCTGGCGTCATGGCTCACTTGGTTAATCCTCCGCCTGTGGCGCCAGCATCCCATATAGGAGCCGGGTTCTAGTCCCGGTTGTTCCTCTTCCAGTCCAGCTCTCTGCTGTGGCCCGGTAGGGCAGTGGAGGATGGCCCAAGTTCTTGCATGCCTGCACCATCATGGGAGACCAGGAGGAAGCACCTGGCTCCTGGCTTCGGATCGGCGCAGCGCCAGCCGTAGCAGCCGTTTGGGGAGTGAACCAACGGAAGGAAGACCTTTCTCTCTGTCTCTCTCTCTCTCTCTCTCTCTCACTGTTTATGACTCTACCTGTCAAATAAAAAAAAAACACACACACACACATCAGGCACCATTGAACAACATACTGATGGAGCTGATTCACCTGTCTGGATTCTGCCTTCCTATTGTGGCAAAGGATTATGGGTTCCCTAGCAGAACCCTACTTCTACAATGAGAAGCCTGGCTCATTTTGTTCACCTAGGGAGTGAGACTTAAAATATGCATGCCTAGAGAGAGAGAAAGGGTCAGACAGAGACTAAGATTGAAGTTGCTGCTCCCCTGTGGGGGAATTCTCCCCCAGGAAGTCTGCAGACCACAGGTATTTCCAGAACACTGTCCCCACAGCTTTAAGAACAGTACTTTGGTTTTAAGGAGGGATTGGCCATTGTCCCAATCAGTGGACTAGTTGCTGGGAAGGACCTTAGAGTTCAGTTGGTCCAAGTTCTCTATTTCACAGAAGAGAAAGAAGGCCCAGAGTGGACAGGTCATTTGTGTCTAGTTACACGTGTCGACACCTTTTAGTTCCAGAGGCAGAGCTAGGTCTAAAAACCAACTGGCTTGCATGTAGGCTTCTAGCCCAGAGTATCTTCTTCAGGACAGGAAGGTGGACTGTAATTAACAAAATTCTGACTGATAGTACTGCACAGTAGTTTAAGACAGTTTCCAAGCAAGGGTGTCTCGGCTAGTGGCTGGAGCACAAGTTACGGTATCTATGTCCCACACTGGAGTGCTTGGGTCCAAAACTTAGCTCCAGCTCCTGACTGCAGCTTTCTGCTGATGTGAACCCTGAGAGGCAGTGGCTCAAGTGGTTGGGCTCCTGCCACACATGCGGAAGATCCGGACTCAGTTCAAGGCTACTCTCTCTTTTTTAAAAAAAAGATTTATTTATTAATTTAGAGGTGCAGTCACAGTCAGTGCTGGCCCCAGTTCCTGCTCTTTGGCCCAGTTCATCCCAGACCATTGTGGACATTTGGGGAGTGAACCATCAGATGGAATATGGAATATCTCTCTCTCTCTCTCTCCACCTCTCTCCCTCTCTCTCCAGCCCTCCCCCATCTCTCAAATAAATAAATAAATAAATTTTTATGAGCATACAGGTCCCAAAGCCATCTTGTTTCTAGTCAAATCTTTGTTTTGAAGCTGCATGAGTTTTAGCATGCTACTTATTCTCTCAGTTTCTTTATCTTGTAAATGGATCTAAAATTAATACCTACTATCTAGGATTGTCATAAGGATCCAATGAGATGATATATTTAAGAAGTATCAAGGGCCGGCACTGTGGCATAGCTGGTAAAACTACCGCCGGCAGTGCCAGCATCCCGTATGGGCACCAGTTCGAGTCCCGGCTGCTCCACTTCTGATCTAGCTCTCTGCTGTGGCCTGGGATAGCAGTAGAAGATGGCCCAAGTCCTTGGGTCCTTGCACCCACATGGGAGACCCAGAAGAAGCTCCTGGCTTCGGATTGTCACAGCTCCGGCCATTGCGGCCAACTGGGGAGGGAACCAGTGGATGGAAGACCTTTCTTTCTCTCTGCCTCTCCTTCTCTCTGTGTGTAACTCTTTCAAGTAAATAAATAAATCTTAAAAAAAAAAAAAGAAGGATTGGAGCTGGTGTTGTGGCATAGCAGGTTAAGCTGCCACCTGTGACACTGGCTTCCCATATGCGTATCAGTTTATGTCCTAGCTGCTCCATTTCTGATCCAGCTCTCTGCTGAAGTGCCTGGAAAAGCAGTAGAAGATGGCCCAAGCACTTGGGCCCCTGAACTTATATGGAAGACCCAGATGAAGCTCCTGGCTCCTGTCTAGGGCCTGGCCCAGCCCTAGTCGTTGAGGCCATCTGGGGAGTTAACCAATAGATGGAAGACCTCTCCCCCCACCAACTCCGACTTTCAAATAAATAAATAAATCTTTTAAAAAGCTATTAAAGAGCCCATGACACAGAGAAGACACTCAATGACACATTTTTTCTGTATTTTTTCATTTTTTTAAAAAAAGATTTATTTATTTATTTGAAAGTTACAGAGAGAGGAGGAGGAGAGACAGAGAGAAACAGAGATCTTCCATCTGCTCATTCACTCCCCAAATGGCCATAACAGCCAGGGCTGGGCCAGGCCAAAGCCAGGAAACAGGAGCTTCTTCTGGGTCTCCTATGTGGATGGCAGGGTCCCAGGTACTTGGGCCATCATTACCTGCTTTCCCAGACCATTAGCAGGGAGCTTGATCAGAAATAGGGGAGCCACTGGGGCCGACGCTGTGGCACAGTGAGTTAAAGCCACAGCCTGCAGTGCCGACATCCCATATGGGCACCAATTCAAGTCCCAGCTGCTCCACTTCTGATCCAGCTCTCTGCTATGGCCTGGGAAAGCAGCGGAAGATGGCCCACATCCTTGGGCCCCTGCACCCGCATGGAAGACCAGGAAGAAGCACCTGGCTCTTGGCTTCAGATCGGCTCAGCTCTGGCTGTTGCAGTCATTTGGGGAGTGAACCAGCAGATGAAGACCTCTCTCTTTCTCTGGCTCTACCTCTCTCTATAACTCTGTCTTTCAAATAAATAAAATAGATCTTTAAAAAAAGAAAAAGTAGAGCAGCCTGGACTTGAACTGTTGCCTAAATATGATGCTTACAATGCAGGTGGTGGCTTAACCCATTATGCCACAACACCAGCCCCTCAATGACCCTTTAGGCAATATTTACTGGCCAACACAGTGATGCTCATTTCCCTTCAAATGGAGAAAGGTGGAAGAAACTCAACACAGCTGAGGGAAGACTTGAAGCTTCAACATTGTCACTGATGTGGTCTTGGATATGGGCTCCTTCATTTCGCTGTGTCTCTGCTCCTCATCTGTAACATGAAGGTACTAATAAAAAGGAATACTGGGGGGCTGTTGTGACAACACTTTGGTGAACAGAAAGGCATACACAAGGGTGAGGTGGGGAATGGCTGGAATTGATAGAGTAGCTGAAAGTAGGGAACATATTCAGCATGGGATAATGCAGACGTGGGGCGGCTAAACCAAGGTTATCTTTTCCATAGAGTGGAAAAGTATAAGGATATATATATATATATATATATATAAAATGTCCCTGGCTCAGAACAGGAAAGTGTGTTGAAAAACTTCACAAGGCCACTTCCATTCCTGTCATTGGCCCCTGCTACAGTCTACTGCTCTCTTCAATGGTTCTCTCAAACTCCCAGTGGCTAGGCTATATAGTGCAACTGTCTCCTTATCCTACTCTCCTTCCCTTGACACTCCCCTACTCCCACTGCTACTCACAGCCATGCCCTCCTCACCTTCCCCGCTACTTTATGTAGGCCATGCCCTTACCAACCCTTGCCTAGATTATTATGCCCGGCCTCTCATGCTCCCATATTCCCTACTGGCTCAAAAAGAGCTCTCTACATAATAGGAGTCAAAATGAGAGGCAAAAAATGAAAGGCCATTTGAATAAATGAGGAAAATTTCCCAATAATTTAGAAGAGTTCTCAGATGAATAGGAATCAGGAATCCCCTTGCTTTTAAAAACTCAAATTTAAAAACATCAAAAAACAAAGAGAACAATCTGAAAGCTATCTGAGGAAGGAGAAGCTCATCTTCAGGGGAATCAGATTCAACTCAAATTTCTCACTAGGAATATTGGACACAAGAATTACAGCTTATGTGGCACATTGCATATATTAACTCAGTCCTCCAGCAGGTCTATTAATTAAGTACTACTATCATTCATTTTGCAAATGGAAAGACAGAGACACAATAAATAACTTACTAGCAATTACACATCCAGTAAATGGCACTCAGGACTTAAATCCAGGCAGTCAAAAAACCCATCCCTCTTCCCAGTAAAGACAGCAGGGACCAAATGGAGAGCCCTATTCTCCACTCTCCACCCAGTGTCAGCATAGAAGCCCAGGTAACCTCTGTCTGTCCCCAAAAATGGCACCAGCATACAGGAACTGGGAAGTCCTATCTCTTGTTTCCCATTCAGTGGCAAAAGATAGGCTCAGGTAAATATTTTTCTCTCATGCCAGCTGTGCCAATAGACAGAAGTCCATTTCCTGTCCCCCACCTGGTAGTTGTCGCTCCCCCTCTTCGTGGAGGAACGACACAGGACCCTGCACTGTTCTTTTGTCTGCTCGGCCCTTCCCGGGTTTGCTGCTGGTTCTTCCCGGGTTGGCTGCCGACCCTCCACCTCCGTGGAGGGGCAGGGCCCCCTGCCACTTTCCCCACTTCCGCAGGGGAGTGGCACACCGCCGGTCGGCTCTCTCAGGGGCTGCTCAGGTGTTCCTTCAGATAGATGTTCCTGGTGCATGTTGGCTCTCTCCTCCTTTATAGTCCTCTTCCACCAATCCCAACTCTGCTACCCACACGCCGAGTACGCTGCTCTCCTCCAATCAGGAGCAGGTCCTGCTGTTTATTGGTTGAACTGGAGGCAGCTGCATAGAAGCTATTTCCTCCTCTCCCAGCGCCATATTGTGGGAGAGCAGATGCATAGAATAAGTCTTAATTCGAGTAACTTAGTCTAGTCCGAGTTGCTCCCCGCAGTAGTAGTAGAGGACCTAGGGAATTTGGACTCTCTCTCTACTCAGTAGTGGCAGGCAGTGACCCTCACTCTTGCAAGTAGAAAGAACATAGGAAAGTAGGAAATTAGGGAGATGGAGAAGAGAATTTTGTAAACCTATATAATTATATATATACATATACAATATTAAGCAGATATCTGACAGATTTCAGTATGAAACAGAGCAAAATCAACATCCAAAACATTGGAGAACTGAAGGAAGGTAAGGAACTTCACAGATTTTCACAGGGTCTTCTGAGTATCAAACAAACTAAACAGACCCAAAGAAGACTATAGGGGCTCTATCATCTATGTCATCATTAAAAACAGTTCACAATTGTAGGCCAGAATCTATGCTCTAACAAGCTAAGCAAGTCAACTGCCTACCAAAACAGAAGATTTAAATAAAATCGAGGGACCAGCATTCTGGCTCAGTGGATTGAACCACCATTTGCAATGCCAGCATCCCATATCTAAGTTCTGGTTTGTGTCCCTTCTACTCCACTTGTGATCCAGCTTCCTGCTAGAATGCCTGGGAATGTAGTGGATGATGTACTTTGTGCCCTTGGCACATGGGAGACAGAGATGGAGCTCTTGGCTCTTGGCTTTGGCCTGGCCCAAACCTGACTGTTGCAACCTTTTAGGAAGTAAACCAGTGAATGGAAGATATTCTCTCTCTCTCTCTCTCTCTCTCTCTCTCCCCCCCTCTCTCTGTAACTCTGCTTTTCAAATAAATATTTTTAAAAATTTTAAAATATTTTAAATTTTAAAATATTTAAATTTTTTTTAAAAATTCATTAGCAAACAATTATGAATTCTCTTGAAAAAAATTAGAAAACCTTAGTAAATTATAATAAAAAGCAACTAAATGGAAATTCTGGGACTAGAAAATCTGGGAAAAAATAATAAATAATAAGGAGGCTGAATCTAAAACCTCCCATCTAAGAAAAGCCCAGGACCTAATTGCTTGACTGCAGAATTTTACCAAACTTTTTTAAAGATTTATCTATTTATTTGAAAGTCAGAGTTACACAGAGAGAGGAGAGGCAGAGAGAGAGAGAGGTTTTCCATCTGATGGTTCACTCCCCAACTGGCTGCAATGGCCAGAGCGGCACCAGTCGGAAGCCAGGAGCCAGGAGCCAGGAGCTTCTTCCAGGTCTCCCACGTGGGTACAGGGACCCAAGGACTTGGGCCATCTTCTACTGCTTTCCCAGGCCACAGCAGAGAGCTGGCAGAGATATGTTTTGCTATATGTATGCATTATATAATATCCAATAAGATAAATATGTTTATCCTTTCAAGCGTTTAACATTTCTTTATAGAGGAAGCATCCAAAATCCCACCTTCTAGATATTTAAATAGAGAAATATACAGTACATTATCTGCATCCACCCAACTGTGAAATACAACCCCAGAACTTCTCCGAATTTAGCTATGACCTACTGTCTACCAATTAACCTTTCCCAAACCCTCCCTCCCTGCCCATGGTAACCATTATCATATTTTTAACTTCTTTGAGATCATCTATTTTTTAGATTCCACATATGAGTGAGATCATGTGATATTCATGTTCAGGTACTTGGCCTATTTCAATTAATATAATGACCTCCAGGTCCATCCATGCTTTTTTGCTTTTATTTTTTTGTTTTTCAGATTTTTTTTTTTTGCAAACAACATTCCATCTTTTTATGGCTGAATAATATCCCATTGTGTATATGTACCAGATTTTCATTATTCATAGGTAGATGGGTCATCAAAGAAGGAGGTACCTTTCTCTGAAGGGAGGAGAGAACTTCCACTTTGACCATGGCCTTGTCTAAATATGATCAGAGTCACTGAACTCAGGGGGCTTCCATAGCCTTGGCAGCTCATGACAAGAGCCTAGGGTGATTACTGGGGCCATAAACAAGAGTGTCAATTCGTTAAGTCAACAACAGGAGTCACTGTGCACTTACTCCTCATGTAGGATCTTTGTCCTTAGTGTGCTGTACACAAGCATGCGCAGTTGTTTATATATCACTTAGTCCTCAATAATTCTCTTTTTAAAAACATTTTATTGAAATACAGTATACATACCAAGAAATGCACATAAATGTATAGATAAGTGAGTTTTTTAATCTGATCAAACTCTTAACCAACTCCCAAAATTAAGAACAGAGTATTACTATACCCCAAGAGTCCTCACTATACTATTCCCCACCCCCGTTTCTTTTTTTAACATGTGAAAGAGCAGTACATTGTCATTTATGTGGTATGATGCAGTGAAGCACTATTTACAACTATATAGCAAATGATACAACATTCACACAAGTTTGGTACTCTCTCCATATTGGCTACCACAAATAAGAGAGCACGTGATACTTGTCTTTCTGTGTCTGGCTTATTTCACTTAGCAAAATGATCTCCAGTTGCATTCATTTTGTTGCAAATATCAGAATTTCCTTTTTCATGGTTGTGTAATAGTCCTTGTGTACATACACCACATTTTCATTATCCAGTCATTAGTCAATGGATATCTGGGTTGATTCCATATCTTAGTTATTGTGAATTAAGCTGCAATAAATATGGGAGTACAAATAACTCTTTCATATACTGACTTCAATTCTTCTCGGTAAATTCCCAGGAGTGGGATGGCTGGGTCATATAGTAGATCTATTTTCAGATTTCTGAGGACTCTCCATACTGTCTTCCATAATGGTTGTACCAGTTATATATTATATAACTCCATTTATATGAAATGTCAAAAATAGATACAACTGGGGCCGGCGCCGTGGCTCACTTGGTTAATCCTTCACCTGCGGCGCCAGTATCCCACATGGGTGCCAGATTCTGTCCCACTTGCTCCTCTTCCAGTCCAACTCTCTGCTGTGGCCTGGGAGGGCAGTGGAGGATGGCCCAAATGCTTGGGCCCTGCACCCCATGGGAGACCAGGAGGAAGCACCTGGCTCTTGGCTTTGGATCGGCATAGCTCCGGCTGTAGCAGCCAATTGGGGGGTGAACCAATGGAAGGAAGACCTTTCTCTCTGTCTCTCTCTCACTGTCTAACTCTAGCTGTCAAATAAAAATAAATAAATAAAATAAAATTTAAAAAATAAAAAAATAGATACAACTATACCAAAAAGTGGATTATAGGTTGTCGGAGACTGGGAGTAAGGAGAATGGGGAGTGATTCCCTAATGAGTATAGTATTTCTTTTTGAAGTGATGAAATTATTATGGAATTGGTGGTGATTTTCCCAACTCTATTGATATATATTTTTAAAGGTTTATTTATTTGAAAAGTCAGAGTTACACAGAGAGAGAAAGAAAGGCAGAGAGAGAGAGAGAGGTCTCACTCCCCAATTAGCTGCAATGGCAGGAGCTGTGCTGATCTGAAGCCAGGATCCAGGAGCCTCCTTCGGGTCTCCCACACAGGTACAGAGACCCAAACACTTGGGTCATCTTCCACTGCTTTCCCAGGCCATAGCAGAGAGCTGGATCGGAAGTGGAGCAGCCAGGACTCAAACTGGCACCCACATGGGATGCCAACCGGCACTGCAGGCAATGGCTTTACCCTCTATGCCACAGTGCCAGTCCCTCTATTAATATATCTTAAAAACTACTAAACTGTACAATGTAGAGAATAAATTTAAAAATTTGTAAAGTAAATTTTAAAAATTGCAACACAACATTGTTGTGAACCTGATTAGAAAATAAATGCAAGTACTCATCACACTGATGCAAAAATTTGAAATTTGAACACTGACTAGTAATTTGATAATTCCAAACATATTTTATTTTGTATGGTTATTTTTATTGTTATTTTAAAAGATTTACTTATTTGAAAGGCAGAGTGACAGAGGGAGGCGTGAGCGCGCGCATGCACATACACACACACCCTCTCTTTGTTCACTCCCCAAATGCCAGGAACAGCTAGGGTAGCCAGGATCCAGGAACTCCATCCAGGTGTCCCAGAGGGTGGCAGGAACTCAAGTACTTGGGCTGTCATGTGCTGCCTCCCAGGCACATTAGCAGCAAGCTGAATCAGAAGTGCAGAGTAGCTAGGACTTGAACCAGCACTCTGATATGGGATGCAGGTTTCCTAAATGGTGGCTTAATCTGCTGCACTACAATGTCTGCCCCATTATGGTTATGTTTTTAAATACTCCTTATGTCTTAAAGTTATATATTAAATTACTTAAAGATAAAAAGTGGAATTTGCTTTGAAATAATATGGAAAGAGGAAAATGAGTGGGTGTGGTTGACGTTGGAGTGGGATTGATGATAATTGCATGTAGGATATAGGTATATCAGTAATGTTTTAGTTTCTATTATGTCTACTTTTGTATGCGTTCTGAAAACTTTTTCATCCTATGCCTACTTGCATATATCAAAATTCATACTGATCAACAATTTCTGGGTTGCAAAAGAGGATTTATTTTTTGCGCCTTTGTGTCAGTCTTTGTCCACATGAAATTCTTTTTAAAATAGCCTTATGACAAAATCAAATCCTGTTTTCTTAAGTCTAAGATATTGAACATGGAGGAGGACAGAAATGAAGATCAAAACCTCAATGTTGGGGGCCAGCATTGTGGCACAGCAGGTTAAAGCCCCAGCCTGCTGCACCAGCATCCCACATAGGTGCCAGTTCGAGTGCCAGCTGCTCCATTTCTGATCCAGCTCCCTGCTAATGCAAGGAAAGCAGCGAAGGATGGCCCAAGTGTTTTGGGCCCTGCACCCAGGTTGGAGACCCAGAAGAAGCTCCTGGATCCTGGCTTTAGCCCCGGCCGTTGCAGCCATTTGAAGAGTGAACCAGCGGATGGAAGACCTCTCTGTCTCTGTGTCTCTCTGTAACTCTGTCTTTCAAATAAATAAAATAAATCTTATATTTTAAAAAAACACTCAAGCTAGCAGTTTCTCTCATTTTTACAGGCAGAACCTAAGGCACAAATATGATCACTGAGAACTATGAGCTTCTATAAGGAACGCCAAAGACTAAGAGAAAAAGAAGAAAATGTGTTTCCAATGCTCAGATGATAACAGCTTTCCTACTCTTTTGGCCTCTGAGAGAATTGATAAATATAGCTCTAAGGAAATTTTGTTTGGTCTCTTAGTCTCACCTTGGGTTGTTTCCTGCCCACAATCTTCAGATCATCTCTGAATCATGTTAATTCTCTCCTCCTCCTCCTCCCTCTCCTCTCGTCTCCTTTTCTCACCTCTCTTCTCCCTGCCTCCCTCCCTCTCTTTATATTTTAATACTACTATGTTTGCAGAAACAATTTTTGCAACTTTTTTTTTTTGACAGGCAGAGCTAGACAGTGAGAGAGAGACAGAGAGAGAAAGGTCTTCCTTTTCCGTTGGTTCACCCCCCAGATGGCCACTACGGCCGGTGCGCTGCAGCTGGCGTGCCGATCCGAAGCCAGGAGCCATGTGCTTCCTCCTGTTCTCCCATGCGGGTGCAGGGCCCAAGCAATTGGGCCATCCTCCACTGCCCTCCTGGGCCACAGCAGAGAGCTGGCCTGGAAGAGGAGCAACCTGGACTGGGACTAGAATCTGGGGTGCCGGCGCCGCAGGCGGAGGATTAGCCAAGTGAGCCACGGCGCCGGCCAATTTCCGCAACTTATATTATTACCCACTTAGTGGTATATTTGGAGCATCTTGCACATCATTATTCTGTTATATATTAACAGTTTATAATATATTTAAAATATCTTTCACTGGTTAAAGTTTGAGCTAGTGGCCAAAACCTCAGTGTTCCAAATCAACTCTGCCATGGGGCTCAATAAGCATTTCAAGGCAGAGATATTTTCTCCTAGAATGGCAACCACTTCACCAGAGAGATATCCCTTCACCTCCCGCTGTCTTCTGCCTTTTCTCAAGCAAATAGAAAATCTAAGGGAAAATAATGTACTTGCTTATGCAAATACAGCATTTTGATAAGCCTTCTGCCCACAACCACTCTTACTAGATTGCTGCTTCTAAGTGTCTTTCATGGTAGGAATTCTAAAGCCACCAATAAAGCAGATTAGGTAGGCTGAAGAATTATCAGCACAGCCACCTATGACTCACAGTGCCTTAATCCCCTGCACCTGCAAGGATATCACACCATCTCCTGAATAGCCATACCTGGCCCAAATTGCTAGTTGCTGATTTTTTGACTTGTTATTTAGTAACTCTGATTTCCACAGAATGTATCAACATGTTTCTCACTAATAAGATTAAATGACCCCACATGTTTTCTGGGGAAATGTTACTTTTACCTTTTGTGTTCTTTGATTTTAACAAGAAAATTATTTTGAAGATAATTGTTATAATTTTAGCTATTCATGAAATTAATGTTTGTGCATTAGTCACAGCAATAAAAGTCTTCTCAAGAACACCAATGCGAATTTTTTTATTATTCATGTGTTTTAGTAACCTTTGAAGGAAAATGTATACTCAACCAATGTTACTACAGTCTTCAACTACTAATGGAATCAATATTTTGTTTGCATCATAAAGCCATAAAATTGGATTGCAAATTCACTCATGACAATTCTAGACTTCTTTAATATGTCCTTTAGGCTTTCTGTGAAGGATAAGCATAATGAAAAAACACCTGTAAACATAGTCTAACTACAGTATATCTTTATGGGAAGCAGGATCTTTGCAAAAGTAGCAAAATTGTGTTGGCAGAAATGGTCTGAACCTGAGAGGTTACTTAGCCTGGCCTAGAAAAAGCAGGATCCAATATCAGGTCTTCTAACTTTGCCTTTGTCAAGAAATCCCACAAGGATATCTGACCCCAGAACCTCAGTGTGGTGGCAGCCACAACACATCGGTTAGAGCAGAAATAAGTTACTGTACCTTTATTACCTGGATCTTAGTAAAGTCCCCTACCAAGTACTGTGTAATTAGAAACAAAAGCTGCTTTGAAATTGTCTTTAGCAAGACCTCAAGTGAGTCAGCCAGAAAACCTGCAGTTCAGAGAAGATTCCTAGGAAAGATCTGGTACATGGCTCTATCCTTTATCCTGGTTCCTTTTAAAGGCAGTAAAAATTACCTTGTCATAAACTGCCTCCCACACTCTGTAACCACAAAGATGGGAGGCCATGCTCATGGAAGAAAAGGATGAGGTCTCCTTCTATGTCCCGGTTTCCCTTATATCCCCCATAAAGGGAAGTTAAATAGGGAATTGGTAAAAGAGGGAGTTAAACGCGGAGTCGCAAAGGAAAGTTAAGGAGGAAATGTTTTTTCCTGGATCCTAATCTCCAAGTCATTATTAAACCTCACCAAGCTGATGCTGCTTAGTGTGACCTTTGTGCCTGAGTTGCTTAAAAAAAAATCATTCATTCATTTGAAAGGCAGAGCCACAGAGAGAGAGGGAGAGAGACAAAGAGAGAGGTCTTCTATCTACTGATTAACTCCCCAAATGGTTGCAATGGCCAGAGCTGGACCAATCCAAACCCAGGAGCCAAGAGCCCCAAGCACTTGGGCCTCCTCCTCTGCTTTCCAAGGTGTACTAGGCTGGGAGCCGGATCGGAAGTGGAGCAGCTGGGACTCAAGCCAGCACCCATATGGGATGCCAGTGCCTCAAGGGACGGCTTCACCTGCTACAGTATAGTGCCAGCCTGCCACCTGGGTTCTTACATTGGTCACCTACCCAGTATATCAGGCCACTTAATAATTAGCAGCTATTTGTCAAGCAGCTACTCAGTGCCTGGAACTTAGAAGCATTGTCTCATTTAAAATTGATCCTCAAAACCTAATACGCTAAGCTACATTTTACAAAGGAAGAAACCAAATTCAAGGAAGTGGCCCAAGATCAATGACCCATGAAGTGGAGAGGCTAGAATTTGAACATGTGCATGACTTCCCCTCTGCTACACTGGCTCCAAGACTGAAGTCCTGGTGTGTTCTTTCCCAGCCTTTCTACTCTCATCTCTATCAATCTCACATAAACTATCCTCTATTGCACTTTCAATTATCACCTACTCAAACTGCTATCACCAGTCAAACTTTGCATCTCAGCTGCCGGGCCTGCGACTACATGTTTTATCAGCTATTCAGAGGGGGCATGTTTATGTCTTTTAATTTATTAACCATTTCTTCTATGATGTCTAATCTACAATTGAATTTGTCCATTCAGCTCTTTACATCAGTGTTTGTAATTTTTTTCCTTCTAAAATTCCCATCTGCTCCTTTTTATTTATTTTTTATTTTTTTATTTATTTGAAAGGTAGAGTTACAGAGAGGAAGAGAGAGAGAGAGAGAGAGAGAGAGGTCTTCCATCTGCTGGTTCACTCCCCAAATGGCTGCAACAACCGGAGCTGAGCTGATCTGAAGCCAGGAGCTTCTTCCGGGTCTCCGACACAGGTGCAGGGGCCCAAGGACTCAGTCATCTTCTACTGCTTTCCCAGGCCATTAGCAGACAGCTGGATAGGAAATGCAGCAGCTGGAACTCCGAATTGGCACCCATATGGGATGCCGGCACTGCAGGAGGTGGCTCCACCCGTTATGTCATAGGGCCAGCCCCCATCTGGTCCTTTTTAATAGATTTCAACTCTCTGTAATTCTCCCTCATTTCATCTACATTTTCTTTTTCTTCTTTTCCCCAACCCTAAGACACTCCCAAAGCCTCTGATGTTTTCTCTAACTCCCAGCAGTTGCCTTCTGACTAGAGCCATGTGTATATTTTCAGAGTCTTGCAAACCCACAAACAGAATATATTCCTGGAGAAAAAATGGCCATAGAAATCTTAATTCATCCTCTCTGCAGTTTATTCTTTCTCCAAAATCTTGGCTTCTTTCGTTCTGGATGTCTTTGCAGCTTTCCAATGCCTTAAATATATTTTGTCATTTTATTTTTATGTGACTTTTCTAGTTATTCTTGGTGGCATCGTTTGTCCACTAGAAGTTATATTGAAAAGTGTAAAAAAGAAAGTAAAAAATATCACCCAAGTCCCAAGAAAAACTTTGAGAGAGAAGATTATTAGTCTCTTGCTGGTGAGATTTAGGTGGTACTTTTACTTTCTTTTAATACATTTTTCAATATAATTTGCTTTCTACTGTATTTTGCTTTTAAAAGGTTTGTTTTTATTTATTTGAAAGGCAGGATTACTGAGGGAGGAGAGTGTAAGGGAGACATGTTTCATTTGTTGGTTCATTCCTTGAGTAGCTGCAACAGCCAGGGCTAGCAGATCCAAAGCCAGCAGCCAAGAGCTTCTTCCAATCTCCCACATGGGTTGCAAAGGCCTAAGCACTGGGCAATCTTCTACTGCTTTCCCAGGCAATCGCATAGAGCTGAATCAGAAGTGGAACAGCCGGGACTTGAACCAGTGCTCTGAAATGAGATACTGATGCCGCAGGCAGCGCATTGTCCTGCTGCACAACAACACCAGTCTCTAGTGTATTTTTTTATAGATAAAAAGCTCATATTTTTTATTTTGAAAAAAGACAAGTAAATATTTCCCTTTCAGATATGCTGGAGATACAGCTCACAAGCTTGTTTTCTTCCATATTCTCTCTCTCTCTCTCTCTCTCTCTCTCTCTCTCTCTCTCTGATATGTGAGGACACAATGGGAAGCTGGCCATCTGTCAATAAGCTAGGAAGAGGGCTCTCATCAGAACCCAACCATGATCTCAGACTTTCCATCTCCAGAACTGTAAGAACTGAATTGGACGTTTAAACCATTCAGTCTATGGCATTTTGTTATAGCAGCCTAGCAGACAAAGGCAATCCCCTTTTGAAGGACTGCAGCACAAATCTTGTATCTGAATTCAGCAAGATACTTGACAAACTCAAGATAGCCTGATGAATAAACTGGTGAAGATCACTCAGATGCCTTTGTAACTGTTCAAAAACAGCATCCAATGTAGACAAGGGATTAATGGCAACTTCAAAAGGCTTTGTATTTGCCCAGTTCTCAAGGACATGTTTATATGGAATTTAAATAAAGCTATGGAAGAAAGGCTTAGATATCTGCTAGTGACCTCAATCTGAAAATGTTCTAAAAAGTTGGAAAATGGGCTTAATTTTAAAAATGGCAGTTGAAGGGAATTCTCACATATTTTGCGCTAGACACTGAGTTAGGCCCTTTCTGTAAAAGAGTACATTTAACAAAGATTAACAACAAGCATGTCAACTAGACTCAGATGTACAAAAGAGAAGACTAGAACAGAGCATGAGTATATGTACAGCCCATCTGGAAGACAGCTTGCTCTTCCATGAGCTTGCCAAGCATGTTTTCTTCTCAAGGATTTTTGCACATCTAATATTTTTCTACCCAAAACATTCCTCCCCCAAATCATCATGGACAAATCCTTCATATCTTTCATTTTTCAAAAACAATTAGCACTTCTAAGAGGACTTCCCTGACTACTTGATATAAAACAGTATAGTCTGCCCTTTTTTGTGTATATCTGTAGCTTGCATTATATTTCTTCATCGCATGAACCACAACCTGACTTACTGTATAAGGGTACTTCAAAGCTTCAAAGAACGTATATTACGAAAAAGCTATGCATATTTTCTGCACCAAAATAAACTGACCTTTTCATTTTATTTTTCCACAAACTTTTTGAAGCACTTTGTTTATTGTCTATGTCCTCATTAGAGTATGAGCTTCAGGAGACCAAAGACTTTATTTTGTTTTCTGCTGAACTCTCGGTGCCTAGAACGCAGTAGGAGTTCAATATTCACAGGAAGAATGAGTGTTTTCATTGATGATGCAATATGGTTGGGAAAATGGAAAATATTAACTTACACAATGGGGATATAGCAACCACAAACAGGATGGTGAGAGTGCATCTCTACTCGTTGTTGATCTTACTACGCTGTATATATGCTCTGTTTTAGCACAGACACTCCCAAGGCATATACAGAGAGTAGTTATAAACAAGAGAGGCAACTCAAGCCCAGGTCTCAAGAGGAACAACAGGAACAATGGAGGGAGCCTGAGCAAGTGGGCCTAGAAAAGACTCACTGATATGTTCTCCTGTCTCAAATGGATTTTGGAAATTTGGAGCCATGTTTCAAAACTGCCACAAGGACCCTGTCACAGAACTAAGGATAGAAACAAGGGCCTTCTGTCTCTCCAGCTAAAATATAAACTTCCCAAGTGCAAAGCCCTTGTGACAGTTTTTTTTTTAACTTTTATTTAATGAATATAAATTTCCAAAGTACGGCTTATGGATTACAATGGCTTCCCCCCCATAACGTCCCTCCCACCCGCAACCCTCCCCTTTCAAACTCTGTCTCACCTTCCACTCACATGAGGATTCAGTTTCGATTCTCTTTATATACAGAAGATCAGTTTAGCATACATTAAGTAAAGATTTCAACAGTTTGCTCCCACACAGAAACATAAAGTGAAAAATAATAGATGATTTTTTTTAAATGATGATGAAATCAGATCAGACCTATTGTCATGTTTAATCCCAGTGAGAGTCAAGTTGGGAATTGATAATTTCTTCTTCTTTTTTTTTTACAGAAGATCAGTTTAGTATACATTAAGTAAAGATTTCAACAGTTTGCACCCACATAGAAACACAAAGTGAAATATACTGTTTGAGTACTCGTTATAGCATTAAGTCTCAATGTACAGCACATTAAGGGCAGAGATCCTACATGAGGAGTAAGTGCACCATGACTCCTGTTGTTGACTTTACAAATTGACACTCCTGTTTATGGCATCAGTAATCTCCCTATGCACCAGTCATGAGTTTCCAAGGCTATGGAAGCCCCTTGAGTTCTCCGACTCTTATCTTGTTTAGACAAGGTCATATTCAAAGTGGAGGTTCTCTCCTCCCTTCAGAGAAAGGTACCTCCTTCTTTGAAGACCTGTTCTTTCCACTGGGATCTCACTCACAGAGATCTTTCATTTAGGTTGTTTTTTTTTTTTTTGACAGAGTGTCTTGGCTTTCCATGCCTGAAATACTCTCATGGGCTTTTCAGCCAGATCCGAATGCCTTTAGGGCTGATTCTGAGGCCAGAGTGCTGTTTAGGACATCCACCATTCTATGAGTCTGCTGAGTATCCCACTTCCCATGTTGGATCACTCTCCCCTTTATTTATTCTATCGGTTAGTATTAGCAAGTACTAGACTTGTTTATGTGCTCCCTTTGACTCTTAGTCCTTTCATTATGATCAATTGTGAACTGAAATTGATCACTTGGACTAGTGAGATGGCATTGGTACATGCCATCTTGATGGGATTAAATTGGAAAACAAGGCTCCAAATTTCATTCAAAATTCATTTGCGACATGAGATCTATGTCCTTTCTCTTTGAATCTAGGCTGTGTGACTGCCTGGCTACCAGCATACAGCAGATGTGAAGCTAGTGGTTTCCATTTCCTAGCTCAGAAGTCTCTTAAAATCCAGAAAAAAATGCCATGATAAAGCCCAAATGAACATTTTATGCAGAGGCCTCACGTGAAGGTGAACAAGTATCTATGGATGATAGCCAAGACCAACTTAAGCAGCATCTGAAAGCGAATTCTCAGGCTGGCATTGTGGTGTAGCAGATAAAGATACCACCTGCCACGCCAGCATCCCATATGGGCACCAGTTCATGTCCCAGCTGCTTTACGTTCATTTCTACTCCCTGCTAGTGTACCTGGGAAAAGCAGCAGAATATGGCTCAAGTGTTTGGGCTCCTGCCACCACATGGGAGACCTGGATGAAGCTCCCTGGATGTTCCAGCCATCTAGGAATAAACCAGAGGATGGAAAATCTCTCTCTCTCTCTCTCTCTCTCTCTCTCTCTCTCTCCCTCTCTCCCTCCCTCCCTCTCCCTCTCCCTCTCCCTCTCCCTCTCCCTCTCCCTCTCCCTCTCCCTCTCCCTCAACCTCTCCCTCAACCTCTCCTTCTCTCTCTGCCTTCCAAACAAATAAATCATTTTTAAAAAGAATGAAAATTTGACTTCCACAATTTACAATATATTCATAAAGTAATTTGAACATACATAAAGTAAGTTTGGAATGCTAACCCATAACTCTGAAAATTTAGCCTGTTAACCAGAGTCCAACATCTCTTTACACTTTCGTTGTCTTTATCCTGAAAGAATATAGCCAAAGTACTGTATTTAAAACCTACTTAGATTAATTCATTTTCCTTTTGCTTAGTCTGGTAATTTTGTTCATTGGAAATACAAAGGTATTTTCAAAAGTTCATGGAAAATGGAATTCAAAGATAAGTTTATTTTGGTGTAAAACCATTTTGAATTCCATGTATAGTTGTTTCATAATACATTTCCATAAACTTTTTAAGACCCTCATATTTTTATGTTTTTTAAAGATTTATTTGTATATTTGAAAGGCAGAGTTACAGAGAAAGAGGGACACAGAGAGAGATCTTCCATCCACTGCTTCACTCCCCAAATAGCCGGGGCTGGGCCAGGCCAAAGCCAGGAGCCTGGAACTACATCCAGGTCTCCCACATTGGTAGCAGGGGCCCAATCACATGGGCCATTTTCCTCTGCACTCCCAAGAGTATTAGCAGGGAACTAGATTGGAAGTGGGACAGTCAGGAATGTAACAGACACCCACGTGGGATGCCGGTGTCACAGGCTACGACTTGTCCCTCTGTGTCACAATGCTGGCCTCAAGACCCTCATACTTTTGGATTCATTTGTTTCTGTTTATATTTCACTTTTAAATTTTGTTTTTATTGTAATTAACACAATATTAATGCATAAGGGTATACTATAGTATTTTAATAAATGTATACAATGTGAAATGATTAAATAATGATAATTAATATATCCATAAATTCAAACATTTACCATTTCTTCATAAAGAAAATATGGTATTATACATAATGGCACATTGCTCAGCCATAAAAAACATAAAATCCTGTCATTTGTGGCAACATGGATGGAACTGGAGGACATTATTTTAAGTAAAATAAGACATACATTGAAAGATAAATACCATATGATCTCACTCCTGTGGTATCTTAAAAAGTTGATCTCATAGAGATCATGAGAAGAATAATGATTAGCAGAAATTGGGAAGGGCAGGAAGGAGAAGTGTAAAGAAGGGTTGCATAATGTATACAAAATTACAGTTAGGGAAATTAATTTCTAGTGTTCTATAGTAAATAGTGTGATTATAACAAAATTTATTACATATTTCAAAATAGGTAGAATATAAGATCTAGAGTGTTCCCAACACAAAGAAACTTTATCTTCCATTTCTAAACCTCCATCTCTGTTAATTTTGTTTCGTTTTTTGAATATGTAAAGTATTAATGTGGTATGAAAGTCAGAAATGTACAAAGAAGTATATTCAGAGGAATGACTCTCCCCATTCTTTCTACCCTGTTTTCACTCCCAATCCTTTCCATCCCATTCCCATTATCCATTTGTATTACATTTTATCCATTGTACTACATTTTGCAGAAATGAACAGATGCATGCATTTTTTGATCTTCATTTTGTTTCTTAAATAGCAGTATACTTTAAATTTTTCTTTTGTGCTTTTCTTTTTACACTTAACTACATACCGTGGAACCAGTCCATGAGAGATAATACAAATACTCTTCATTCTTTTTTCTTTTTTTAAAGATTTATTCATTTTATTTGAAAGGCAGAATTACAAAGGCAGAGGCGAGGTGGGGGGGGGGGTCTTCCATCTGCTGGTTCACTCCCCAGATGGCCCCAACAGCCGGAGCTGGGCCCATCCAAAGCCAGGAGCCAAAAGTGTCTTCTAAGTCTCCCATGCAGGTGCAGGAGACCAAGGACTTGGGCCACCTTCTATTGCTTTCTCAGGTCACAGCAGAGAGCTGGATGGGAAGTAGAGCAGCTAGGACTTGAACCACAGCATATGGTATGCCGGCACTGCAGCGGGCTTTACCCGCTATGCCACAGTGCCGGCCCCCATGCTTTTTCTTTTACAGCTATATAGACCTCCATTTTGTGGATGTACTATAATTTACTCAACCATTCTTCTATATGTAGGCACCTAGTCAATTTATAATATTTTCAATAGTAAACAAACATAAAATGAATTACATTGTACATATGCATTCCTGGATGTATATGAAAAGAAACGGTTTCTGGAACAAAAGGCAAATACACTTTTCTTAGCAGTGCAGACCAGAATTCCAAATATCCAGTGTTGAAGTCCAGAAAGATGGGGCTTGCATGTGGTGCAGCGGATTAAGTTGTACCAATTTGGGTGCCAATATAAGTACCAGCTGCTCCACTCCCAATCCAGCTCCCTGCTAATTCACCTGGGAAAGCAATGGAAAATGGCCTGAGTCCTTGGACCCTTGCCACTCATGTGGGGGACTCTGATAGAGTTCCTGACTCCTGGCTTCAGCCTGGCCAAGCTTATGCAGCTGCAACTATTTGGGAAGTAAAAACAACAGATGGAAGATATTCTCTCTGTGTGTCATTCTCTCTCTCTCTCTCTCTCTCTCTCTCTCTCAGAGCTGGGGCAGCGTTTTCTTCTGCTACTTGGACACCAGAGCTCAACCTTTAGATCCCAGGACTCACACCAGCACCCTCCCAGCTCCTCAGGCTTTCAGCCTTGGACTGAGAGTTATACCCTGAGTTTCCCGTTTCCCTGGTTCTGAGGCCTTTGGACTTGGGCTGAGCCACCCTACTGGCATGCCACGGTCTCCACCTGGCCAGTGGCTCCCCATGGGACATTTCAGCCACCATAATCAGGTGAGCCAATTGCCTTAATAAATCTCCTTTCATATATCTATATACTTGTATACATCCTATTAGTTCTGTCTTTCTGGAGAACCCTGACTAAAACAGATTTGGTAGTGGGAGTCAAATACTGTTCTTTTTTACTGTGCTCCTTACAACACAGTAGAAGAGACCTATGAAATTGTTCCCTTGCAAAAAGGCTGTGATAAGTTAAGTGCATGAAACTACTTAATAGTGGAAGGTAAAAATTTTAAAAGCTAATTATTGTTGGTGCTATGAAAACAGAAAATTGTCTAACAGTGAGGCAATAACCATATTTTCTAATGGACCACACATATTTACAAAATTTGCTGACACGGAGGTTCCTCCAGTGTTACAAAACACATTAAGTGGTGAACTATTCTGGGATAGGGACTGGACTTCAATAGAAGATAGTTAGCACTAGATCTAACATAGAACATGCTTCCTTTTGGCTAATGGATGGCTTCTCAAAACAGCTCCAACTGTGTTTTATCAAATACATATGATTCAGGCTCCTGTGCAACCTGAAAATTCTAGAAATTAAGCATTCATTTATATATTAATGGAAAGAGCAAAGCATTTTATAAATGCCTATTTGAAGATTTGGTGGACTTTGCAGAAAACAAATGATATTTTTTCCATTTTTATTCCCAAATCATAAAAAATAGACTTGGAATTAGATACAAACAAGGCTTTTAAAAGTGAATTTCAAGTTGTTACCAACAGTTTTTTTCTCCATTCAGCCCAATGCCTTTGGTGAAAAATTCAGGTGAGTGGATTGCCCACACAGTAAATAATGATTCAAACTTCAGTTTTAAAATGCATCATTTGTCTGCACTGGCATTACTTCCAGCTGATGAAATTCCAAGAAATGTCAATGAATTAAAGGCACATTGCCTGAAGAAACCAGTGAAGTTACTGACTGATTTGAAAATAATTATGCATTCATGGGATAAGAAGACACATAATAGTGTTGCTGTTCCTTCACCATTACTGTTTCCACCAATTTGTGATCTGTATAGGAGTGCATGAGAATTGGATTTTTGTGTACCCAAGACAGCATAAAAGCATGGCACAGAAGATGGGAAATTTTAATAGGGAAAGCTTTGTAGGTGTATTTCACACCATAGAAAAATTTCAAAATGAGTAGCACATTGTAAAAAACACTTTCTAAAAAGAATCATGCCCTAAAATTTAAAAACTGTTGTTAACACCATGAAAGACTTCAAAAATAGTTAATGATAGTGAAAATCAGCCAGCTCTTCTCGATCACCTCCATGCAATTTCTATCTCTGTAATTCTTCTTTTTTTAAAAGGTTATTTATTTTACTTGAAAGTCAGAGTTACACAGAGAGAGGAGAGGGAGAGGGAGAGAGGGAGAGAGAGAGAGAGACAGGAGAGAGAGAGAGAGAGATCTTCTATCAGATGGTTCACTCCCTAATTGCTGAAATGGCTGGAGCTGTGCCGATACGAAGCCAGGAGCTTCTTCCGGATCTCCCATGCAGGTGCAGGGCCTCAAGCACTTGGGCCATCTTCCACTGCTTTCCCAGGCTACAGCAGAGAGCTGGACAGGAAGTGGAGCAGCTGGGTCTTGAACCAGCGTCCATATGGGATGCCAGCACTTCAGGCCAGGGCATTAACCCGCTGCACCACAGTGTTAGCTCCTATCTCTGTAACTTTTTTTTTTTTTTTTGACAGGCAGAGTGGATAGTGAGAGAGAGAGACAGAGAGAGAATCTATAACTCTTGTTTTCATATGTCAAGCTTTATTTTTAGTGTTTTGGGGGGAGAATTTGTTTATTTTTCTTCTCTCTTCCTTTTTAATTTTTTTAACCACTATTTTAAATTCCGAGTATTTTTTTCTACCTTTTTCACTTGAGAGGCAGGGGAAAGTGGGGAGAGAGAGAGAGAGAGAAGACTCCTATCTGCCCTATCTGCTGGTTCACTCCCCAAAGGCCAGCTGGAGCTGGACCAGCTGAAATCGGGAGCTAGGAAATCAATCCAGGTCTTCTATGTGAGTGGCAGAAAGTCAGGTACCTTAGCCTGCACCACTGCTTTCCAGGGTCTGCATTAGCAAGAAGCTGAAATCAGGATTCAGAGCCAGTACTCTGATTCAGTTCTCATATGGAACATAGTTGTCTTAACCAGCACTTTAACCCACTCCCTGAGCATTATTTTTGACCATTCACTGCACTAGATATTCCATGTTTTCATCATTTCCAATAGTAGACATATAAATCACATAAAGACTTACAAAGAGTTCTAATTTATTTTATGCATTTTTTGGTAAATTTGACTCCATGAAAAATGTATTATCATGTTAACTGTGTATAAGCACTACATGCATATGTAAAAATGTTGAAACTTCCTCAATAAGGGAAGGGATGTCCTTTCTGTACATCTTCATTTGTAAAAGACAAAATTTCTCCAGGTTTCATTTTTGTGCAACTGCATACACATGGTAAATCTTCCAGGTTTTATGTTGATTTTGCCAAAAGACTTAAGTTGTACATCATGGTAGCTCAGATAACTGCAGTTATAAAGCTGAGTGCACACAATTGCCACCCAGAGCGATGTGAGTTTGCACATTTCACATCTGAGCACATCTCATTATAAATAAAATTTGTCTGTTACGCCCATGCAATTATTATTAGTAACCCTAAAAGGTTGCAAAATATCTATATTATTGTCTATCTTATGTTCTGTTGTGTTGTTATCCTCCTCAATTTCCTTTTTAAATTGTAAATAAATGGTGTAAATAATTTTAATTTCTTTTCGAGAATATGCTTTGGAGATTTTTTTTATCTTTCAAGATTTTAGACTTTAGTGGTTTAGATTTTCTATGATTTCAATATTTGGAATACAAAATTTGGGATTGTGGCTTCTGGGCCCAAACCTGGAGCAGGGCTGAGAGTGACCTTGGATTTGGCAATGGTTTATTTTATTATTGCTGTTATTATCTGAGAGGTATAAAAGACAGAGAAAGAGACAGAGGGAGTGACAGCTTCCAAATGTAGGGGAAGTGGGAACGCAATCTGGTCTCCCATGTGGATGGCAGAGACCCAACCACTTGAGCCCATACCTCAGTTTCCCAAGTTGTGCATTAGCAGGAAGCTAGAATCAGGAGTCGAGCCAGGATTCAAACCCAAGCACTGCAACATAATATATGGGTGTCTCAAGCCGAATCTTAGTCACTAAGTCAAACACCTGCCTCAGGCAATGGTTCTGTAGAAAAGTGATTTAGAGTTTCTTCAAGGAGTAATGAAAATGTCTTAAAATTTATTGTGGTTATAAACAATATATACTGAAAAAACATTATACTGTACACCACAAATGAGTGATTGTGTGAAACATGAATTATATTTCAGTAAAGATCTTTTAAAACACTAAACATGCAGGGGCCACAATGGGTTATAGCCCAGGCCTGAAGTGCCGGCATCCCGTATGGGCGCTGGTTCTAGTCCCAGCTGCTCCACTTCCAATCCAGCTCTCTGCTATGGCCTGGGAAAGCAGTAGAAGATGGCCCAAGTCCTTGGGCCCCTGCACCCATGTGGGAGACCTGGAAGAAGCTCCTGGCTCCTGGCTTCAGATTGGCTCAGCTCTGGCCGTTGCGGCCGTCTGGGGAGTGAACCAGTGGATGGAAGACCTTTCTCTCTCTCTCTCTCTCTCTCTCTCTCTCTACCTCTCTCTGTAACTCTGTCTTTCAAGTAAATAAAATAAATATTAAAAAAAAAAAGCACTAAACATGCAACTACTATGGATACCGCAATTGTATTCTTTGGCATTAATCTAAAAAAATGAAGCATATGTTCACAAAAGTTCCTAGAAACAGGCCGGTGCCGCGGCTCACTAGGCTAATCCTCTGCCTTGCGGCGTCGGCACACCGGGTTCTAGCCCTGGTTGGGGCGCCGGATTCTGTCCTGGTTGCCCCTCTTCCAGGCCAGCTCTCTGCTGTGGCCCGGGAGTGCAGTGGAGGATGGCCCAAGTGCTTGGGCCCTGCACCCGCATGGGAGACCAGGAGGAAGCACCTGGCTCCTGCCATCGGATCAGCGCGGTGCGGCGGCCATTGGAGGATGAACCAACGGCAAAGGAAGACCTTTCTCTCTCTCTCTCTCTCTCACTGTCCACTCTGCCTGTCAAAAAAAAAAAAAAAAACATAAACAAAAGTTCCTAGAAACAAATATGAATGGTAGCTATATTCATAGTATCCAAAACTTAGACTCAGCTCAGACTCCCTGTAATGGGTGAAGAGGTAATGAAACTGTGTCACATCCTTACTACAGACTACTACCCAGCAATAAGAATGAAAAGAAAAATTAATATTTGAATGGATGAACCTCCCAGAATTAAACTGAGTTTAAAAGCTAAACCCAAAATGCTATATATTTTATGATTTTATGCAATTAAATATAATTTTTTAATATTTACTCATTTAATTGAAAGGCACTTACAGAGAAACAGTGAGAGAGAGAGAGATTTTCCATCTACTGGTTCATTTCCCAAATGACTGCAACAGTTAGGACTGGACCAGGTCAAAGCCAGGAGCCAGGAACTCCATCTGATGGCAGATGCCAAAGCACTGGGGCTATTTTCTGCTGCCTTCCCAGGGGCATTAGCAGAAAACTGGCTCAGAAGCCAAACGGCAGGAACCCAAACTGGCAATCTGATACTGATGCTGGTGTCACTGGAGGCAGCTTAACCCGCTGCACCACAACATTGGCTTCTACTCATTTAACATTTAGAAAAGAAAAATGCTTAGAATGAGAACAGATTGTGGTTGTTGAGTGGGACAGGGATTGGAGGAAAGTGGGTATTATTATTAAAGGACAACATGAGGCATCTTGTGAGGGAGCTGTTCTGCACCTTGACTGTGGTGGTATATACACAAACCTAGACACGTGGTAAAATTGTATAAAACTAAATACACTTGGGGTGGCCCTGTGGCATAGCAGGTAAAGCCACTGCCTAAGATGCTGGCATCCAATGTGTGTGCCAATTCAAGTCCCAGCTGTTCCACTTCTGATCCAGCTCTCTGCTGTGGCCTGGGAAAGCAGTAGAAGATGGCCCAGGTCCTTGGGCCCCTGCACCCATGTAGGAGACCTGGAAGAAGCTCCTGGCTCCTGGCTTCGGATCGGTGCAGCTCTGGCCATTGTGATCATTTAGGAAGTGAATCTGTGGGTGGAAGATTTCTCTCTCTCTTTCCTCTTTCTGTCTCTGCCTCACTGTAACTCTGCCTTCCAAATAAATATATAAATCTTAAAAAAAAAAACTAAAACAAACGATTACAAACGATTACAAATAAAATGGTGAAGTCTGAATAAGATCCATGGATTGAACCTGTGCCAATATCTTCATATTAGTAATGACTCTTTTTTAAATTTTTATTTATTGATTTGTATTTTTTGAAAGGCAAAGAGACAGACAACAGAGAGACAGAGACAGACAGAAATTGTCCTCCCACTAGTTCACTTCCCAAATGCCCAGAATTCAATCCAAGTCTCCCCATGTGGATGACAGATACGCAAGTACTTGAGCCATCACGTGCTGCTTCCCAGGGTGCACATTAGAAGGAAGCTAGAGTGGACAGCAGGGCTAGGACTGGAACTCGGGCATTCCAATATGGTATGTAGTCACCCCAAATGGCATCTTAACAACTATACCAAATGCCTGCCCTCTCAACAATGATTCTAACTTCCTTAGACATAGTACTTCCTTCTCCCATGTCGGTCTTGGCCTTCTGATGGCATCTGCTTAATTTATGGGACTGTCCTTAAAGGACCAGTATAGTAGGAGAAAAGAACAGGTTAGAAGAGTCCCTTGTTCAGCATCAAATGTTTTTCTGTGCCTAATGGTTTGTTCACTATGGAGGGTGCATTGTTTTGAAGCATATCCCTCTCTGGCACTAGCCAGCCCAGCCCTGCCAAATAGCCCGCTTAGCTTTGAATCCATTCTTTTTTAATATTCTTTTTAAAAGATTTTGTTTATTTGAGAGTCAGAGTTATAGAGAAGGAGAGACAGAGAAAGGTCTTCCCTCCGCTCGCTGCAATGGCCAGAGCTGGGCCAATCCAAAGCCAGAAGCCAGGAGCTTCTTCCAGGTCTCCCATACAGGTGCAGGGCCCCAAGCACTTGAATGTGGTTTTCCCAGGCCATAGCGGAAAGCTGGATCGGAAGTGGAGCAACCGGGACTCAAACTGGTGTCCACATGGGATGCCAGCACTGCAGGCGGAAGCTTAGCCTACTACACCGCAGCGCCGGCCCCTGAATCCAATCTTGTGTGGAGGTAAACACGACCTTCAGCTGTGGTATAACACTGGAGCCTTCAAAGGATAAGCCACATCATGTTTACAATTACTCAACCAGACTACTTACCCATCCTCTCCCACAAGTAAACCGAGTAGGGGCACATTTTCCCCATCCTCCTCACAGTTGCGCATTCACAACTTTGAACGTGTTCCTCAGCTGCTGCCCATGCAGTTGGAAGGAACTTCATGCAGGGATGGGGAACCTGATATTCATGTGGCTATTTAATAACATCATTCACAGGCCGTACAAAATGATCAACTTAAAACTGAGTCTCCTATAGATGTAATGAATTTCTAGTCCGGCAGGGCCAGACCACATGATTTCACAGGCCTTCTACAACTCACAGGCTAGACACTGCCCACCCTGACCGAGAAAGGAGTTGACAAAAGTAGGTCCACCCTCCTCCTGGTCCTCCTCCTCTTCCTCTGTGACAGTCAGAATGGATCATAAAAAGACCATTTGTGTTGGCCCTAACCAAGACAGAACACACAAATGCCAACGTAAAGAACATGCAGGCAACTAGATAAAAAATATTAAACTGCGGGGCCAGCGCTGTGGTGCAGCAGGTTAACACCCTGGCCTGAAGCGCCGGCATCCCATATGGTCGCCGGTTCTAGTCCCGGCTGCTCCACTTCTGATCCAGCTCTCTGCTATGGTCTGTGAAAGCAGTAGAAGATGGCCCAAGTCCTTGGGCCCCTGCACCACATGGGAGACTCGGAAGAAGCTCCTGGCTCCTGGCTCCTGGCTCCTGGCTCCTGGCTTCAGATCAGCGCAGCTCCGGCCGTTGTGGCCACTTGGGGAGTGAACCAGTGGGTGGAAGACCTCTCTCTCCTCTGCCTCTCCTTCTCTCTCTGTGTAACTTTGACTTTCAAATAAATAAATAAATTTTTTAAAAAAGAAATGATTGAACTGCAATTACAAGAATGGAAAGAAAATATATGCAATAAATGATATGCATGTGAAAGTCATCTGAAAAATATGTTCCCTGATTCATTCCACTACCTTCCACAACTTGCCTTATACTACTTCTTTCTTCCAGCATTTTATTCTAATAAAATATTTACTGAGCCCTGTTATTTGCAAGGTCCCGTGCTAGCCATTGTGAAGGAAAAGAAAAAATGTGATCACTGTTTTTTTTTTTTTTTTTTTGACAGGCAGAGTTAGACAGTGAGAGAGAGAGACACAGAGAGAAAGGTCTTCCTTTTCCGTTGCTTCACCCCCCAAGTGGCCACTATGGCCAGAGCATTGCAGCCGGCGCACCACGCTGATCCGATGGCAGGAGCCAGGTGCTTATCCTGATCTCCCATGCGGGTGCAGGGCCCAAAGACCTGGGCCATCCTCCACTGCACTCCCGGGCCACAGCAGAGAGCTGGCCTGGAAGAGGGGCAACCGGGACAGAATCCGGTGCCCCAACCGGGACTAGAACCCGGTGTGCCGGCGCCGCAGGTGGAGGATTAGCCTAGTGAGCCACGGTGCCGGCCGCGATCACTGTTCTTAAAGCACAAACAATTGTAAACGCTGGAGTGAAATTCAAATTAAGGAGGGAACCGAATATTTGAC
The DNA here is from genome assembly GCF_964237555.1 of Oryctolagus cuniculus. NCBI lineage: Eukaryota > Metazoa > Chordata > Mammalia > Lagomorpha > Leporidae > Oryctolagus > Oryctolagus cuniculus. The sequence goes on along the minus strand of NC_091453.1, from coordinate 45,680,484 downwards.
AAAAATAAGAAACATTATGAATGCCTAAACTCTTGTATGTGTATGTGTTTTTGAAAATCCAGCACAAAGTTGGTACATGGGATAGAAGCACTTTTTACCTGTAACAAAGGAGGCATTTTGGGACTGGCACTGTGGCACAGCGGGTTAATGCAATGCCCTGGCCTGAAGCGTCAGCATCTCATATTGGGTGCTGGTTCTAGTCCCGGTTCTAGTCCACTTCCGATCCAGCTCTCTGCTATGGCCTGGGAAAGCAGTGGAGGATGGCCCAAGTCCTTGGGCCCCTGCATCCGCATGGGAGACCTGGAAGAAGCTCCTGGCTCCTGGCTTTGGAGCAGCGCAGTTCCTGCCATTGCGGTCAACTGGGGAGTGAACCATTGGATAGAAGACCAATCTTTCTCTTTCTCTCTCTTTCTCTCTCTCTCTCTCTCTCTCCATAGCACTTACAAATCACAAAAAATATCAATTTCCTAATTTAAAAAAATGACGAAGGACGTGAAAAGGCAATTCACATCAGAAGAAACACCAACAAACAGTAAGCATTAAAAATCAGTCATTTATATTCAAAAAATACAGTTAAAATAGTTCATGCATTAATTCAATACTTAATAAAATAAAAGATTGCTAGAATAGTCACATGGAAGTACAAAATAATAAAACCTTTTTGGAGGATAGTTGTCAACAGTAAAATTTAAATATTTATTTCCTCAAACTCGCATTCTCTTTCCTAGGAATTTATCATCAAGAAACAATAAAAACATATCTATGAGGCTGTTCAAAATAGGATATTTAAAAATAGCAAAAAAAAAAAAAAAAACCAGAAACTACCCAAGTGACTATAGGTAGAGGGGTAAATACATTATTTTGAATAAGTATTTTCTTCAGAGGACTCATGGAGTGAACTATGACTACTTATTCATTTCCATACAATTTTTAGTTTCTTTCTGCAGTTGTTTGTTGGTGTTTTTTCCCCCTTGCTTATATTATCACTGTTTCATCCCAAACTCTTTGCAAATTGTTATATCTCCTCTCAATATTTTTATATAATTAGGTATTTGAATTTCATCTTCTTTTTTTTAAAAGATTTGTTTTATTTATTTGAAAGGCAGAGAGAGAGAGAGAATCTTCCAACCATTGTTTCACTCCCCAAAAGACTGAAACAGCTGGGGCTGGGGCTGGGCCAAATGGAAGCCAGGAGCTGGAACTCCATCCAGTCTCCCACGTGGGTAGCAGGGGACCAAGTACTTGGGCCATCTTCTACTGCTTTCCCGAGCTGCATTAGCAAGGAACTGGATCAGAAGTGGAGCAGCTAACACTTGAACCCTCTCTATTTCTTTGAAAGACAGAGTTACAGAGAGAGGTAGAGCCAGAAAGAGAGGTTTTCCATCCGCTGGTTCACTCCCCAAATGACCACAACAAGCCAGAGCTGAGCTGATCCAAAGCCAGGAGCCAAGAGCTTCTTCTGGGTCTCCCATATGGGTGCAAGGGCCCAAGGACTTGGGCCATCTTTCACTGCTTTCCCAGGCCACAGCAGAGAGCTGGATCAGAAGTAGAGCATCTGGGACTGGAGCCGGTGCCCATATAGGATGCCGGAGCTGCAGGCCAGGGCTTTAACCTGCTGCGCCACAGTTCCAGCCCCCAATTTTATCTTTTTGAAAGAGAATCTCCTGGAGCTTTCTGGTCTGCTCTGATCTGGAATGGTTGCCCTGTGTACTTGAACATACCTGTCTTCCTGAGATATCCTCTGATCACCCTGATAACTTCCCTCACTATATGATGTCAAGTTTCTTATTTTTTTACATGCCCTACATTTGCTTATTCTGCTTGTTTGGTTTTCGTTTCTTTTGGGGAGCTTATCATCTAGTACCTTCCTAAAAAAAGATGTGTTAGAGGTAAATTATTTGAGACTTTTCATACCTGAATGTGTGCTTTTTTCAATCTTCACATTTGATGAGTAAATTTTCTAGGCAAAGAATCCTGTTTTGGAAATTATTTTTTCCCAGAAATTTAAAGCCACTGCTCTTAAGAAATTTGAATCTGTTTTTAGTTTTAATTTTTTAAGTTACTCTGTTTTCCTTTCTGGACATGTATAGCATTATCTTTTTTCCCCATGGCCCAAAATTCCACTATGATATTTATAAGTGTGGATTTATCATTCTTTTTCCGTTGAGTGAGGCATTGAGTGGGTCCTTTCAATTTGGAAACTCATATCTTTTCATTGACAGTTTCTTAAATTATTTATTTGAGGTTTTCCTCCCATATTTTTCTCTGTTGTTTATTTCAAGAATTCCTTTTGTTTAACTCTTGAACTACTTTTTTTTCAATATATGTATCTTTTCCTCTTTTACTTTCCGTCTCTGTCTTCTTGCTCCACTCTCTGAGAGCACTTCCCAACTTGATTTCCTAACTCGTTTATTTTTATCTTTCCTACTATGTTTTTGATTTCAAAAAACATTGAGATTTTCTTGGTTTGTTTTCTGATGGTTCCCTTTTACAACATTTTATTTTTGTTCCATAAATGAAATGGTTTACCTTATCTAATTGAAGATATTAGTGTTGTATTTTAAAATTTTTTATCTCCCAGCCTGCTGTTTATTCCTGCGAAGTTGTTTTCTTCCTGTTTGTGTGGTTGCCACTTTTTTAGAAGTGAATAGAAAAGCAGGATTTATTGAAAGGCAAAAAGTACACACTGAGACGTGAGTACAGGCAACTTCATGAGAGAGAATTGCTGAGTGTCCATCTATCTTTCACACTTAAGGCTTTCCTTAGATGCTTGTGATGCTTGGTTGTCTATTCACATTTAACAGTGAGGCAGTAAATTTCAGAATGGAAATTCTGAGTATGTGCATAAGGATTGTCAGCTGTGAACTCTGAGCTGATGTGGCTGGGTTTTTCACAGAGGATTTTCTACTGATGGAATATTTAACTCTTTTGATTTGGGGAAGACTCTTCCAATCTCCTACCTGGAAGTGTGAACCGATGCCCACCAGCATTCTGGTAGCAAGCCGAGTGGGAGGAGAGTGTCCAGCGTGGGATTCCAGCATTCACTATATAGAGTTCACTTTAATTCCTGTTTTCAGAGGAGTACTCCCACCCTAAACTGTGCTTGTTGTGTTCCAGTACTGGGACCCTCCCTTTGCCCTCTCCAGCCGATCATCCTCCATTTTAGACTCCCCATGTGTGCCCTGCACACACGTACACTTTCAAAGAAACCTGGGGGTTCCAGTGTCTGTTCTAGCAGTATGAATAGAATTGGCCCTTATCTTTCCCCACCACTGGTTTGGAATTTATCTCTCTTCCAATTGTCTTCAAATTGTCACTCATCCATCTGCTTTCCAGCTTACCAAATTTGTTTTCTATTATCTTGTCCTTCCAATACTATTGAGTATATGCCTATAAAAATCCATTTATTGAGGGACTGGCATTGTGGTACAGCGGGTTAAATTGCCACCTGGGGGCCTTGAGCTGTGGCGTAGTGGGTGAAGCCACCGCCTGCAGTGTCCACATCCCATATGGGCGCTGGTTCAAGTCCCAGCTGCTCCACTTCCAATCCAGCTCTCTGCGGTGGCCTGGGAAAGCAGCAGAAGATGGCCCAAGTCCTTAGGCCCCTGCACCCATGTGAGACCCAGAAGAAAGCTCCTGGCTCCTGGCCAATTGGAGAGTGAACCAGTGGATGGAAGACCTCTCTCTCTCTCTCTCTCTCTCTCGCTGCCTCTCCTCTTTCTGTGTAACTCTGACTTTCAAATAAATAAATAAATCTTTAAAAAGAATAAAAAAAATTCCACCTGGGATATTGACATCCAATATGAGTGACAGTTTGAATCCCAGCTGTTCCACTTCTAATCCAGCTCTCTGCTAATGTGCCTGGGAAAGTATCAAATGATGCCCCAAGTATTTGGGCCCCTACCACCCAAGTGGGAGACCAGGAAGGAGTCTCAGACTCCTGGCTTCAGCCTGGTCAGTCACAGCTGTTGCAGCCATTTGGAGAGTGAACCAGAAGATGGAAGATGTGTGTGTGTGTGTGTGTGCGTGCGTGTGTGTCCCTTCTATAACTCTTTCAAATAAATAAATCTTTTTTTTTAAATCATTTTTGTGGCCTGTGCTGTGGGGCGGTAGTTTAAGCCACTGCCTGTAATGCCAGCATCCATGTCTCAGGTGCTCTGCTTCCACTCCAGCTCCCTGCCATGCACCTGGGAAAGCGGTTGATGACAGTTCAAGTAGGAGACCCAGATGGAATCTCTGGCTCCTGGTTTTAACCAAGCTCACTCCCAACAATTGCTTCCATTTAGGGAGTGAACCAGAAGATGGAAGGTTTCTCACCCTCTCTCTTCCCCCCATCTCTTTCAGTGTCACTCTGCCTTTCAAACAAAGAAAAGAAATCTTTAAAATAAAAATAAGTTTATTAAAGGTAGAACATGGGGAAGGAGAAACAAATAGAAGAAAGCCACTTCTTAAGTCAGTCTCATTTTCTGGCTTTTATTACTTTAATTGATCTTTTTTGTTTGTTTGTTGTTGTTTTTATTTTATTTTATAAAGCTTTTATTTAATAAATACAAATTTCATAGGTACAGCTTTAGGAATATAGTGGTTCTTCTCCCCATACCTGCCCTCCCACCCCCACTCCCGTCCCACCTCCTACTCCCTCTCTCAACCCATTCTTCATTAAGATTCATTTTAATTATCTTTATATACAGAAGATCAACTCTATACTAAGCAGAGATTCCCATTGTTTGCACCCACAGACACACAAAGTATAAAGTACTGTTTGAAGACAGGTTTTACCGTTAATTATCATAGAACAACTCATTAAGGACAGAGGTCCCACATGGAGAGTGAGTTCACAGTGATTTCTGTTGTTGATTTAACATTTAATTGATCTTTAAATGGAATTATCTAGAGCTCAGTGAAGGATCCTCTTCTTTTCTATATAGGCGCCTTTTCTTCTAGGTTATCTCATCCTGTCCTGGATCCAAAAATGTGCATTCAAAATGGACCCAAGTGGATTATTGGAATTTAAACAGATGGGGTCAGAATGAAAGCATGTTAAGTAGTGAAAAAAATCACAAGTATACTTTGAGGATGCTCCTTGCATGGTCATTCAATACTAAATGTGTGCAATGTACATTAGGTGAAGATAGATATGTATAAGCAGGAAACACTCTTGTTCACTTTCAGTTGTAAAATTCTGAAATATCTGAGCCAGGAGGACCCAAGGAGACCATACATTACATCTGCTTAACTCCACACACACTTGGGCAGACAGACACAGAGAGCAGAAGGGAATTTCATATTTTTGCAGCCATTTACTGACCAATATAGCATGGGGACCCCAGTATCTTGGTTCAATAATCCCTGAATCAAAATGAAGAAGAATGGCCAGTTGCCTGGGTTCTTGTCTGTATGTCCTTTTTTCCAGTCCATGTGTCTTATTTTAGAAAGCTTTCTGTCTCTCATCTTAGAGACAGAAAGAAGCCAAAGGAGTTATATTTTACTCAGAAAAATCATTTTTCTAGCCAAATGGGCTAATAAAATAGCCAAAAATGTGTGAGTGCCCATGTTCACCAGCCTATTACGGACTTGCTTCACTTCCTCAGTAATATTTTATTTATTATATATTTCCCTTCTCCTATGCTGTCAAATGTCCCTTCCCTTCTTTGGTGGCCTAGTGCCATTGAATTTTGAACATTTTATTTGTTTAGTCCTGACTAGGAATCATGTTGCATTTTGCTGAGCAGATCATTCATTCCCTGAGCTCAATGGAGAGCCAGCCAGGACATTTGAATCCATCTCATCATCTATTCCAATTCACTCTGTGTTGTCAGGAAAAAGTCGAGGGTACCATTGTGCCCTCAGTGATTTGGAAATGAAGTGGGATCACCTGGCTACTGTCAGGTCTCATGGCAGACAATAGGAGGCCCTATGCATACACATGCATAGGGCTATACCCATGATCAAGGTTGCACACACACTCATTAAAGACATGAGAAGATGCTAGTTTTAACCCAAAGGAAGAGTTTCAATTTAGATGCAGTGAATTCAGAAGGGCATTAATATTGTCTACAGATAGGAAAATAATATGAGAGATGAGAAAGACTAACTGGACTAGGGAAGAATTTGGGTGTTCCAGGCCTCTGGGTGTGTTACATATGTACCTTATGTCAGCTTCTGCTGTCTTTCTTTTGTTTCTCCCAGTCAAAATCACAATGCCCACTCAACTTCCCAACCTGCTATTCCATTATTCTTTTAAACTTATTTTTATTATGGTAAATTATAAACATAAAAGTTATGATTCTAAGCACTTTAAGTATATAATTCAGTGACATTTAATATTCACAACGTTGTGTAAACCTCAACACTATATATTTTCAGAATTTTTCATCATCTCAAACAGTTCTGTGACAATTAAGCAATAATTTTCCATCCTCATCCCCAACTGCTAGATTCTGAGTATCTGTGTCCTATATTTTCTGTATGAATTCACCCATTCTACATATTTTGTATAAGTGGACTCATATAATATGTTTCCTTTTGTGTATTGCCTATATCATTTACTGTTTTCAAGTTACCGTTATAAATTTACTGTTATTCATGTTATAGTTTGTGTCAGAACTCCATTACTTTCTGTGGCTGCATAATATTCCATTATGTGTATATACCTAATTTAGTTTATTCACCCATCTGTTTTTGGACTCCTGAGTTGTTTCCACTTTTTGGTTATTGGAAATAATGCTGCCATGAGCCCTGGTATACTGTCCCATTCTTGACCATATCCCAAACTAGGCTGAAGGTAAATCAATGGCCTTAGTCTGTAGGACTCTGACTTAGTTTAGATATATTGTTGAAGTAGATTCTGAGAAATTTTGTAGAATCTGAATTACAATTACCTTCCCTCCACTGGTCCATACTGGACTCGTGCCTCAGTGTCCCTGCTTGGAATGTCCAAGCAGGGGGTGGAGGGGTGGGTTGTAAATACCTAGCAGTAGTGAAAGTGCAAGGAATCAGCCCATCATAAAGCAAACTTTATATAGAGCTGGAGCAGGGTCTCAGAAGCCCTTCTGTTCAGCCACATATTAGTCAATATTGCAGGAAAATCGCGGAGGTACTGGGAAAGGGGCTAGAGTAAAAATAAAGGAGTAAGGACCCATAAAACTTCTCCCACAAATACAATGAGATAACTAGTTAAAAAATTACCAGAATCAACTATTTAAAACCTGAAATTAACTAGAGGCTTACAGCTTTTCAGGAGCCATTCATTCAAAAAATAGATGAATCTCATTAAGAAGAGAGATCTCTGTGACATTTTATCTTGTGGTGCTCCCATATTCTCCCCAGCTCTATCGTAGCATCGAAAACCAACAGCCTCCTATCATGGTGAAAATCAGCAGTGTAGTAGCAACTAGTTGAAGAAGAATAGGGCTCAGATCCTTCAAGTTACCAGTCCTACAGAATTGTCATTATTTGACCTGCTGGTGGTCCTCTTGAAGACGTAACTATGGTTAAAGCAGCTCAAGAAGACTTTTTCGCCACAAGTTTGTCAGAAACTATTAGAGGCAATTGTTTCACCACCACAGCTGTCTTAAGGGGTGAATAACTGTTGGAGTGAACAACAAGCTAAGCAAAAAGCTGAAAGGAAAAATCTGGGAAATGAAATACCCAAAGGAGCTTTGACAAGCTCCTTTATAATCCTAGGACTCCAGAAGGCCATACACATGTACAGGGCTGTACCCATGATCTAGCCTGTGCACATGCTCATGAAAGACCTGAGAAGATCCTAAGTTGTTACCTCTGGCTGTCCTTGAGGCTCTGCACAAATGCCAATGAAAGTTAAGGTGAGGTTGTAAACTGAATGGCTGAGTATTGAAGGCATGCTCCAACATGTACCCAGAACCCCCTAGCAAAGACTGGGAGACTTACCGGTACCAGGCATTTTCAGTATATCTCTGTCTGATCATTAGGTGATCATGAACCGAAAAAGCAGAGGCTTCAGTGGCCACAGGTGAGGGAATAAAAGACTTTGAAGAATTAGTAAAGAAAGATAATAAACAGCAAATGGAAAAGAAAACAAATCCTGAAGAGGGCAGAGAATCCCAAAAGCCTAAGGCCCAAACAAAGCGGGTTTTTTTCTTATATATGTTTTCAGCTTCCTTGCTTCCCTTACATGGATACATGCATACATTTGATTGGCTATTCTTTTTTTTTTTTTTTTTTTTTTTTTTTTTTTGACAGGCAGAGTGGATAGTGAGAGAGAGAGACAGAGAAAGGTCTTCCTTTTGCCGTTGGTTCACCCTCTAATGGCCGCCGCAGCCTGCGCGCCACGCTGATCCGAAGGCAGGAGCCGGGTGCTTATCCTGGTCTCCCATGGAGTGCAGGGCCCAAGGACTTGGGCCATCCTCCACTGCACTCCCTGGCCACAGCAGAGAGCTGGCCTGGAAGAGGGGCAACCGGGACAGGATCCGGTGCCCCGACCGGGACTAGAACCCGGTGTGCCAGCACTGCAAGGTGGAGGATTAGCCTAGTGAGCTGCGGCGCCGGCCTGATTGGCTATTCTAATGTTACATGCTGGCTATGGAAATGGATACAATACTGCATGTGGGTACATAGTTACTGATGATGTTTCTTTCACACACATACTAAGCTGTGCACTGTCTTGCATGGGTTAAAATCATTGCTCTCTTTAGCAAGCAGAAGCTGAAATGGTTACATATAAGCAGACAGTTACTACAGTCGAAGCATTCATAGACAGATAATGATTACATTCCATTCCCAAGATAAGTTTCTCTTTTTTCTTCTTTCTGACCTTAGGGAAGCCCCTACCATACTGGCTCCTGGCTTCAGCCTGCCCCCTCATCCCGTGCCTGGCTAGCTGTTGCAGATATTTGAAGAATAAACCAGTAATTGAAAGATTCATTCTCTCTCTCTCTCTTTTTTTTTTTCTCTCTCTCTCTCTGATAAAATGAAAACAAATAAGGAACTCTTAAAATATTTTTAAATAAGTGAACATAAAAGCACAACATAGCAAAAACTTAGGGGAAGCAGCTAAAGCACTGCTTAAAATGGAAGTTTATAGCTGTACATGCCTATATTAAAAAGGAAGAAAGATTTCAGTAATCTAATATTCTACCTTAAAAAAATAGAAAAAAAGGAAAAAAATAAAGCAAGCAGAAGAAGGAAGAAGTAAATATTGGAGCAGAAATAAATTTAAAAGATAATAGAAAAACAATAGAGAAAATTAACAAAACCAAAATTGGATCTTTGTAAACGTCAACCAAATTGCCAAAGCATTTGCTAAACTGATCAAGAATAAAAGAGAGAAGATTCAGATGACTAACATTAGGAATGAAAGGGAGTACATTAATACCAAGATTACCGAAATAAAACTAATTATGATGATACTAAGAAAATTTATATGCCACAAACTAGATAATCTTGAAAAAAGAATAATTCCTAGAAAGGCATAAATTACTGAAACTTACTCAACAAGAAATAAAAATTTTGAGTAGATTTGTAACAAGTAGAGAGATCAGATTAATATTCAAAAAGCTCTACCCACAAAGAAAAACCCAGACCAGATGGCTTCACTCAATGGTGAATCCTACCAAACATTTAAAGAATTAAAACCAATCATTCATAAACTCCTACAAAAAAATAGAAGAGGAGGGTGCTTTCCCCAATTCATTCTATGATCCTAGTATTACCATGATAATAAAACCAAAGATCTCACAAGAAAATTAGAGACCAATATACTTTACGAATATAGATGCCACATCCCTCAACAACATACTGGGAAATAAAACTATCAACATATAGAAAGAATTGCATGCTATGAACAAGTGGGATTTATCTCAGGAGTGCAATATTGTTTCAACATAGAAAGTCAAATAATATAACACAATATTGATAGAAAAAAGAAAAAATACATAAGATCATCTCATTAGATGCTGATAAAACATTTTCCAAAATCCAGTACTCTTTCATGATAAAAACATAGAATAAACTAGGAATTGAATGGAACTTCAGCAGGTATCTACAAAAAAACCACAGCTAATATCATACTTCACAGTGAAAGATTGAAAGATTTCACCTTAAGATTATGAAAGACAAGAAAGTCTATTCTTGTCACTTTTTTCAGCTTTGTATTTAAGGTTTTATCCAGCACAATTAGGCAATAAGAAGAAATGAAGCCTATCATGTTTGGACAGAAGGAAGTAAACTATACCAATTTGCAGATAACATGATTTCAAAACTTACTATAAAGTTGCACTAATCGAGATTGTGAAATATTGGCATAATGATAGACTGAGAAACCATTGAAATAGATTTTAGAGTCCAGGGTAAACTCTAACATTTATTATAATTTGATTTGGGCCATAGTGCCAAGCCAATTAATAGGGGAAAAGTGTTTTTTTTTCTACAGTTGATACTGGGAAAGTGGGATATACACACCCAAACATATGAAATTGGGCCCCTACTTCACAACATATACATAAATGGATTTAGGCCTAAATGTAAAATTTAAAACTATAAAACTCATAGAAGAAAAGATACATGGACATCTTCATGTCCTTGAATAAGGAAATTGCTTTTAACCATGATAACTAAAGCACAAGCAACTAAGGAAAACAAAGATAAATTGAATTCACACAAAATAAAAATGTACTACTTTAAAGAACATTATCCAGAAAGTGAAAAAAAATCAGCCCCCAAAGTGGGAAAACTATTAAAAATCACATATCTGATAAGGATGGGATATTCAGAATATATAAAGAATTACAACAATTCAACAATAAAGACAAACTATGTCATTTAAAAATGAACAAGGGATATAAATGGACATTTCTACAGAGATACACAATGGCAAATAATCACATAAAAATGTTCAACATCATGAGGCATAGGCAAAATGCAATCCAGAACCACAATGAGATACTGCTCATACACTGGAAAGACTAGTATCAAAGAAAGAAAGAAATAACAAATGTCAGCTAGAATGTGGAGAAATTGACCATACATATACTGTTTGCGGGACTATACAATGGTGCTATCAGGGCCAGCGCTGTGGCACAGTGGGTTAACGCCCTGGCCTGCAGTGCTGGCATCCCATATGGGTGTCGGTTCAAGACTCGGCTACTCCACTTCCTATCCAGCTCTCTGCTATGGCCTGAGGAAGCAGTAGAAGATGGACCAAATCCTTGGGCCCCTGCACTCACGTGGGAGACCTGGAAGAAGCTCCTGGCTTCTGGCATCGGATCGGCACAGCTCTGGCTGTTGTAGCCAACTGGGGAGTGAATCAGTGGATGGAAGACCTCTCTGTCTCTCTCTCTCTCTGCCTCTCCTCTCTCTGTGTAACTCTGATTTTCAAATACATAAATAAATATTTTTTAAAAAAGAAAACTATTATTGGAATTCAGTTGGTATATTCTGAAGGTGATTCTAATAAGATGCACATAGTAGGCCTTAGGGACACCACTAATGAAATAACACCAAAAAATATGCTAAAGGAATTAAAGTATCACACTAGAAAATTTTACTAAGAGACAGAAAAAAAAAAAAAGGAAACAGTAAAGGATGAATAGAGGAACAAACCATGGGCTTCCAAGATGGGAAGGAAGAATTCTGGTTTCCCAGGTTCCAAGACCAGATGTTAGCAAAGACCCCTTGGGTTCTCCTTGATCGCAAAACACACAGCAATTGCATAGTTTTCACTGGCAATAAAATGGCATTTGCAAAGAGTGATTTATGGAGTGGTCTTCATTTTGGATAATCAGCCACAAGCCTATTTCTATCTGGGAAAGACTCAATTCTGCCACCAGTGTCAAGCTCCTGACCTTGCCTTCTTAGAAATGCAGAGCAGATTTGAATAATTATTCACTTGTCAAAGGATAGTGAGTTACCTGGCAGTTCAACCAAACTGCTGTAAACTTTATCTATTTTCATACAGCCAAAACCCACCAAAGATACCCCTGGATCAAAAACAGTAAGGGAATAAGTTGTAGTGATGGAGACAGGCAAGACAAGGGGCTCAATTAAGCTACAAGCTTCTGGGGCCGGTGCTGTTGCACCGCCATCTGCAGCACCCACACCCCATATAGAAGCTTGTTCGAGTCCCTGTTGCTCCAACTTCTGATCCAGCTCCTGGCTAATGTGCCTGGGAAAAGCAGTGGAAGATGGTCCAAGTGCTTGGGCCCCTGAGCCCACGTGGCAGACCCAGATGAAGCTCCTGGCTCCCAGCTTTGGCCTGGCCCAGTCCCAGCCATTGCAGCCATTTGGGGAGTGAAACCATGGAAGGAAGGGTATGTGTTCTCTCACTCTCTGTCTCCCTCTCTCTTTCCCTCCCTCCTTCTCTCTCTGTAAATCTGACTTATTAATAAATGAAGTAAATCTGTTTTTTAAAACATGTTACAAGTTTCCATGCAGGGGTCAATAGACATAGAAAAACATCAGGTGGAACTGACACTTCCTAAACCCCTCTGACATAATCCAAACCAAGGGCTGTAAGAAAAACTAAGAAGTTTTTCTTAGAAGATTGTCTGCTATGAATGGGAAAACTGGCTAGGAAGCAGGAAACAGACGATCAAAATAATGATGGATCTGTAATTTTGTATGGTTATAAATGATGTAAAAGACCCCATAATGAATTTAGTGAAACTGAGTTGCTAATTCATAGAAGAGCAAGTGTTTTTTAAGATATATGTATGTATTTATTTGAAAGGCATGGTGGGGCCGGCGCTGTGGCATAGTAGGTAAAGTCACTGCCTACAGTGCCAGCATCCCATACAGGTACTGGTTCAAGACCCAGCTGCTCGATTTCTGATCCAGCTCTCTGCTATTGCCTGGGAAAGCAGTAGAAGATGACCCAAGTGCCTGGGCCCCTGCACCCATGTGGGAGACCTGTAAGAAGCTCCTGGCTCCTGGCTTTGGATCGGATTGGCTCAGCTTCAGATGTTGAGGCCATCTGGGGAGTGAACCAGCGGATGGAAGACCTCTCTCTCTCTCTCTCTCTGCCTCTCTTTCTCTGTGTAATTCTTTCAAATAAATAAATTAATAAATAAAATAAAGGCATGGTGACAGTGAGAGAGGGAGAGACACACAAATAAACAGAGAGAGATCTTTCTTCTGCCAGTCCCTTCCCCAAATGCCTGCAACAGTCCTATCTAGGCTGGGCCAAAGGCAGGAGACAGGAACTCAATCCAGCCCTCCCTCAAGGGTGGCAGGATCCCAAGTACTTAGGTCATCATCTGCTGTCTCCTAGACACATCAGCAGGAAGCTGAATTGGAAGCATGGAGGAGTCAGGACTAGAACCTGCACTCCAATATGCGATGTAGGGATCCCAAGAGGTGCATAACTCACTGCACCACAACACCCATGGCAAGAAATGCTAATGTAGAACTTATATACTAAGCTTGGTATGGTATCAGAAGACTCTGTGTTGAGAAAGATATGGCCAGTGCTTGGAGGAACTGTATAATCAGGTTGGGAAGACATCATGCAGTTGCACACGAGAGTTCAGTCACGAACTGAAGACAGGCGAGCAGCAGATGATAGCATGCAGGAGTGAGGAGGGGAGGATGGCAGGAGGTTTATGGAAAAAAACAAGACTGGAGCTGCTCCTAGGAGATTAGATGTTGAAATTCAGAAAGGGAGAGATCATCTTAAGATAAAGCCACACACTCCCAGGGAGGAGCCACACTCTCATTCAACAAGCAAATGAGTGTCTACTGCGGGTCAGGTAATTTCGGAGGATGCAGCTATGATCCAAAGAGAATCTGCCTTAATGGAGGTTATATTGTAGTTGCACAGACAAGCTATAAACTAGACATCAGGGAATTGATAAATTACATTATGTTTATGTCGGTTAGCAAGAAATATTATGAACAAATTAAAATAGGATGAGATAAAGAATGGGTTTGAATCATGACTCAGCACCTTATTAGCTATGTAATCTTAGGAAAGTTGTCTAACTTTTCTGTGTCTTTCCTATCGCTTCTCAGCCTTTTGGCTAAGATCAAGTGTAATGTCTTTGCTGATCTCCAATATGGGATGATAATCATATTTATCTTAAAGTAGCATAGCAAGGCTGATTTAATACATGTACAGAGCACAGAAGAGTATTATGCACATTGTAAGCTGCAAGTGTTAGCTATTATAGCCATGCGTGTGTGAACTGAGAGACAGGAGCTACTTTAGATACAGTGATAAGGGAAGACCTCTATGAGTTGGGACCAGAGCCATGGAAAGTTCTCTGGAAGAGCATTTCAGGCAGCAGCACTGTTAAAATCTTGCTAATGAAATGGGCTCAGGTTAAGTGATAGCCTAGAAGAAGTAAGAATTGGCTGTGTCTGGAATATTCTTTGAAGATACATTTAACAGGACTCACTGGTGGATTTTAAGTAAGACTGAGAGAATAGGAATGGTGGTTCCCAAATTTGGGGTCATGAGTCACTGGGTAAATGATGGTATCATTCACAGAGCTGACAAAGATGGAAGAAAGAAAGGGTCTAGGAAGAAGAATCCTATCTAAGAATCCTATCGGGAGGGGCCAGCATAGTTTCACAGTGGGTTAAGCCACCATCTGCAATGCTGGCATCCACATGGATGCCAGTTCAAGTCCCAGCTGTTCCACTTCTGATCCAGCTCCCTGCTAATGTGCCTGGGAATGCAGCAGAAGACTGCCCAAGTGTTTGGGCCCTTGGCACCCACATGAGAGACCAGGATGGAGTTCCAGGATGCTGGCTTCAATCTGGCCCAGTTGTTGTGGCCATTTGGGGTATGAATCAGTGGATTGAAGATTTCTGTCTCTCTGTCTCTCCCTCTCTCTCTGTAACTCTGCCTGTCAAATGAATCTTTAAAAAAGGAATCCTATCTGATATATTGGTGGAGATATCAAAAGAGCAGTTAGACATCCAAATTAAGCTGAGACAGAGTTCGGTACTAGAGAAACACAGGAGTCGTGAGTACATAGTTACTGATTAATCCAGGCACGGGAACGGACTTGCAAGGAATATGAGACCAACTCAGGTAGCAGTTGAGAAGCTAAACAAAGCTGCAGAGAGGGTGGGTATTTCTACAGTCAACTGAAAGTAGAGGTGAGAAAGATCACTCACTAGAAACAACAATCCCAACAGCACAGGAGGAGTAAAGTAGACAAGGTATTGAAGTTATTTAGCGAGCAGAATGGAAAGGAGGATGATTGGGCACAGGGATAGGGCAAAGAAGAAGGAATTGTCAAGGAAACACATCTTGGTTTATATTCTGGGAAAACGAGTACATATTGACACCACCAAGTGAAAGAGGGACGTAAGAGGACGAGCAAGGTGGGGTGAGAAAAAAGGTATTAATGTTTGCTATCCTGAGTTTGAGGCGCCCCCAAAACATTCAAGTCTTGCTTCTGTCACTGCAAGTAGTGTGGCCTTGGGGAAGTTACTTATTCTTTCTGTGCCTTAGTTTCCTTTTCTGTAATAATTACCCTGACATCAGAGATACTGTGGAGCTAACATGAGTAACTGTGTAAAGCATGCAGAGCAGTATCTGGCATAGAGTAAGCACTCAGTAAACATTAATTATGATTTCGACATAGGCATGTAGACATGAACAAGTCTGGGATGTTGAGGAGCTAGCCAGAGCCTACTATGTCTGGAATGCAAAGTGCTGGGGAAGGACAGATGATGGATAGTGAAAGATAAGGTAAGTCAAATTGTTAAGAGCAACGAATGGCCCTAGGCAAAGGAATTCCAGCTTTTCTGCAACAGGGAGTCAGTCCCATTTTAAGCAAGAAACTGACCTGCTTAACTTTGTATTCTAGACCATTTCAGGGATGGGGGAGAGAAATATTGAGGCAAGGTCTAGTTAGGTTAAAAGAGAACAAGTGGAGCCAGTGCTGTGGAGTAGTGGGCTAAGCCTCCGCCTGCAGCGCTGGCATCTCATCTGGGCGCCCGTTCAAGTTCAGGCTGTTCCTGCTCCAATCCAGCTCTCTGCTTATGGCCTGGGAAGGCAGCAGAGGGTGGCCCAAGTGCCTTGGGCCCCTACACCCACGTGGGAGACCTGGAGGAGGCTCCTGGCTGCTGGTTTAGAATCGGCGCAGCTCCAGCCATTGCAGCCATTTGGGGAGTGAACCAGTAAATGGAAGATCTTTCTGTCTCTCCCTCTCGGTGTAACTCTGCCCCTCAAGTAAATACATAAATAGAGAGAGAGAGAAAGACCCTGGAAAAGACAAGGAGAAAATGGATGATCCTGGAGAGAAAGAAAGAGAGAGAGAGAGAGAGAGAGAGAGAGATTTCTTTAATATCTTGACCAAAAGCGTTAAGAGCCACCACCTGTGCACAGATACATATGTGGTGTTGGGTCGGGGCGTGGTTCTTTAGGTAGAGGATTGGAAGCAGAGCAGCTGGGAGAGTAAGGGTGCTCCAGGGCATACTATGTATGTACAGATCTGGTCAGAGTCAGGAGATAGTACAAGGCCTAGTCTTGCCACTCTGTGAACAAGTCACTTGGACTCTTGGACCTCAGTTTCCCACTCTATAAAAGGTAGAGGAAGGCTTGGGTTCAATAGTCTTTGTGGTCCCTTCCTGCCCTGATATCATTAAGGGCTTTAGGAAAGCAGGCAAAGGAGCCCTACTCTTGGGATGGAGGTAAAGATAGGTTTGGGGCCGGCGCCGAAGCTCAATAGGCTAATCCTCCACCTAGCGGCGCCGGCACACCGGGTTCTAGTCCTGGTCGGGGCGCCGGATTCTTTCCCGGTTGCCCCTCTTCCAGGCCAGCTCTCTGCTGTGGCCCGGGAGTGCAGTGGAGGATGGCCCAAGTGCTTGGGCCCTGCACCCACATGGGAGACCAGGAGAAGCACCTGGCTCCTGCCTTCGGATCAGCGCGGTACGGCAGCCGCAGCGCGCCAGCCGTGGCGGCTATTGGAGGGTGAACCAACGGCAAAAGGAAGACCTTTCTCTCTGTCTCTCTCTCACTGTCCACACTGCCTGTCAAAAAAAAAAAAAAAAGAAAAAAAAAGATAAGTTTGGAAAATTAGGGAAGGCCTGCTCCAGGCTTTGAAATTCCAGGAAAAGTAGTCAGGAAGCAAGTTATAGGCCCGTGTCTCCCTATAGCTTGTGTGACCTTGGGCAAGTCCCTCTTTTCTCTGGGACTCAATCTACCAGTGCTGTTCTACTCTAGACACTAGAATGGTGGATCAGCAGCTTCAGCACCCCCTGGGAACTTAGCATAAATGCAAATTCTCAGCCTCCATTTCTGAGGTCCTGAATCAGACTCTGAAAGGAACCTAGCAATCTGTCTCCAGGTGCCTACAAGGTGACCAGGGTTTTTCCATACTTTCAAGCTTTTGAACTGAGGAAACTCCTTTTTCATTTAAAAATGATTTTTAATTTACATACAACTTTATGACTTGATTTTTTACCTGTTGTAAACATACCCAGTAACCACCATCCAGACCAAGAGTATTTCCATGGCCCCAGAGTATCCTTGTGCCCCTTTCCAGTCAATCCCTTTTATAGCTCCAACTACCTGCTTTAGAACTAAATAGAAATGGAATTATACAGTACATTCTGCTTTGTTTTGGTTATTTTTACACAACATGATGTCCGTGAGATTAATCCATACTGGTTTCCCCCCATTTATTTATTTATTTGAAAGGCAGAGTTAGAGAGAGAGAGAGAGAGAGAGAGAGGTCTTCCATCTGCTGATTCACTCCCCAGATGGCTGCAATGGCCAGAGCTGCACTGATCCAAAGCCAGGAGCGAGGAGTTTCTTCTAGGTCGCCCACGTAGGTGCAGTGGCCCAAAGGCTTGGGCCATCTCCCACTGCTTTCCCAGGCCATAGCAGAGAGCTAGATCAGAAGTGGAGCAGCCAGGACTCGAACTGGCGCTCATATGGAATGCCAGCACCGCAGGCAGCAGCTCTACCTGTTAACACCACAGCGCCGGGCCCCATCCATATTGTTAAATGCATCAGCAGTGTATTTGTTTCTAGTGCTGAGCAATACATCATTATATTAATATACCACAGTTTCATCCATTCAGAATCCTTGTTGATAGAAGTTTGGGTTGTTTCCAGATTGAAACTATTAAAAATGTTACCATATCTTTGAGCAGACACAAGCACTCTTTGCTCTTACTTATACACCCAGAAGCACTTCCACCTGTTATTCTTAAATTAAAGCCTTTTAAGAAATGTTTGAGATCATTGTAGATTCACATGCACTTTGAAGAAATAGTCCAGAGAGATCCTATGTACCTTTCACTTGGGTTCTCCCAGTGGTAACATCTTATTAATTATCTTACAATAATACAACAGAAACACACTGATACAGTCAGCAGACAGTCTATCACCATGAGGGTCCATCATGTTGCTCTCTTTCTCTTACAGACACACATTTCTCACAGCCTCTACCTGCTGCCTTCTTCCTTAACTGTGGCAACTACTGATCTATTCTGCTCTCCAGTTTTGGAACACTGTCAGTTCAGAAATGGAAATTTTTTTTTAGATTTATTTTCTTATTTGAGAGGCAGAGTCACACACAGAGAAAGATCTATCTGCTGCTTCACTCCCCCAAGGCCGCAATGGAAGGGGCTGGCTGGGTCAGGCAAAAGCCAGAAGCCCAGAGCTTCTTCTAGGTCTCCCATGTGGGGATTCAGGGGCCCAAGGACTTGGGCCATTTTCTGCTGCCTTCCCAGGCACATTAGCAGGGAGCTGGATAGAAAGTGGAGCAGCCAGGTCTAACAGCCAACCACATGGGATGCTGGCATCGCAGCTGGAAGCTTAACCTTCCATGCCACAACACCCATGGAGAGCAATGTCACAGTGGCTTGAAACACGAAGTACTGCCTCACAGTTCTGGAGGGCAAAGCCCAATATGGGCTCAAATTGTGCTAAAATCAAGGATGGAAAGGTGGTCTACAGAGTTTGAATTACAGTGAAATACAGGCAGCCACTAATTCCACAAAAAAAAAAAATGAGTCACAACAATGTCTTCCTAAATTTTATTGGCACTGAAATAGAACATGGGTTGAGCATAAACCCCTCCAAAAACATTTTTTTAAAAAAACCCAAAAAATACACACAAAAAACCTGAATACAAAATCTAACCTTTCTCCCCAGCCTCCCTGGGGGTGGGTTACTGCCACTGAGGCAGCTAGATTGTCCCACAATTACAGGTTTGAATTTAGTCAATATAGGGCATATTACCAAGTGAGTGTCAATATAATTCACAGCAATGCACACAAGACTCCCCAAGGTCAGGCAAGAGAGGGATTATCAAGGGAGGCTCTGGGCTAGGGGCACTGCATGGAAGGACTAAACCCTGGGGAGAAGGCAAATAGGAAAAATAAAACCAGATACCAAGTACTTGAAGAATTGATTGTATGACCTATAGTGACAGGTAACATCACTAATACTGAAAGCTCCTTACATGAACATTTCTGGCAAAATATCCTTTATAATATAGTATATGCTTCCCAGGTGTGTGTGGGGGTGGTGGTAAAGGAATGAGGCCAAAATGATCCTGCCCCAAGACTAATAGCTTCTAATGGTGCATTAGCAAAAAAGGCAGAAATCAATACTGAGTTAGATATCACTAGAATATATATAATACTGGTGGGAAAGAAAAAGAGCATTCATGAGACAGAGAGGAGGAGGAGGAGGCTACTCCAGGGTTGAGAGCAAGGGGTGGGGTAGTGCCAAGGGATCAGGCCAGAATCCCCAGCAGCTCTCTGGTTTATAGCTCCATGGAACAGCTCAGCTGGTGGCAAGACCTGGGTCAGAGGTTTGTCAAACAGAGGCAGAGCCCAAGTCACCACCTAGGAGAGGGGTGAAGGGAAGGGGCTGTTGGGCACCTGAGAGGGTTGAGTAAACTGTGAGCCCAGAAGCACAGGTTCTCTCACCACCCTCATATTCTTGCACCCGCTCTGCAATGGAGCTTACTGGCATCAAGCTCTAGGGCTCACCATACCAAGGCCTGGACGGCTGTGAAACAGGAGCTGGGACCCAAGTATCTCTGGAAGTGGCCTAGGATCCCTCGCAGGGGAAATACTGAAGCCAGGTATGTACATTTCCTCTGTTTTTGTTTTGTTTTTGTTTGTTTGTTTTGGCAAGAGTCCTGGGTGAGGCTAGTTGGACTTTTGGGTACTCATCCCTTCTGTTTTAGCTGGAGGGGATTTGGGGATTGAAGGAGGCAGGAGCAGATCCAGAGAAGGGACCAGGGACCTGGAATAATAAGTAAAGGGTACCTCTGCCCTTAGAGCTCACTCAAGACAGGCCTAGGCTCACATAAGGCATTGGGGAAGGATCTCCTACCCAGCCTTGCCTGAACAGAAGGGCTGATGGTCTTCTAGGATGATGGTAAAGTCTCTTGAAGGCACTGTCTCCCCCAGCCCACCCTGGGGAGAAACTGAGTCCCTAAACTCAGGGACAAGGCTTATTGGGACTGAGTTTGTAACAGGCCCAATCTGGGAGGTAGAAACAAGAATGACTGAACATCTCTTTATCCTCCAATCAGTACAAAGCCTATATAACTCTAAAAGGCAGTGGCCTTCGCAGGCCAAATCCTAGGTCAATTGACATCTTACTGCAGATAGTCAGGGCCCTGCCTCCTTCCCTAAACCCTGTGACATTCCAACCCTACAAATCACAGGACCTGGAAGTGGAAGACAGTGGTGGGGTGGGAAGGGAGGCTAGCTTTCAACCTACTCCACACTTCACCCCCATAATAGCAAGTGTGTGTGTGGTGGGAGAGGGGGGTTGTCAGAGCAAGTGGGAGGTGCCTCTGAGCTGGGGAACTGGTCTATTCTAGTGATCTAGATTAAGTCGGACAGAGAAGGGAAAGCAGGTCCCATTGGCACCACAGTGGGCCATTTGTCTGCCCACGGAAATGAATGGGGGCTGAAAAGTTAGGTTTGGTCCCATGGCTGCACTGAATGCTTGGCATAACTCCAGGGCTGCTCTAGTTAGTGGCTCCAGCACAGTGTGAGTTAGGCGAGGGTGTAGGAGTGGAGGCAAGGAAGGAGGGAGGAGGGGTCCCTAGAGGCTGAGCATCCATTACATGGACTCAAACTCATCAATGCGCTGCTTGGTGTTGCCCTGCCTGATCTGGCGCAAGGTCTTGTATTTGTCTCGGCCGAGTCGCATGTTCTCAGCATGGATCATGTCATTGGCTGTCTTCTTGGACTCATCACGGGCATTGGCCAGCTCTGAAGTGAGGGCCTGTGAAGGAGGAAAGGCATTCAGGAATCAATAGCATCCTTTTATTTTAATCAGATTTTCCTTCTATATGCTCTCTCTCTCTCTCTCTCTCTCTCACACACACACACACACACACAGGGGGAAGGGTTTCCAGCCCTGTTAGGACTGTGTTAAGATAAGAATTAAAAATAAAGCCAAAAAACAACTTGCAAACTTACAGGGTCAATTAATGATGACTATCCCCTGATAGAAGTACAACATACCAAATATTCAGGTAGGAATTTTGTCAGCTACGTGTTTTCTGAATGTAAGATGCGAGTGGGGTGGGAGTGGGAGATGGAACAGAGTGAATCCCAAAAAGGCAAGACATAGCCCATGGTCTGATTAACAAGCAAGAGGTACCTGCCCTTAAAGCTTTCACTTGAGAAAGGCCCAGGCTTTCATATAGCTCTGGAATAGGCTCCTAGACCTATCCCCCCATGTAGGGGAAGGTCATGAGCTGTAAGTCAACACACGTGGTCTCCTTGACCCTTTGGCCCTGACTGGATACCTTTAGGTGCTTCTGCACACGCTCATTCTTCTCTGCCTCAGTGGTACGTTCCTCCTCACTGCGGTCCTTGGCCATAGCATCAGCCCGTAGGTCAGCACTGGCCTCTGCCCCATTCTCATCCTGCTCATCTTGTTCGTTCTCAGCAGGCTCTGCCACATGAGGTGTACTCATGGCAGTCTTCAACTCAGCACGGGTCTTCTCCAAGTCTTCCTGTACCATCTGGGCCTGGCCAGTGACAGAGGGGAGAGAAGGAACAGCAATCAGATCAGGTAACTTGTGATAACCTCTGCACGTCTAGAAGAATCTGACAGGAGGAAGGTACCAGGTAGGACAACTCATTTCATCTGCCCAATCCTTGGTTTCCTCTCCTGTAAAATAGGAACAATTGGACCAATTTCCCAAGGGTACTGGGGGATTCTGGAAATGTCTAGGAAAGCCGTGAGCACCTTCCTTCACAATATCTGCTGTCGAGGAAGGAGGGAAGGGAGCCCAAACCTGAAGAATTGAAAGACCTGGAACCTATGTAGGTGGTACACTTCCCATAATGCTTTGTTCAGGACACCGTGTCTTACCTTCTGCTGCCATTCCACAGCCTCACTCTCCTTCTTCTGCCGGGCCATTTCCAGCTGGGAGATCCGAGCTGTCAGTTCTGCCATCTCCATTGCCTATAGATAAATTGGAGCCTGTGAGGACTGGGCCTTCTTGGCCTCATGGTATTTTCAATCCTAGTTTTCTTGGGGAACCAGTAGGTAACCTAGAGCTCCACTTGCTTGCTGCCCTGGAAGCTCTTTTTACCGGACCCTTCCACTCCATTCCCATCTTCCACACCCACCACTGCCTTATAAGTCACAGCTCCCCACCTAGACTATAGGTCTCCTGAAGACAAGCATGTCATCTCTGTCCCCGCCTCATCATTTCTCCTCTTTCCATCCTCTCCCTCATAGTGCCAAGGATGCAACTGGAGGCTCAGGAAAGCTTTGGAGATAACTGGCTCACTGTCTGAAGTGGCAGACCCTTGCCTGCTATCCTAGAATGATCAGGGCTTCACTAACTCTTCCTAGGATAAGTATGGGAAAGACACTTAAGTGTCACCAGCAGATGTGAATAAGGGAAGAAAGCTTCTGCCTGCCCTCGCACCGTGGGCATATCTCCCATGATAGCCTCCCCCTACTCCCACTCCAAATAGTATGGGCAAGAGCATATCTCAAGGAATTTAGGCCACAGGTTCTTAATTTCTGAGTCACTGAACCCTTGGAAGATGTGATTAGAGTATGGGTGCCTGTGCCATCCTCCCCAAATGTAAAGAACACATAGTTTTGTGTGTGAGTTTGGAGAGCAGCTCTTTAAAATTAGGCAGAAATGGGTTCTAAACCTTAATCAGCCACAGCTGTGTGATGTTTGGCATGTCTCTTAACCTTCCCTGAGCCTTAATTTTCTTATCTGGACACATTATCCCATCTGGGGTTAATCTCATAGGGTTACTGGGAAGAGAACATGTAAAGGTAAGGAAAAGGAAAACCTATATTTGTGTTGCCAGCCTAAACAACACAAACGCGTGTGAATCTCTGTACTGCTCTTCCTCCCTTGCCACTGCCAGATCATCAGCTCAGATCCCCGGCGGTTATGAAAGCGAATAGAATCCAAGAGTTCAAGGTTTCTGGGCCAAGCCAGTGACTTCTCAGCTTGCTTCTGAATGAGCTATCTACTAGAGGCCTGTGGAGTAGCATTCTGCCTGAGAGAGTCAGCTCTGTGGGCAGCGGTGGCTATAATTAGGCAGGCAGGCAAGGGAGAAAGGGCAGGTCCCACAATCTCAGTTCATCTTGCTGCTTTACCAGCTGTTCCTGGGTCTTCTTCTGGTCCCGAGAGGCCTGGAGCAGGGCCTCCTTGGCCTCTTCGGCTTCTTGACGCTCCTTGGCCAGCTTTTCAGCCTCGCTCTGGGCACGCTTCCGTTCCTGCTCAAGTTCCATGGCCCGGCGGGTCTGTTCTTCCAGTTCTGGACAGGAAAGGGGAGAAGGCAGTGCAGAGCACAGAGATGAAGACGGCACACTAGCTCCCTTCCCGGAAATGCTCCACGCAGGGCACAGCTGGCAATAGATTCTGAGCACTCTTTCTTCTTGCCCCATCCCCTCAGCTATTCTTTGGTCGCACAAGCACTGTCTGTGTGAAATCTGCAGCTCAGGGAAAAGGGTCTCTCCAGCACAAAACGTCAGACTCTGGGAAAACCCAGTCTCCAAGTGGCCCCAAGCCTCACCTTGCTGAGCCTTCTTAGTCTGTTCCTCAATCTGCTTCAGCCTCTCCATCAGTTCCTCCTTCTCCCGCTCAATCTTCTCCTTCTCCTTTTCTGCCATCTCACGCTTCTTCTTCTCGTTTTCCAGTAGAGCACTAGGGGAATAGCAAAGGGATGGAACAGGATAGATAGTAAGGCTACATGGAACCCTGGGGACTCGCAAGGATCCAGGACTCTGCGTCCCTCAGCCCCTACTCTTCCAACATACCCAGGGTTTGTGAGTTTGCACTACTTTCCCTTCCTCCACATCCTTAATGTCACATCATTGCCCCATGTGGGCTGGCATGCTCAGGGCTCAATCAGCTTGCTCCTGAGTCAGAAGGCCCCAACTGGACTTGCAGCTCTGCCAGCAACCCACTGGGGTGCCCTTGGCTATGCTGCTGCTTTCACTCTTAGCCTCAGTTCTGCTAACTGTAAAATGGCTAAATAGGTCCTGTTGTATCTACCTCACGGAGTCATGAAACCTCTTCCAGGAAGCCTTCCTGTCTCCTGCAGCTAAATGCCTTTTTTTCCTTCTGAGATTTGCTCTACCCTTCTCCCCATCTCTCCTTGTTATCATCTCAGATACTATATAATTTGCTTACATATTATGTCTTGTCATTCACACTACAATGATAGCTTCATGTGGGCAAGCATTTGGGATCTTCTTTGTTTTCTCACTATTGGGTTAATATTTATTAACTGAATTAATGGCATGCCTTTCATACCTTGAGTTTCGTATATAAGGTACTTCAAGAAGTTCACGAGGGTGCCAGCATTGTGGCACAGCAGGTTAAACTGCCACTCATGATGGCTAGCATCCCATATCAAAGTGCCAGTTCAAGTCCCGGCTACTTATTTAAAAAAAAAAAAAAGTTCCAGCTACTTTACTTCCCATGCAACATTCTTGCTAATGAGCCTGGGAAGGCAGTGAAAGATGGCCAAGTCCTTGGGCCCCTGTCATCTAAGTGGGAAAGCAGGATAGAGCTCCTGGCTCCTAGTTTCAACCTGGCCCAGCATCAGCTATTGTGGCCTGGCGGGGGGGGGGGGGGATTGCATCAGCAGGTAGAGGATCTCTCGCTGTCTTTCTCACTCTCCCTCTCTCCCCAATGGCCTGCCTTTCAAATAAAGAAATAAATACATACATAAATCTTTTTTTTAAAAGTTCATGGAAAAGTGGAAATTAAAAGACAAGTTGGGGCAGGCATTTGGCCCAGTAATGAGGTCGTCAGTTAGGAGATCCCCCCACCCCAACCCCACCATTCCACATCAAAGTGCCTAGCTTTGACTCCCGACTCCATCTCTAATTCCAGCTTCCTACTAACGCAAACCCTGGGAGGCAAAAGTGATGAATGATGACTTCAATAATGGGATTTCTGCCACCCACACTAGAGACCAGGCTCACAACTTCAGCCTGGCTCAGCCCCAGCCAATGTACAACATTTGGGGAATGAACAGATAAGAGCTCTCTGTCTCTCTAAGTTTATTAAGAAAAAAAGATGTTTACTTTGTTACAATTTTTTAAAACCATGCATATCAGGGGGGGTCTTCAAAAAGTTCATGGAAAATGCATACTACGAAAAAAATGCATAAACTGCAATTTTTTTTACCAAAATAAACTACCTTCAGATTCCATTTTTTCTACCAACCTTTTGAAGTGCCTTCACGTATTGTTTCTCCTCTCTTGCCTCGCCTACTAGACTGAAAGATCCTAGAGAAGAGGTTCCTACCAGATCCAGCTCTGTAAGTTGTCCCCCAATCTTACTAATTATTTTTTCTGAATTTTTTTCACATTTGAACCTTAGTGTCTCACCTCTCTATTTTAGGGAGTCATTTCTATCCTACTAGGTGAGAAGATTCTCAAGGTTTCAAATCCCTATGACAGTTATCTACTATAGCAATGCTTAACCTTAACACGCATGAGAACCACCCGATAAATTATTTTAAAAGATCCTTTTATTGAGATGAAATTCACATAATATAAAATCAAGCATTTTAAAACGAATATTCAGGCTGGTGCCGTGATGTAGTAGGTTAAGCCTCCGCCTATGGCGTCGGCATCCCAAATGGGCGCCAGTACAAGTCCCAGCTGCTCCTCTTCGGATCCAGCTCCCTGCTAACAGTGTAGGAAAGCAGTGGAAGATGGCCCAAGTCCTTGGGTCCCTGCACACATGTGGGAGACCTGGAAGAAGCTCCTGGCTCCCAGCTTCGGATCAGCCCAGCTCTGGTCACTGTGGCCATTTGGGGAATGAACCATCAGATGGAAGACCTCTCTCTGTGTCTCAAATAAATAAATTAATTAAAAAAAGAATATTCACTGGCATTTAGGACAATCACTATGTTGTAAAAACACCATGTTTATCTCATTCTAAAACATTTGTATCAAATCAAAACTGCAATGAGATATCATCTCACCTCTCTCAGAATGGCTAAAATCCAAAACAGAAAGAGTAACAAATGCTGGCGAGGATATGAACAAAGGGGAACACTTGTACACCAATGGTGGGAATGTAAATTAGTGCAGCCAATGTGAAAAACAGTGTGCAGATTTCCTTAAAAACTGGAAATAGAGGGGCCGGCGCTGTGATGTAGCAGGTAAAGCCACAGACTGCAGTACTGGCATCCCATCTGAAGTCAGAGTTACACAGAGACAGGAGAGGCAGAGAGACAGACAGAGAGGTCTTCCATCCACTGGTTCACTCCCCAGTTGGCTGCAAAGGCCGGAGCTGGGACAATCTGAAGCCAGGAGCCAGGAGCTTCTTCCGGGTCTCCCAGGCCAGTGCAGGGACCCAAGGACTTGGGCCATTTTCTACTGTTTCCCAGGCCACAGAAGAGAGCTAAATAGGAAGTGGAGCAGCCGGGACTAGAACCGGCGCCCATATGGGATGCCAGCACTACAGGCTGCGCGGCTTTACCCGCTACACCACAGAGCGGGCCCCTGTATTATTTTCTTAGAATTTTATCTACAGACCACATTGAATATGTCAAAAAGAATTAAAATTAAAAAAATAGGGCCGGCGCCGCGGCTCACTAGGCTAATCCTCCGCCTAGCGGCGGGTTCTAGTCCCGGTCGGGGCGCCGGATTCTGTCCCGGTTGCCCCTCTTCCAGGCCAGCCCTCTGCTGTGGCCAGGGAGTGCAGTGGAGGATGGCCCAGGTGCTTGGGCCCTGCACCCCATGGGAGACCAGGAAAAGCACCTGGCTCCTGGCTCCTGCCATCGGATCAGCGCGGTGCGCCGGCCGCAGCGCGCTGGCCGCGGCGGCCATTGGAGGGTGAACCAACGGCAAAAGGAAGACCTTTCTCTCTGTCTCTCTCTCTCACTGTCCACTCTGCCTGTCAAAAAAAAAATTAAAAAAATAAAATATATGCATCCCTCCATAGTAAAACCCTATACCTTTTAAAGAGCTTCACCTCATTTCCCTTTCTCCACCCCAGTCCTTGGCACCCATCAATCTATATTGTTTCTACAGATCGTTCTATTCTGCATGTCCCATATACATGGAATCATACACTATGTGGCCTTCTGTGTCTGGCTTATTTCATTCAGCATAATGTTTTAGAGGTTCATCCACACTGAAGTATATCATTCATTCCTCTTACGGCTGAATATTGCATGCATATACAGTCTGAGTATCTATTTATCTGTTGCTAGACCTTTGGGCTGTTTCTATTTTTTGATTATTGTGCACAGTGCTGCTGTGAACATGTGCACACGTACTTCTTTGAATAACTATTTTTTAAAATTCTTCTGGGTGCACACCTAGGAGTGGAATTGCAGGATCAAATGCTTACTCTATGTTGAGCTCTCAGAGGAATGCCACACCATTTTTCATAGTGGGTCAACCATTTTGCATTCCCACCAGCAATGTACAGGACTACCAATGTCTCCATAATTTTACTGACACTTGTTTTTTTTTTCCATTTTTTATGTTTTTTAAAATTTATTTATTTGTTTGAAAGTCAGAGTTACAGAGAGAGAGGGAGACACAGAGAGAGAGAGAGAGAGAGAGCCCTTCCATTCACTCCCCAGATAACCGCAGGGCTGGGCCGGGCCAGGCTAAAGCCAGGAGCCAGGAGCCTCATCAGGTCTCATCCACCTGGGTGGCAGGGTCCCAAACACTTGGGCCATCCTCCACTGCCCTCCCGGGCTACAGCAGAGAGCTGGACTGGAAGAGGAGCAACTGGGACTAGAACCCAGTGCCCATATGGGATGCCGGTGCCACAGGGGGAGGATTAGCCAAGTGAGCCATGGCACCGGCCCCTGAAATCTCAGGTTTCTAATACTTGCTTCTCAGAAACAGAGATACCTGATGTTGAATGGAGGCAGGTGTCATCCCTGCACAGTTCACTCCTTCTTAGTCCTAGGTTGGCTTCCCTTGCTGCCTTGGCAGGCTGAGCACCTTTAAGAAGTTTCCTGGCCTTGGCCCTGGCCCCACTCCAGCTCTGTAGCACCTACCGTTCCATCTGCTTCTGGTGCTTCTCCTCCCGGGCCTGTGCCTTCATCTGCTGCACTTCAATGGTGTCAGGCTTGCGGCGGCGCATGTATAGCTCATGGTTCCCCATGCACAGGGCCAAGATTCGCTTGTTAATCCTCAGTCGGGGTGCATAGAAGACAAAGTCCTGGTGGGAAAACAGCAATCAGAAAGCGTTTGGAGGCACAAGGGAAGGCAAGTCTCTCCCTTCCAAAAAGCTGTGTCCAAAAGCTCTAGAAACATTGTTTAACCCAGTCCTTCATATTACAGATGAGAAAACTAATGATCAGAGTGGTGAAGTGACTTGTCCAAGGTCAGATGGCACGTGGGTGAGAGACCCAAGACTAGAACTCAGGTTTCTTCACTCTGAAACCAGTGCTCTTTCCACCAAACCCCAATTTCTTTCAACCCCTGCTTATGAGGAACATCCAAAAATATACTCAACTCAGTTCAAGGATGACAACTGTCTCTCTCTGCTACTCAGAGATCCCACTGGGCCTCTTTTGGAAGCCAAATAATTCCTGCATAACACTCTGATGAGTGCAGTGTGAGTGGCTGAATGGCTCCTGTGTGTCTGAAAAGCAAATTTTAGTCCCAGCCCCTTAATTCCTTTTTGGAACAAGGCAGGCAGCAATTACATAGATAAATACACAAGTTCTTTGAACATCGATTATCCTGGTTGTGGTTTTTTAAATACGACTTATTCTCAGCTGACTTTGTTACTTACCTTTTTCTGATGAAAGTTGAGCACAGCAGCAATAAAAAAAAAACACACACACAAGAAAATCCAGTGAGTTTGAGTTTGTTACTACAAATACCACTGGACCAAAGTCACCAGCTGGTGGACTAGCCACCACCTCCTCTGCCACTGAACCCAAACTGCTACCATCTCACATAGCTGAGAGTGCAGTGGAAGGAGCACAGGCTCTCAAGGTCAAATGACCTCAGCATAAAACCCAGCTCTATCATTTTGGGCTGTATGATCTTGGGCAAATCACTCCATCTCTCTGGATCTTACTTTCTTCAGCTACAAATTGAGTATACTACTACCTACCTAACCATGTTGTTGAGGTTTTAAGGAGACAACAGATGCAAAGTACATAGCATGGGAAGTTGAGGTACCCCATGGTTGATTCAGCCCTAACAAAAACAGTCAGGCTCAGAATAAAGACTGGTCCTTGTTGGACACAAGGTCCAGCAAAAGTATGCTCTCATCTCAGTTTCTATCCTACCCTCAATCACCAGCTTTCTGGTCTTGTCAGCTGCAGGCAACTGAGTGGGTGAGAAGTGTGGCAAACACGTTAGAGGAATGATTGGAACCAGAACATTTTCTTGGTCTTAAGTTGCTCCAGAGAAAAGTCTGAGAGGACAGCAATAAAGTTATACCAAAGAGCAAATTTGAGATACCATCTTTAGATTTGGACTTTTGACCCCGCCTGCCCTCCACAATTAAAGATTTACAAACTATATAAACAGTATCCACTTTCTGAGGCTCAGGAGCTTGGAAAGATGACATCCATTGTGTTTCTAGCCCAGAGACTCCGGATAGCAGAAGACATGGCTGAGAAGCAGCACTGAGGACTGCCTGTGGCCTTCCCTCATCCACAGCAAGGAATACAGGTAGCAGGTGGCACCGCCTGGATATCTCTTGCCATCAACATACCCTTCTATCCCCAATCTCCATTTGTGCCTCCTGTTCATGAAAATGTGCCCGCACACATGTGCACACGCACACACACGCGCGCGCGCGCAGACACATATCAGAAAAGGAAGTCAAAATACAATGACATATGACTACTGTTAGCATTATCCAGGCATTGGCAAGCAAGCACCTGTCTTTGGCCAGAGGGTGGGGTGGAGTCACTCACCGGGGCTTTTTTGTCAATGGGCTTTATGACAAACTTCTTATCGTTGAAAGAGATGTTTCTGATTTCACTCCAAGGGAAGCCTATCTTGGGAGTCAGTCTGTAGAAATGGAGACCAACAGCATCAGGACAAGGGCCAGATATGAAGGATATAAAGGGCTTGATGCTTTTCCCTCACTATTCCCCACCCCCAAACTTCTCTCTTCAGGAGGAGGTAGACTCACAGTCAGCTCAGCTAGTATCATCTCACCCTACCTGGTTAGTTGCCAACACTGAGGGTATAAAAAGGATTTCCTGATACTACAACCAGCATATTATTCCTTGGCTCAATCTCTGAGGTTTGTTTTCTTGTATTTGTGGTTGAGGCAGGACCTTGTAACAATCCTTCAAGAGTTATCAGCTGTATTTAACTAAGACTCTTCCATCCAAGGTTGTAAAAAAGGTGGAGAAACAGTAAACAATGAACTCCCCGACTGAAAGTTATGAGGAAAATAATCTATTGATCTCTATTCTCAACAAGAGGGAAAAAATAAGCAAGTGAGATAAGGTTAAGGTGGGAGGATTATAAGCCAAAAACCATTTAATCATCACTTGAGGCTTTAGACTAATGACAAATCCTGACTAGGTAGGTTCCAGGCTAGCACTGTCCAACAAAAATAGAATAGAGTAAGAGTCGCATATATATTTTTAAGTTTTCTCATGGCCTCATAGAAGTAAGTAAAAAAAGAAATACATGCACTTTCCAGATCTCTCTCTCTTCACCCTCTCTCTCCTGATCTATTTCTCTCTCTCTCTCTCGACTCCCCAGCCTTCTTCACCCCTTCTTTCCAGCCTATCAGACCTTCCCTGTCAATAAACCATTTCCCTTAAAAAATACATTCAATTAATTATAACCCAAAATATACAAAATACTATCTTTAAACATGTAAATAAATATTTTAAAGTATTAATAAGACATTTTACATTCTGTTTTTCACACTATGCCTTCAAAGTCTGCTATATAGTTTACACTCACAGCACATCTCAATTCATAGTCGTACAATCTCAAGTGCCTCAAAGGCCTCACATGGCCAGCACCTCCCTTATAATAGATACTACAAGGCTAGTCAGTACAGGATTTTGAGGCCTGAGGGAGGCTGTGCAATCACCTGAGCTGGATTAAATTAGTGCAAAAGAACGGAGGAGGGACTCAAGAGATAGAGCTCTAGACGGGGGTAAGTCCGTGGGATCAGAGTCCTTGGCCCAAATAAACTCATGCAATTCCAAAGTGTACCTGTCATTCTGCTCATAGATGTTGAGACCCAGGGCATCCACACCCAGCCACAGCTCTGAGCCCTTCTTGTTCTTAATGCTGAAGTAGTTCACTCCATACATCTCCAGGTCTTGAGCAATCTTCAGATATTCCAGGACTGCATCCTCCCTAAGTGACACAGAGCAGAGGAGCTCAGTCACATGCAGGGAGACAGAAAGCCTATGTGCCCCAAACTTCTCATACCGATCTTACTTTACAGGGGGAAGAGACAGATGTGAGCAGATGACGGATAACAGCACACATGGCTTTTGCCAAGCAAAATCTGCTGACAAGAACGTACGCTCTGAGGTTCCCAATGGGAATCAGGGTAGGCCAAGCCTTGCTACTGTCTGGCACGTTAGCTGCCATAGAAACAATTTTCTTCCTGCCATTCATTGTGACACTCTCTCACACAGGCATGATCTTAGCAGAGCTTAGACAGGGTGGTGGTGGCAAAAAAATGAGATTTGTTCCTCAACAAGGCAACCCTCAAATATTCTGCAATGCTCAGGAAACTCTTTCGCCATGTCATTTCTGGGGAGCAGTCTGCATGGTTTACTGAGGTCCTCTCCATTTCTTTATGGTCATAACCATTTGCGCTACTAGCTGTTACCACTCACCAAAACAAAACAAACAAACATTCTTATAATGGTATTGGTTTGCTTTCTATCTTTAAGTGCCAGCATCATCTCTGTCCCTCTTTTCTCAAATATCCAACAACATCCCTAGTCATCCTTCTTTCTACCAAGGGCCATTGGACCAGACAGCTGCCAGGGAGGGCTTACCTGAGCATACCCCGGTGTTCCTCATGCCACACCTGGATTCGCTCCTCCCACTGGTCTTTGTTGAGTTTGTGCTGCTCCAGGACTCTGGGAAGATAATGGGTAGTGAGTGGTTTAGGGTGCAAAACCCACATGCAGGAGGGAAAGGAAGTCCACTTAGCTCTCTAAAGGGTTGATGCAAAGAGGATGTGGAGTCTTCTCACTGAGATCATAGGGGAAGTGGAATGAAATTAGAGCAGGAAGATAGGAGCGCTACAAGCACAGATAACCAAGAAAGATAATGGAGATGTACATTCAACCAAAAAACCCAGAAATATGCTGTAGTCGCCAATCATGGCAATGACTTATCAGGTGTCTGTGCTGACTTAGGGAACTAAGAGTAGGGAAGGGCCTCATGGAGCCAGAATACTCTCTTGCTAGATCTTATTGGAACCAATAGTTTGTATAAGAATCTTGTTCAGAGATAAAAGAACAGCCTTGGGTTACAAAACAGAATATCAAGCCCAAATGGGTAAGGGAAGAAACTGATAGGTTCAACCACCCAGATCTACTACACTGTAAATAAGATCTACTACACTGTAAATTTAAACATGCCATCTCAAGACATCATGGCAATGACTCAGGTTGAGTCCCAAGGCACAGCTTACTGTCCCTAACGCCTTCTGCTGAGTTGTACATGTGCCATGGCTCCCATGGAACTAGGGCCCCTACAGTGAGGCCTGACTTGTCCTTCTAGTCCAGATGCTTATGAAAATGATCACTGGATGCAGTGGGAAGAACCCTGCATTAAAACATTAAGAGACTAGGGTCCCAGGTCTGGCTCTACCTCAAATGAATGATGAGAGATGGGGCAAGTCAGTGTGAGTACCTCTGCCCTTCTATTTCCTTAGCCAGGGAATAAGGATAATGTCTGCCTATCCATTTACTGTGTTGTTGTGATACCAAAACAAAAATAATGGATGCTGGAGAGTGTTTAGCTTTGAAGCTTACAAAAGCTCTGCTATTTGAGCTCCCCCATATCCCTGGCTTGTCTATTTCTCTCTCCCTTGTGAACCCCTGATAGAAAAGGTCCAAATCAGTGTGAAACATTGAGAAAATGTAATGAGCAAGGGCACAAAAATCAATGCATCTCTGATCCTATGTAAGCACCTGCCTCCAGGGTAATGAAGTTCTATAATCAGGCACACAGAGGAGGGAGGGGAAAAGAGAATTTATTTTTGAGAGCTAAACAACAGGGTATGATGCTATGTACAAATGCATCTCTGAGCACCACAACACAGTTTTCAGACAGACCCTAATGGAGAGGCACAGACCCAGTGGACCTGTGGAGCAAGGGTTGGGCAGTCTTGGAATGCAGCCCACCTCTAGCAAGGGTAAAGGGGGCCAGAGCACCACCTCACCTCTGTGGCAGCAACTTGTCTCCAGCCAGATAGCCAGCCTTGTGCACCTCCTTATTGAAGTCACCATACTTGGACTGCACAGCATAGGAGGCAAGCAGCACAGCCGTCTCAGGAGGGCAGTAAATATCATCATTGAGAATACCCTCCTTCACTTGCAGGAAGAATAGGCGCTGGGTGATGTCCTGGATCAATTCTTCAGATACATCCTCAGGGTAGAACTTGGCCCGGAACTTGAAGAGCAAGGGACTTTCCTTTCGTACATCCTGGGCAGTCACCTAGGAGCAGCATGGGGTTACAGACTCAAAAAATGGGCTTCAGGGTGGGAGACAGACCACAGGTTAGGAGAAGACACTGAAAGGTCATTATTTGGGTAATCTCAGAGAGCCAAATGGCAACCCTCTTGGTAATGCAGGAAAGAGATGCATTATTTTCTTTGGGGACCCAATGCCATGTCTGTAATCACTTCCTG
The DNA here is from genome assembly GCF_964237555.1 of Oryctolagus cuniculus. Taxonomy (NCBI): domain Eukaryota; kingdom Metazoa; phylum Chordata; class Mammalia; order Lagomorpha; family Leporidae; genus Oryctolagus; species Oryctolagus cuniculus. The sequence goes on along the minus strand of NC_091453.1, from coordinate 45,646,215 downwards.
TTGGCAATTTCTTCCAGAAATTACCTAATATTCACTGATGTTCAGAAGTCTTCAAGCCACCATTAGCTGGCAATGTATCCAACTGGCCTCAAACCTGAGGGTAGACTTAAGAAAGTTAAGAAAGCTCCTTTCTTAAGGCACCTCCAGCTCCAGAAATTAGCAAGTAAAAACTAGGGTGTATGGCTGAGGCTTGGGAATTGGATAGGCAGGAATACAAACTAAATAATCTTTTAAAAAGATTTTTATTCATTTATTTCCAAAGCAGAATGAGAGAGAGAGGCCAGCGCCGCAGCTCACTTGGCTAATCCTCCACCTGCAGCGCCAGCACCCCAGGTTCTAGTCCCGGTTGGGGAGCCAGATTCTGTCCCGGTTGCTCCTCTTCCAGTCCAGCTCTCTGCTGTGGCCTGGGAAGGCAGTGGAGGATGGCCCAAGTGCTTGGGCCCCGCACCCACATGGGAGACCAGGAGGAAGCACCTGGCTCCTGGCTTCAGATCGGCACAGCGTGCCGGCCGTAGTGGCCATTTGGAGGGTGAACCAACAGAAAAGGAAGACCTTTCTCTCTCTCTCTCTCTCACTGTCTAACTCTGCCTGTCCCCCCCCCCCCCAAAAAAAAAGAGAGAGAGAGAGAGAGATTGGAGATACTGTCTTCCATCTGCTGGTTCATTCCCCAAATGGCTGCAACAGCCATGGCTCATGCAACAGGTAATCCAAAGTCAGGAGCCAGGAACTCCATCCTGATCTCCTATGTAGATGCAGGGGCACAAGCACTTGGGCCATCCTCTGCTGCTTTCCCAGGTACATTAGCAGGGAGCTGGAGCAGAAGTGTGAAATAGCTAGGACTCAAATAAGGCACTCCAATATGAGAAAGAAGCACTTCAAGCAGCAGCCAAGCCTGCTGTGCCACCAAGCCTGCCCCTGGATCATCTTGTAAAGCATGAAACTGATTCCTAATGGTTCCCCATTTGTTCAGAATAAGTCTCAACTTCTTGAGAAAAGAAGATTCTACAGAAGGTGGGATATCCGCCCCCTAGACATAATCGGAGAAACAAGCTATAGATACAGTGTGGAAACCTCTAAGGATAAAGTCAGCTAGTTTGAAGATAGTGAGATGGAGGACTACCAGCTTCCTGAAGAGATGCTACTTGGAACAAACAGCTTCAATGGACTCAGATAATCCCATGTGGAACCTCACTGAAAGAGGTAAGCATTTATATGAGGTTCAGGTATCATTTGACCCACGGGGGTGGGGCAAAAAGACAGCATTAAGCCTACAAGATCTTTAAGATTTTTTTCAAATTCAAAAATCTGCAGTTTTATAACAAATCTCCTATAGCCTTTAATTTTGTAAAGACAAAAGGGATATCAATCCCCTCTTAAAGAACTGGTAATAAGGGCTGGCGCTCTGGCTTAGCAGATAGAGCTGCCACCTGCAGCACCAGCATCCCATATGGGCATCGGTTCGAATCCCAGCTATTCCAGTTCAGAATCAGCTCCTGCTAATGAGCCTGGTAAAGCAGTGGAGGATGGCTCAAATCCTTGGGCCCCTGCTACCCACATGGGAGACCCAGAAGAAGCTCCTGGCTTCTGGCTTTGTATCAGCCCAGCTCCGGCTGTTGTGGCCATTTGGGGAGTGAACCAGTGGATGGAAGATCTCTGTCTCTGTCTGTCCCACTCTCTCTCTCTCTGTAACTCTGCCTTTCAACTAACTAAATAGCTAAATAAATAAATAAATCTTTTTAAATAAAAGAACCACTAATGCATTTGGTCCTAAACAGAGTTCAGGGCCGACCTCCCAATGGGAAGGAAAGGGTGTCTTCTTCCTAGAATTCTCGGCATTCTTGCTGTGAGAAGCCCAAGTGGAAAAAGAGAAAGAACTTTGCCTTGTCTGAGTCCTCTGCCCGTACTCTGACCCAAATGATCAACAGGCCACCCAGTATCAAACATAGCCCCGGGAACCCTGGCTTTACCAGCTAGTACATGTTACATTCCTGAGCAAGTTCTAGTGGAGGAATAAATTCCAAACTCGACAGAGGAGTAAGCAGTTACCTTCTTATTGAGCTTCAGCCAAGTGGAGAAACCCTTCGTGTCCTGATACTGCAGACCGAAGAACCACACTTCCCTCAGGCCAATCGTTTTCACCACCTAGAAAACACAAAGCAATCACTGATTGAACACTTAGCCTGTGCCAGGTACAGAGGACACAAAAGTAGAGCCAACACAGTCTGTGCTCTTAAAGGGTTTAAGGAACTCAGCATCTGGCAAGAAAATGCATTTGGGCAGCAGTCAAGAAATGATATCAGCATCTCTCTGCACAAAGTACTTCTGCTGAGGTAGGGAGGGGAAGAACTACCACACACTGAGAACTTGACATCCATTATCTCATTTTCAAAATAGCCCTATGATACAATAAAATGAGATCCATTATATAGATAGTCAAAGTGAGGTTCAGAGAAGTGAAATAGTTTGCCCAAGGTCAGACAGGGTCAAGATTCAAATGAGGTTTGTTTGACTCCAAATCCATTCAAACCCAGTGCTTTTCTGCTACCTCCTCCCTCCCTCTACAATGCCATGCCACTTCCAACTCCCAGGATGGATTAAAGGTTTAAGCTAGAGACTGCTGGATTGTCTCCTACATTTTGTCCTGTGGGGATGTTCCCGTATACTGTCCTTTACATTTTAGCAACTGGGAGTAATTCACACATTTACAATACCCTAAGGAAGAATGTTTGAGAAGATAAACCAAGGAGTGTAGAATCTATACACCCTGAAGCTTTGCTGTTTCTAGGTGCTAGGGTCCTTTTTTCAATCATTGGTCAGAGCCTAGTCATGATTCCCTTTACTATTCAGAAAAATTGAGGATAGAAATAGGGTGGGTACCTCAGTGTAGTAGCTTAGGGGTCCCCTGGTGCCCTAAGCCTCTAGGCTGAGCAGTGGGCAGGAAAAGGAAGGCTGCCAGGAGAAGACAGATGGGGTCTTTTCTCCAGTCCCCAACATTAGCATGTTAATGGTCTGGCTGTGGGCTTAAGCCCAGCATGCCCACCATTGGGGCCGGCAGCAGTGAAGCTGAGACACATCCTAATGAGGTCAGGCTGGCATCAAGCAACTTTCTCTCTCTTTTCTCTTTTTTTTTGGGGGGGGGGATGGTAGAAGTTGGGGTAGGATGAGTGAGTAGAAAATGTAAGAAATATACCTGGATATAAAAAATAGGAAACAAGGATCCTATCAGCAAATTAATATCTTCCCTCGAAAAGACATACACACACACACACACAGAGGAGTGGGCATTTGGCACAGCAGTTATGTCTTAGGTTAGGATATCCACATCCCATATCAGAATGCCTGGGTGTGAGTCCTGGCTCTGCTCCCAGTTCAGCTTCCTACTAATACGCATCCTCGGAGGTTGGTCACTGCCACCCACTTGGGAGACCTAGACATTCAGCTTGACCCAGCCCTGACCATTGTAGGCATTTGGGGAGTGAACCAGCAGATAGAAGCTCTTTCTGTCTCTCTGCCTGTTGAATAACATCACACAGACATACACACACCTATCATCACTATATCCATAAAGTGTCTACTATACATCCAAAGCCAGGCTCCACAATCACACCTGGAGCTTATAATATAGACCTTCCAAGGCCCAAAGAAAAAGGTAGGTCATTTCTATTAAGCACCTATTATGTGCCAGGCACTGAACACTAACCTAACTGTGAGACAGCTGTTATTCCCATGCTATGGAAGACAAAACTAAGGCTTAGAAAGACTATCTAAAATCACAGAGCCATAAAACCTTAATGTGTGTGACTCCAAAGCCGGTACCATTTCTTCTCTAGCATGCTATCTCCTAATGCCAAGGGCTCACAGGAGCTTAAAACCCTGGAGTTCTCAAGTAACTAACTTTGTCTCTCTTTTGGCCCAGATATCTCTTCCACATAATGAACTCTGACCACCTCTGCATCTGGGTATGATTTCTGGCTTTCCCACTAGGCCTAATCAACAGCCACTCTGGGGAGAAGCCAAGCCCTCAAGTCATCAACCTTCATTGCTCACCAGGTCACCCTTCCCCTTTATAGTTTGAATTGAGTATCAGGAGACCTGAGCACAAGTTTCACTCTGCCTCCAAACTGCTGTGTGATTTTTAAGGCAGCACATTTCCCACCCAGAACATCAGCTTCCCCATCTACTGGGGCTGTGGCTTAGAGTTCTGTCTTCTCTTAAACTCTGTCATTCTACTAATTAGAGGTTGTAATTGCAAATGGGTAAGAACAATAACCCAATTTCCCACCTACTTCTTGCCTAGGAGTTATCAGGAACACAGTAAAGGTAAATGGGGATAGGAGAGGAAGTGGGGAGGAAAGATCAAAAAGGCTCCAGGATTCAATAGCCAGGTGAGTCCCTGACTCAGTGAATAGGCAGAGGGAACTGCCAGCAAGTTTTAGATGCAGCAATGTGAATGCTTATGTTGAATGTAATATTAACCTTTTGCAAAGGGTGGAAGGTGTATTGACAAGAGGTTTTTTTAAAGCACCCTTTATTTCATCCTAGAACTAAGCTAGGGCCCAATAACCAGTTCTAATGATGTGCAACAGGGTGGAGAAAACTGTGTGCAGTTCCAATTGGTAGAAAAAGGCAAGTTCCAAGAAACAATCTAGCCTCCAGAGATAGAAGGACTCACTAAGGATGCTAAAGATAAGACAGACCATTGGGGCCAGTATGCTAGGTCATAAGAGGTATGTCTGACTAAGAACAGTCCTGGTAGGGCAACTGCCCTTTGCCTGTACCAACAGGCCAGTTGTAGAGGCTCAGGGACCCCACGACTGAAGACAAGTGAGGCAGACACAAACTATGCAGCCAGACCTGAAGGTTCCAAGAGTAAACTGCTTAGCCTCTTTTTGTGCCACATTTTCTATCTGTTTACTTAGTACTGTGAGTAAAGGTGTGGTAAGAGAAGGGGCATCATGGGAACCAACGTAGTTCTGGGATCCAGAATAACGCTGAGAAGATGGAAAGAGTAATAGCTAAAGCAATGTTGAAAGAAATAATTCAGAAGCAGTGAAGAATCTTGAGCTGTCTGAACTTTGTGCACATGGAGAAATCAGAAACACAAATTTTCCACTTCCGTAGGCTCTAGGGCTTGGAGAGATGAGCAATGTCTCTCAGCATACACTGAAGTTCCAAAGTAAGGAAGTGAGGATGTGGGGGGAAGGAAATATGGTCAGAAGTCAGAATTGAGTCTGTGGAAAAAAAAAACAACAAAGGACAAATCAGGTGACCCCAACCTCGACCTCAGGCTATAAAGACATCTCCAATTAAGGTCTTGGGGATGCTGGGAACCATTTGATCAGGCAATTCTTGGCCCCATTTCCAAGTCCCCAGACATGGAAATGGAGCCCAGCTCTGCTTGCTTCCAGCTTTGTTTCCAGCTGAGACCTCTACTCTAGAGAAAAACAGAAACTTCTTTTCAAGTGAGAGAGAGGCATCTAGCTGCTGATTCTAAGAACAACCTCTGCGGACCAAGTGACTAGAGTTCGAATTGTTCCATTCTAAGAAATGGTTTTATCTTTGAGAGAAAAAAAATTCTTTCTTGGCTCCCTTTAACCCCAGCCAGCTCATGTGACCTGAACCAGTGTTTCCCAAAGCTGCCATGGAAGAAATCCTTAAATAATGAACGCATATACTGACCGGATGCAAGGATGGGGTGGAGAGATAATAAGAAGATGGTTGCAAGTCAATCAGAATCTCTTTGTAATGTCACCTTAAGTCTTAATCGTTTGTGCAGATTTTACATTCTACTCCATAAACAATTGTTTTTATTTTTATAATTAAAATTGATGTGCCAACATACTTATGAAGTCATATTTAGCCTACAGATTAGTGTCCCTCGTAGAATCTGCCACATACCCATCTAGGGGGACTGGACACACTATGGATTCAATTCAGCCCCATGACAAAAATCTCTGAAACAGGCTATGGAGTTACAGTATTTGAGCAGTACAAACTGAGAGACTGAGGTCTGCCCCTGAGAAAAATCTTCACTACTACCAGGATCGTCTGGATATAGACGCAAACCCCCTTTTCTTCTCTTTTGCACGTCAAAGTTGCCTAGGTTGGATTTCAGTGGAGGGGAGTGGAGATCCGGTCAGTTCCGGAGCCCAGAGCCTCCCTCCTTGTATCCCCCATGCTTGAACCTGTCTGAGTAAACAAACCAGTGATGTCATCAGCCACCTCAGAAGCCCACAGCAGGATCAGGAAGCTGAAGGCTGCAGCCTCAAGAGAACCGTGTGAGAAATGATGTGCAAAATGCGTCAATGCCCAGACACCTGAGGCCTACTAAGATCCCATCCTCAGCTTGCCAGCAGCTGCGTCAGCCACCCACCTAAAAGCAAATCAATGAACGACTGAAAAGCTCCGAGACAGGCTTACCCCCCATTGCTGCTTCTCGAACTCCACACTGCCTGTGCTCTACTGGTCACCTGCTCTATAGCACAGAACACACTCATGGGGTTCTGAGTTCACGGAGCAGGCAAATGGGGTCACAGAGAACCCAGCTGACAAAAGCCACTGAGAAAACTGAAAATGCTACATGCCCTGATTCAAGCCCCAGCAATACCACGTCCTAGCTACAGGACCTTAAACAGATCTTTTTCCTCTCTTTCAGCCTCAGTTCTTCATTGGTAACATGGGGATACTATGGCAATAACAAATGTTAGTTATTTTACCAAATACAAACAGAAGAAAGAAAAGAAAGGGTTGCTATTTTTAATGCGAAGTCCTCAAGTTCCTAAGTACTTCAGTGAGCCAGAAAAGCTTCCTGATTTCACGGCTCTCTCATCTGAACTCCCAGAGCAATTTCCATCTACTTATTTAGCCCTTAATAAGAACAACCAATATTAGAATGCCTGCTATGCACCAGGCACTTTATTTACTTGAGGATTAAGTCACAAAATCTCTGAGATTTCAGCGTGATTACCATTTTACTGAGGAAAGGAAAGTCCTGAGAGACTAAATGAGCCATTCAAGGTCACACAGCTAAGTAGCAGGACAGAAATTGAACTCAGGACTGACTCCAACTCTTATGCTCCATAGGCCTCCCCATGTAACCTTAGCATCAAGGGTGTTTCTTTCATTCTTTATGGAAAAGGGGTTGCAGGTGGTTATCCATGCCTCCATAGGTAAGGAACTCCAAGTTCCTTTAGGGCAGAGATGGTGTTTTATAGGTCTGGAGATTCTCCCCCAGACACTGAAGACCTTCAGTCAGTATTGAGTGCGTCAATGAACAGATGAATGAATGGATGCTCTGACACTTCACTGCACTCCTACAGCTCCAAGACCTAGAGGAGAGGGGAATGGCAAACCATAGCTACAGCTTGAAATCATGGCTGGGAGGGGCCAGGCAGAGAGATCTCAAAATGGAACTCATAGTGGTGGCACTGCCCCCTAGTGGTACCAAGGTAATACAAGATCAAGGGCCCCTGGAAGAATCTAAGGCTTTAGAGGTTGAAGCAAGTGACAGAATTGCTGTAGCAAAATGTGTTCTTTGCCCTCCCCAGCTGTAAGCACACTCACAAGAAACAGAAGTAAACTAGAGGAATGGTGGGCTCTACTTCCCTTTCCCACCAGGCTTTGGGTCTCATCAAGCTATGGCTTTCCATTGTTGCCTATTATTTATCACTGGGGCCAAGGAGAGTATTTTCTCTCTAGTCTACTCCTTCTCTGGTCATTGGCCAGATGACTACTGGGCTGCAGGATGGCCCAGAGTTGTTGTCAATTCCCTCCAAGGAGTCCAGCTCCTTCTTCCAAGGCCCTGGCTCCAGCAGGAGGGTCTCCTAGAATGATGGATCTCAAGGGCCAGACTGAATGGACTTCCCCACTCCTGTCTCAGCAATTTAAAGAGGGGAAAGAACTCAACATCGCCTGAGACCACACACTTCTGTGAATTTCCCTCTTGACCTGCCTCAGCCTTCAGAGGGCGCTATGCTCAGTTCCTTGTGTTAGCTCAAATCTTGCCCCCAGCGTATTCACATAGGGAATCCCAGGTCTGCTCCTTCTGATCTCACAGAAAGTAACTGTCCTCTCCTTCCTATGGCAATTCCTCAGAGGTCTGAGGATGAAGAACACATCTTCCCTGAGTCTTCTTCAAGCTAAACAAGGAGACTAGCACAGTGGCAGAAAACTATAGTTGTTCCATCAGAGCTGCATTCAAAGCTCTACGTCACTAACTCCATGACTCTTTCACATCTCAAAGGCAAGATGATGAGGATTAAAGCACCCAGCCAGGGATAGTCCTCTATAGGTGCTCAGTAAATGATGCTTCTCAAGCCAACACTGGTCTTCTGGAAGAAAAGTCAAGAACTTCCCGGTTCCCTCCCTCTCCTCTCCTCAACTGGTACAAAAGGCTCTCAAGGGCTTTGTTTGGGAAGCAGGAGCTTTCAGAATTAGCACACCCATCTGGCCAGGGCTCCCTACCATCTGGGCTTCCCTCAGAACCACACCCACAGTACGCAAACCAAACCAACACTAACAAAGAATTACCAGGCCTTGTGGCTTTTCAAAGTTAATAAACCTCTTTGTTCGAGGGTTTTTCTGCGCTGGGCTCTAAATCATGCCTTCTTTGCCCTCCACAGCCACCACCCCCCTCCAGTGAAAATGGACAAAGCCCCCAGTGTTGAAGGAGAGGATGGCGTCATTTGGTTTGGGAGGGGGAATGAGTAGAATCAGGGCTCGAGGAAGGAGTCTAGGCAGAGACTGAAGGAGCCTCAGGCTCCCAGCTGGACCATAAAATCCGTACTCACAGACACCCTCCCCTCTACTACATTAGCTGCTGCCCAGAATGATACCACTGCCTGAAACAAAGGGCCCACCAGAGCCTATGCAGTGTACAGCCACTTCCTCCTGTTCGTCCCCAAGACAGGAAGAAGTCTGTCCAGGAAGAGATGATCCCTGCCACCTCCCCCCACATATCCCAGTGGCTGACCAGACTCAAGTGAGATTTTTTTTTCCTCCTTTTTACAGCAAAGAGCTGTCTGACATTCCAATAGTAGGAATAGAAAATGGGGGAGAAAGAGATAATGGAATGCAGAGACAAATGACAGAGATAAATCTGAGAGATAACTAGACTAAAAAGATAAGTCAGACAGAGTGGGAAACGGGTCCAACGAGGGGATGAGTTTATGGGAAGTGACAGAGCTTGCCCTAGAGCCCAAGATCGCTGATTTTCCACCCAGTGCCCTTTTGACTTCACCCGGCTGTCCCTTTAAAAAGCTCCCCAACATAAAATCTGCATGCAAAGGGACAATGCAAAACCTTAATATAATCAAAATGCATTCAGTCATTCCAGACTTGCACTGTAATCACATGTGAGCTATGTGAATGTCAGCACATTACTTTAATTGTAGTAAACACGTGTTTAAATATTCTTCAGGCTAATTTGTATTTTCATGAATTAAATGGCAATGATTACCCTTTGTTATTCAAAATAAAACAAACATAAAAGCCAGAGAAGCAGCAAGTTCCTGTGAAACCCAAAGTTAGATATTCTGACAGTCAGCAAGCCCATCTCCCAGCTTTAGCTCACGAATGACTCAACAAAGCAGCATGGTATTGGAAAAGGAGCTATCATCTAATACATGAAACTATATGGCCAGCTATGGTTAAAGCTGCGGCCTACAGCGCTGGCATCCCATATGGGCACCAGTTCGAGTCCCAGCTGCTCCACTTCCGATCCAGCTCTCTGCTATGGCCTAGGAAAGCAGTAGAAGATGGCCCAAGTCCTTGGGACCCTGCACCCGCATGGGAGGCCCGGAAGAAGCTCCTGGCTCCTACCTTTGGACCAGATCAGCTCTGGCCATTGTGGTCATTTGGGGAGTAAACCAACAGATGGAAGACCTCTCTCTCTCTCTGTAACTCTGTCTTTCAAATAAATAAAAATGAATCTTAAAAAAAGAAACTACATAATGGATGATTTACATAACACTCTCTTCCCTATTGACTTTCTTATTGCATTCCTCAGCCATTCAATTTATCGTTTCAGATTTTGTGTACCCTTATACACCACTGTAACTGGGGTGTGTGTGAGTGTGTGTGTGTGTGTCACAAGCAACATATAAATAATTATACAATCTTCAATAACTTCCCCAAAAGCCTGTTAGTTACTATACTTCAGGAGAGAGAATGAAGACATTAACCCAGAGAAGTTCGAACTTTTTCTCAAGGTCTAGCTAAGAAAATACAGATGCTGTTTGCTCATTCACAAAATGAGGCCAGTACAAATGCCTGCACTCACAGGGCTTTGTGATGGTCTAATGCTTGTGACAGTACCTGGCATCCTGGAATCCCTGGACATATGTTCACTCTCATCTGTATTAGCTATAGACAATGATTTTCCCACTCTATGTGACATTAGAAACTCAGAGAGTATACCTAAGCTGTCCTCAGACTTCTAGCCATACTTTCCTCCCTCTTACCTGGGAGACCCGAATGGGAAGCAGCACCACTTCCATTCCCAAAGCCATTCCCTTTGTCTTTCTTCTCACCAGTTAGGAGCACTCACAGGAACAGAATTAGTTCATTTGAACATAACCTCCCTTTTCTTCCTTCCCCTTCTCAATATCGGGGCAGTTCCCAGAGAGTGGAGGGACTCACAGAACAAAGGACAAAGGGAAGCAAGAGGGCTTGCAGAATCCAGCAAGGGAGTGTGTAGCCCCAGCAGCCTGGATGATAAGTCAGATCCCCATCTCCCAGAGGCCAACAGAGAAAAGGGAGAATGGCCCACCCGGTGGGATTCCAGTCTCTGAGAGGATCACTGCTGTTCCTGGCAGTCTGGCCACAATGGCACATTCCCTCATCCCCAGGGGACTCCTTGAATGCTAAAAGATTCAGTAGCCCTCATCTGGCTATTATACAGTACATGCTTTCTGACAATGATGATTCACAGTGAAGAGACTCCGCTGGGTTGCAGATGAGAAGCACACTTCACGGATGAAGAATAAGCAATTATCTCCAAGGTACACCTGCAGGAAATGAAGTACCCTCCTACTGCCTCCACCACTGCCACTGTTGTCCTTAGTCCTGGCATTCCTTTACAATAAATGTACATAGAAGTCACTACCTCGGGGAGAATAAGTTGGTTTCCTTCTACTGGGAAGCAAAATAGTGACAGGAGCCATATGGTAAGTGCAATTAAGTTATTTGACTTCTGAGCCTCATCATTAAAATGGAGAAGGGATCATTTAGTTCAATTGACAGCCCTATGGGATGGTATTTGTAAATCATATAGCACAGAATCATAACTCCCTTTTCTTTTCGCCCTTGTTCAGGGCCAAAGACAGGATTAATCAGGGCCATGAGGCTGGGGTCAGGACTTGTTTTGACCTATTTTGAAGGAACAAGTAGGAAAGAGATTCTCTAACAAGAGGCAGAAGGCATGACTGGCTGGCATGTGGTGAGAGCTAGTAGGAGAGGAAGAGACTAAAGAGTAACCCATCCCTCCCTTACCTGGTCAAACAGCTGCTTGCCAGTGGTGTTGGGCTGGATGGCAAACTCCAGCTCTGCATCCATGGTGGTCACACGCACACTGATCTAGGATGAGATCAAAAGAGATGGATTAGTCATCTGAGTCTGTGCTCAGCAGAGTCTGTGCCAAGCGTCTGTTCATTCAGAGAGGAGGGGAATGGGGTGCTAAGAACTTGAGTAATTTAAATATTGGTGGAGAGGAATGAGGAATACTGACAGAAGTAAACCCTAACCTAGCCCTTGCTCCCAACCAGCCACAAAGCAATGTGTATCAAGGAACAAACAAAAATGCAAATAAGTCAACTACCAAAAGGAAGCAAGTGCTCACTGTACCTCTTCCAGGAAGTCTTCCACACCTACAACCAGCTAACTCAAGCCCTCAATGTTCTTTTCTCACCTCTGATCTATAGCCTCGGTTATTGCTATGAAGGCACTTCAAAAAGTTCGTGGGAAAAATATATTTAAAAGATAAGTTTATTCTGGTGCAGAAAACTTGAAATCTATGCATAGCTTTACCATAACATGCATTTTTTAATGAACCTCTCAAGACCCCTTGTAACACTAGTAGATAACTGCAGAGGCAAGTTAAGGGCAAGATAAAGAATACTGGATTTTAAATCTAGCACTGAAATTGGTTTTTTTTTTTTTTTTTGACAGGCAGAGTTAGACAGTGAGAGAGAGAGACAGAGAGAAAGGTCTTCCTTCCATTGGTTCACCCCCCAAATGGCCACTACGGCCGGCACGCTGCGCCAATCTGAAGCCAGGAGCCAGGTGCTTCCTGGTCTCCCATGCGGGTGCAGGGCCCAAGCACTTGGGCCATCCTCCACTGCCCTCCCGGGCCACAGCAGAGAGCTGGACTGGAAGAGGAGCTGCCAGGACAGAATCCGGCACCTCAACCGGGACTAGAACCTGGGGTGCCGGCGTTGCAAGCGGAGGATTAGCCAAGTGAGCCGCGGCGCCGGCCATTGGTTCGCTCTTTAGCTCTGGATAATTCTTATGACTTTCCTAGGCCTTGGTCTCCTTCATGTGTGCAAAGGCAGGAAAGGGGTGAGGAACTGTCAGTTATACTAGGTGATCTCCAAGGATGATTTCAGTGCTGACATCTGTGGTTCTATATACTGCCTTGCACCGTTAACACTTCCTGTATTTATATTACAATGGCCTCCCTAGGCACAAGAGAGGAAAGGGTCCTCAGTGGAGGTGGATGCGGGCAGCATAAAGATGCTAACATAGCCACATCAACAGTGGGACCAAGATACAGGGGCAGCCCTAGACCAAAATAATAGGTAGCCAAACACCATTTTGTAGATATTTATGAAAACTATACACCACCTTTACAAAAACATCCTCTAAGCTATGTTCACGATAGCTGGAATTTCATCATTAGAGATGGGTTCCTTTGGCTGAAAACTTGATAGCAGTGATAGTAGTAGTAATATAAAAAAATAAACAGTACTTTTCACATTTGTAGCAAGACTTCTTACCCACTAGGTACTTCATATGCACTACCCCATTTAGTATATGCAATCACCCTGTGAAGGAGAGTATTATCTCCATATTAAGGATGAAGAAATAGATATTTATCTGAAGTCACATTGCTAGTAAGTAGGGAAATCAGGATGTGAATCCAGGTCTGAAGCCAAACTTCACAATTTAAACAAATGTGATAATTCCCTCTTAGAAAATATAAAAGTCTCCCATTAAAAGAAATCAAATACAATCTTTTTTTTTAATTGCTTGAAATGTTGCTTCAGTAATCTATATGGTAACAAGATGGCTTGCTATACAGTCATAGAAAATCTTTATGAGGACTATTTCACGCCCCGGGAAGCTACTTCAATATATTAAGTGAGGAAGCATAAAAAACAAGATTTCATAGAGTACATGAGCTCAACTTCATAGAAAGTATTCATAGAAAGACAACTGGAATCATGTCCAAGTGTTAGACTTGGTTCTATGGTAATGATCTTATGAGCGCTTCCTCTCTTTCTAAATTGTTAAAAAAAAAAAAATCTAATCTACATTTTATAGGATGGCCACATACTACTTATAGAATTATGGGGAAAGACTAAAAATAGAATTGTCAAAGATGCAAATTCCCCTGGAGTGAGTGGGTAAGAAATTAAGCCTTATCAGTCTTTGAAACTCTCGGCCTTTCCTAAGCACAGGGGCTGGGTAACAGGGAAGAGAGGGCCAGACAACCATTTTGCCAGCCAAACAATTCTGATGAGGACCAGGCCCAGGGAACAACTTTGTAAATAAATCTCACCAGGGAGCCAGGGAGGAAATCTATTTCAGGATTGACAATGGGACAGGAAAGGCCCTGAAGGCAGGAACAAGTAAGGCAAGTGCCCCATGGGAGTTAAGCAAGGTTAGCCACCTTGACTTGGCGTTACCCCAGGCTTCCTGCCAATTCACTGACCCCTGCAGAAATGGTCCTCATAAAGCAGGGAGAATGGGGTCGACGTGGCTGGAACTTGGGGGCCACTATACCATACCCAGCCCAAAATCACCCTTGAGCTCGCTTAAAAGTAACCCTCAAGAGACTGGCATTGTGGTGCAGCAGGTTAAGCCACTGCCTACAACACTGGAACCCCATATGGGCACCAGTTCGAGTCCCAGCTGCTCTACTTTCAATCTAGCTCTCTGATATTGTGCCTGGAAAAGCAGCGGGAGATGGTCCCAATGTTTGGGCCCCTGCCATCCATGTGGTAGACTCAGACAGAGTTCTTGGCTTCTGACTTTGGCCCAGCCCAGCCCTGGTTGTTGTGGCCATTTGGGGAATGAACTAGTGGATGGAAGTGTGTTTTTCTCTTTTTCTCTCTCTCTCTCTCTGTCTGTCTCTCTCTCCCTCTTTTTTTCAAATAAATAAACAAAATTTTTAAAGTATCTCAAAGGGGCCAGCATTGTGGTGTAGGGGATAAAAAGCTGCCACCTGCAATGCCGGCTCCACTTCCAACCCAGCTCTCTGCTAAGGCCTGGGAAAGCAGTGGAGGGTGGCCCAAGTCCTTGGGCCCCTGCACCCACATGGGAGACCTGGAGGAAGCTCCTGGCTCCTGGCTTCAGATCGGTGCAGCCCTGGCCATTGCAGCCATTTGGGGAGTGAACCAGTGGATGGAAGACCTCTCTCTCTCTCTCTCTGTCTCTCTCTCTCTGTAACTCTGCCTCAAGCAAATAAAAAAATCTTTTTAAAAAAGTATCTCAAAACAGCAATGGGAAGTATCTCAAAACAGGAGTGGAAGGGTTCAGTGGGCTTTTTATTAGTACATTGGACTTCCTTTCACCTCAGGGTCTGTGTCTTACCTGAAATTACCTCTCCAGTACCCAAGACTCAGTGTGTCCTCGAAAGAGTTGGCTAGATGAACAGGCACAGAGCAAGGGGATATGAGGGGTTGGGGAGGGAGGGAGGGAGAGACAGAGAGATAGAGAGGGAGACACAGTATCCACATATAGAGATGGAGACATTTTATATCTTGACCTTTTTATGTCACTGACTATTCTTGCCAATATGGCACCTATGGACCCCTTCTCTCAGAAAATCATAAATGCACAAAATAAAGTAAATACAAGGAGACCAGTTACATTAAAATATGTACCTTTTTAAACATGTAATTAAATTAAAATTAATTTTTAATTAATTGAATTTGAGTTAATAAGACCTAGTATTAGGTCTTATTAATTATTACTACAGTGATTTCAAATTTGTATGGAAGCATAAATGGTATTTTGAAAACTCTAAAATAACTAAATAATGATTTAAAATAACTCTAAAATAACTAAATAATGATATAAAAATATCTTAGATTTCCATTGGTGACAAAGTCACAAGTCCGGGCAGTACTGCTCTCATTCTTTTTGCCTACCTTCATAATTGAAAGACAACATAAATTGTACATGATGGATTAGTGAAAATAAATACTTAGCTTTCCTCCACCCAAGTCCATATATCCTTCCCACTACAAATTTTATCCAGAAGACTCCATGGAGTCCAGGTTAAGAATCTTCCTATAAATTTATTAATAGAAGATAATGTTTAAGGAACTAAAGTTGGAGTAGACCTGCAGAACTGATCCCTGACCTCATGGCGCCTACTGAGTAATAAGAAAATTGTCGTGTATGAGAGAGGCCCTGAGATTCACCATAGCAGAACACAGTAAACCTTTAGTGGGAATCAGGAACCACAGTTCAAAGCAGTATTTGCACTGGTCTCTGAGGACAAGCAGGATTTTGGAAAAGGGAGAATGTGGGGGTGGGAGAAAAGCATCTTCAAATGCCCCAAGTAGGGAAAACAACATGTGGCATGGTCCAGAAGGAAGCAGAGATTCAGATGGACCATGTAGACACGAGTATGTGCTCCTACTCCTGAGGAACGCAGACTTTCAGAGTGAAGACTGGACAGAGAGGCTGAGAAGGTAGGTGAAGGGCCACGCTAGAAAGCTAGGCTTTGATCCTGTTTCCAGTGACAAGCAATCCTAGAGATTCTGGGCAGGGTGGGGGCAGCATCAGAACTGCACCTTTCAGGGCAGATATTTGGTGCAGAGGTTAAAATGCTGTTTGCAATACTGCATCTCCTACCAATGCCTGGTTTGAGTCCTGACCCCACTTCCTATTAGTCACCTGCTAATGCACACCCTAAAAGGCAGCAGGTGATGGCTCAAGTTCTTTGGTCCTTGCCACCCACGTGAGAGATCTGGATTGAGTTATAGGCTCCTGACTTTGGTCTGGCCCAGCCCCAGCTGTTGTAAGCATTTGAGGGAATGAACCAGTGGACAGAAGCTCTCTTTCCAGCTGTCTCTCTCTCTTTCAAATAAAATATTTTCTAAGGGAGCAAGCCGGTGTCTTTCACAGATCATGTCAATTACAGGTTATGTCAATGTAGCATCTTCAGGGCACTGAGCAAGTTTGGGGCCCAGTCCAGATTCAGAGTAGGTATTCAGATATTTGTTAAAGAAATGTTTCTTGGGGCTGACACTATTGTGCAGCGGGGGTTAAGCCACTGCTTGTGATGCCAGAATCCCATATGGGTGCCAGTTTCAATCCTGGCTGCTCCATCCAATCTCACTCCCTGCTAATGCACCAGGGAAAAAGGGAGAAGATGGCCCCAGTACTGGGGTCCTGCCACCCACATGGGATACCTCAATGGAATTCCAGGCTCCTGGCTTCAGCCTGGCCCAGCTCTGAGGAGTGAACCAGTGGATGGAAGATTCTCATTCTCCTTCTCTCTCTCTCTCTCTCTCTCTCTCTCTCTCATCCTGGCTTTCAAATAAATAAATAAATAAATCTTTTTTAAAAAAGTAAAATGAGGGCCCAGTATCATGGCATAGCAAGTAAAGCCATGGCCTGCAGTGCTGGTATCCCATATGGGCATGAGTTCAAGTCCCAGCTGCTCCACTTCCAATCCAATTACCTGCTAAAGGCCTGAGAAGGCAGTGGAAGACAGCCCACATGCTTGGGCCCCTGCACCCACGTCGGAGACCTGGAAGACGCTCCTGGCTTCAAATCAGCTCAGTTCCAGCTATCATGGCCATTATGGAGAGTGAACCACAGATGGAAGATCTCTTTCTGTGTGTAACTCTGCCCCTCAAATAAAAAAATCTTAAAACAAAGTAAAAATGATTCTTCATCAGTGGGAGAGGCTAGTGCTGGCATGCTTCCTCTCTGCTAGATAGTGCATCTCCCTGAAACAAAGGTTCTCCTACAGCATGACAGTGTGCAGCAGAAACTGAACTGGAACCTGTCTCACTGGAACCTGTCTCTCCTGAAGCCCTACTCAGGGTTTATGTCATTCTGCTGTGGCTGCTAGTTTAGGGATAGCAGCCTGAGGTTTCCTGAGCCTCATGGTACAGACAAATAATTTTAGATTTTTTTTACAGTTACAAAGAAAAACAAACACAAAAGAACTTCCCTCCTTGCCACAACTTAATTAAAAAGACAGCATTGAGTCACCAGGACAGTGCTCAAGGTTTGTGCTCTCCTGTTTTCTGCTGTGTGTATGTGTCAGAGTCTGGGGGAGTAAAAGTGATAACATAACTGGGGCATGAAGTTGATAGCTAGGGTAGGAGTCCTGGTCAAAGAAGGCCCCTTTGTTCTCTCAGATTAATCTGGGGCCCAAGTGTGCCAGATGAGCTGCAATCCCAGACCCACAGTCATGGAGGGCTCACAGGACACTGAGCCTTAATGGGCACCCACTACCCTCTTTTGGGGCCTGGCCTCTGCTTTCTCACAGAGGAGCAGTGGTTGGTCTAGTGTGGGAAGCCAGGGCCTTAAAAGGAAGCCTCCAAAGTCATCAAATAGCTCCCAGGCAGCCCCTCAGCTGGGCAGGAATCAGAGATGCACACCAGGGTGGGGTAGCATTTCAAGATGCAGTCCCCAGAAAAGAACTGTTTATACAGCTAATCCCTGCCTAAGCTGGGTTTGAGGACTTAGCACAGCCTGAGGTCAAACACTGTGTCTCTAGAGAACATCAAGAGTTTAAGGAACAACAACAACCAAAAAGAAAAAAGTGTCTGGGTGCTTGGGGGAGGGGTGTCATCCTCTCACACACACTAGCCTTCCCACTCATAGCCCAAGAACAATAAACCCACTGTCATTTATTAAACAATTGAACAGACATTTCCCACACCAATCCCTTCTCTGAGCACTGACAAATCTATCTCAGTGGTCCACCATCCAAAGGCTTCAATGAACTGGGATCTTATCTGTGTCCCCACTTGGCTGGCCTGAGACATAAAATAACCAGGCCATATGTTACCTCTGCCTTAGCAGCAGCAGCTGTGGTACTTTGGCCTCTACTCCTGATCAGCCTCCAATAAGTGACCCCTCTCTTTCTCTAAAGCCAAGGACACCCAGATAATGGCCCAGTGCCAGTGAGGGAATCTAGCAATGAATGGTTTCCCCTCCCTTGCCCCTTGTCACTAAAATGTAAGGTGACTTTCCTGGTCAGAATCAGAAGGGAACGCAGAGAGAAAGGGGGAGAGTGACATGTTCACCACTAACTTGCCTGAAGCATGGAACTCCAAGCCGGAGGGGACGAGCATTATCAGACCCACTTCAGAGATGAGAAAACTGAAGGGCATAGAGGCAGATGAAGGATGGAAACGGCCATTTACTGAATGCACGCTGCATGCCAGCCCCATCACCCACAATCTCACTTAACATCACTGAGGCCACATTTACTCAGCTAGCAAGCGGTGGAGGCAGGTCTTCTGGACATTCTTGGAGCTCCTTCCACAACTCCACCCACCTCTCTAGTCATGCTGATTTCACTGCTGTCTTCAGACACCGCCTTGGCAAGTATTTTGGCCAAGGCCCAAAGTCTCTGGCATAGGGAGCCTGGGCACATCTGGGAAGCATGGCTTGGGAAGGCCCCCTTGTCTCCCTGGGGCAGAACTTATGAGTCAGCCCAGTTGAGTCTGAGCTCAATGACCTCACCTCCCACCTGCCACCTCCCCAGTCTCCCCAAGTGCCCACTCCCTCTGGGCTTTTAGTGGGGCTGCGGGTGTAGAAAGGAATGCAAGCCTAAGTGAAGAATGGGAGCCAGAGGTAGGACAAGCCCTACCAGGGCAACCCCAAAACTCCAATCTCTTCCCTGGCCAGAAAGTAGTCACCATAGTGTCCCCCAAACCGCTTCATCAACCTGGAGGCCAATTCCTGTTATTTAGGCTCCAGCACCCACCATTTCCTGCTGCCAGGGCAGGGCAGGGCAGGGCAGGGCAGAGCAGGGCCTGGTCTGTCTTGCCTCTTAGGATGACAGCACTGCCTGAAGCAGCTGTTTTCCTTAAGGGGAGGGGAGGGGGGACAAGGGTTGCTTTGAATCTCTAACCTAGGAGCTATTAACCCTTCTCCTCCTCCTCCTCCTCCTCTAACTCATTCCCCAATAACTTAGCCTCTTCCCTATAGACTGAGAGGTCGTGCCTGGTACAGTTATCCTCTATGGTCTCTTTCTGCCCATTTCCAGACCCTTAACACAGCCTGTAAGAGTTGCCTCAAGACTTGCCTGGGGTAAACCTTTCCTATGCCTGTGCCTTTTCCCAGTAACTTCTTGAAAGGAGAAATACACCCAATCGCACCTGCACCCACACCTTAATGGGCCAGCAGTAGTTCTTCAACTGCTCCTACATCATTGGCTTTGACCCAGCCATGTTCTCCAAAAGATCCCCAAGGAGTATTTCAATGGGGAGATAAGGGCATACTGGAGACTGTTACTTCTCCAATTACCATACGTTTGGGACACTAACCCCTCTTAGCCAGAAGAACATAACTACGTTGTCACTGTGAGAGGAAAGCTCAGAGCAGAGGCCAAAGCTGAAAAAATCAGAAATGATGATGTCACTTTAGCAAGCTGCGGCTTCTTCATGAATCAAGCCTTACTTGTAGGGCCTTTTGCACAACCCTAGACTCAAGTACAGTCTCCCTCTTTTTCTCTCTGCATGTGAAAGTCAGGTAGGAAATTAGCTCCTTAGTGTCTGCACCTAACTCCAGGCCTTACTTTCAAAGCAGCTCAATCAAACCAAACCTCAAAAGTCAGCTCATCTTTCCTTGCCCTGCAGCAACCCCACCCCTACCCTTACCCCTCCCCACCTCCTTAGCAAGACCATTCCCTCTCAATTCAGTCATCCTGGAATCTCATCTGGCTTCTTCCTCCTGCACTTCTCATCCTTGTTCTCCAAGACAATAAATAGTGCAGAATCCCAAACCATTAGACTGTTGCTCTAAAGAGACTATGTGGAAGAGACTAGATCATTTTACTTTCATGAAAAACTCCAATCTGGCACTGATTGGAATTGTAGCTTTCAACAGAGGACAGTTCTAATGTTCAGACTCTAAGGCATTGATTGACCAGCACCCACTCAAGGGAGGCTAGGTCTTTTATAACACCATGAAAGGAAACTCAGAAACGCCTTGTTTCCAGGACAGCTTCCTTTGCAAACTCTTGGATAGCAACTGTTGGGAAGTCCCTAGGCATCGGGCACAACAAACCTCCTAACTGGGGGTTGAGGAAGGCACAGAACAGGCAAAGAGGTAGGGAATGTGAGGAAAAAGTTTGTCCCCAGGCGGCCAAAAACAGACTCTTAAAATTCCCATAAAACTTCACAAGTGCTAAAATAAAAGGGTCCCATCATTAAATAAAGTAAATCTCTAAATGGGCAAAGCCTTCTCTGGGACCACACCCAACTGAGCTTCTCTCTCTTGAGTCAATTTCCTGCTTGACCCAGCTTCCTGCCTGCAAGTTTCACAGGAAGTATTTGTAGACTGGAAACATTTATGATTTTTGGTTGCTGACTGATGCCAGCTCTACCCAGGCACCAGAAGAGGGCTCTACTGCCTCTGCTCAGGAACACACCCCAGCAACCTCCACTATCACATCTCCAAAGCACCCTGGAGCTGATCCAAGCCCCAGCTTGAGTTCCATCCATTGCTCATGGGAATTCTGCCCTGTCCTGTGCCCCTGGGTATTAAAATCACTGAAGCCAAGATCAGTCAACTATGCAGGGACATGGGGAGGCTTCCAGGCCTAGTCAAAAAGCTCTTTTATCAACTCCAGGGGTAGGGCAAGGTCAACTTCCTACCTATCTTGCTGCTTAGATGATGGCCAAATCCAGTATCTGGGTAACCCACAGAAATAATGTTCTCAGCTCTTATAGGGCAAAGAATGATACAGAGAAAATGGTTTTGGAATCTCTTTGACTTTTCTCTTTCTAAAACTCAGTTTCCTAATCCATAAAATGGACCTAATAATAATAAATCATTACAAGATATTTGGGAGATTTAAGCTAAAATAATAGATATGAAAGTACTTGGCACATCATAAGTAAAATGTGATGATAATTAACCCCTTTCTTCTTTGCAATATTATTACATATAGCCTACTGCCAAGCAGATTTAAAACACAAACCTATTTAACCATCTGTAGATGGTTAGGGGCTGCCTAAGAAGATTCCTTCTAGCATAAAGGATTTTTCACTTTGAGAGCAAACTGTAAACTGTGATTAGATTTCTAGTTTGCTCAAGCAGTGTGAAGCCTTGCACAACAGTTAAGAGACATACCCATCCTTGTATTACTTTAACTGTTCTCTCCCTTAAGTGGAGGCCTAAGGGAAGACAAAACACAATTAATAGAGCACTTATGGTAATTTATCCTTTTCAAAAGCTGCCTGACTCCTCATTCCAACTCTGCCTTGAGTTTTACTCTAATCATGTCCCACCAACAAACACACAAGTCTGCACACCTCAACACAATCCACCAGAACTTCCAAAGTCCCTGGGCTGGCATCTAAAAAGATCACAAAGTGACAGCTGTCATTGTGGCACAATGGGTTAAGCTGTTGCCTATGACACCAGCATCCCATATGAATGCCAATTCAAGTCCTGGCTGCTCCTCTTCCAATCCAGCTCCCTGTTAATAATATGCTTGGGAAAGCAGCAGAAGATGACCCAAGTGTTTGGGCCCCTGCACCCACATGGGAGACCCAGATAGATTTCCAGGTGGAGTGAACCAGCAGATGAAAGAACTCTCTCTGTCTCTGTAATTCTGCCTTTCAAACAAAATAAACAATCTATTTAAAAAAATCACAAAGTGAGTCTGCAAACTGGTTCATATTATCATTTAGAGTAAATTTTTTAAAGATTGCATTTATTTATTTGAGGGGTAGAGTTATAGACAGACAGAGTAAGAGAGTGAGAGGAAGGTCTTCCATCTGCTAGTTCACTCTCCAAATGGCTGCAACGGCTGGAGCTGGGCCAACCCAGAGCCAGGAGCCAGGAGCTTCCTCCTGGTCTCCCACACAGGCGCAAGGTGTCCAAGCACTTGGGCCATCTTTCTTCTGCTTTCCGAGGCCATAGCAGAGAGCTGGATTGGAAAAGGGGCAGCCAGGACATGAACCAGTGCCCATATGGGATGCCTGTACCACAGGTGGAGGCTTAGCCTACTATGCCACAGTGCCAGCCCCTAGAGTAAAATTTTTAAAATACAGGCTTCCTGGCCTCACTTGTGGAATAACTCAGGCATCAGAAGTTAAGAGATTCAAGCCGGCGCCGTGGCTCAATAGGCTAATCCTCCACCTTGCGGCGCCGGCACACCGGGTTCTAGTCCTGGTTGGGGCGCCGGATTCTGTCCCGGTTGCCCCTCTTCCAGGCCAGCTCTCTGCTATGGCCAGGGAGTGCAGTGGAGGATGGCCCAGGTGCTTGGGCCCTGCACCCCATGGGAGACCAGGAAAAGCACCTGGCTCCTGGCTCCTGCCAGGATCAGCGCGGTGCGCCGGCTGCAGCGGCGGCCATTGGAGGGTGAACCAACGGCAAAGGAAGACCTTTCTCTCTCTGTCTCTCTCTCTCACTGTCCACTCTGCCTGTCAAAAAAAAAAAAAAAAAAAAGAAGTTAAGAGATTCAGATAATTCCAAGATTCAAATTTGGGAGTCCCTGGCATAGATTATAGCTCCCAGAATCAACCAGCCTCTCACGGGCTGGTGTTAATGGGGCTAGAGAGATGCCTGATGGAAGAGAGACAGCAAGGAAAGAGCAACTACAGAGACATCAAGACCACTGGACCATGTTTGAGCACAGCCCCTATCCACAAAAGATAAGGATACAGTAAGGGATGTGTATCTGGTGTAGTTATGATGTCTCTTGGAATGCCCACATCTATACTGGAGCGCCAGGGTTCAAGTCCCGGCTCTACTCTCAACTCTGGTCTCCTACTAATGCACACTCTGGGAGGCAGCAGCTCAAATAATTGATTCCCTGCCACCCACATGTGAGACCTGGATTGAGTTCTGGGCTCCTGACTTCAGCCTGACTCAGTCCCAGCTGTTGCAAGCATCTGAAAAGTAGATCAGTGGATAAGAGATCCAGCTCTCTCGCACTCTCTCACTGTCTCTGTAATAAATTAAATAAATAAATAAAAAGTATTTTTAAAAGGATGTGGTAAGTGCCACTATACATCAAATCCTTCTGCAAACCAGGGAATTTATAAGTACAGTAGGGATTATGCCTGCTCCTCCCTACCTATAATCATCACTACCCACCACCACACACATTATTTTGCACTAAAGTAATATCTCTGTAGTAGGATGGATGTGTTCAGAAAATCTGCGTACAAAACCTAGCTCCACCAATAATAAGCCATGAGCTCTCAAATCTCCACCTTATAAAATGAGCATAATGGTGCCAAATCGGCAGGAGTTTAATACAGTGCCAATGAGGGGTCTCCCAAACTTAACTCACTGTCTGGAATCATCTGTAGTACTAGTCAAAAACCCTAGATTTCTGGATCCAAAGCTTACTGAAACAGACTCTGCACAGGACAGGCTTGTGCATCTGTACTTTAACAAATGCTTCAAGAAACATGTCCTGGCACAGATGCTGTTGCGATGAAAGCACAGACTCAGAAGATAGGAGAAAGAGGGAGGGACTTTGGAATTCCAATCAGAAAGCTAAGTGTGCCAGACCTTTCAGGCAATCGTCCAGAGTCTTCAACCATCCTCCCATCTAGTTAAGAACCAGAGAGTGGAGGGAAACAGTCAGTGTAGGCACCTCAGCATCCAAAACACACTGAGCAAAATGCTCTAATTAGGGTCTCAATCAATTCCCCATGTTCTTTGCCTCTTAAATACTCCACATCCAATTTGTCTGGGGAAAACACAGGCAAGAAGCAGACGTTAAATGATACTATCCCTTTCCTATATGTCCGGGGAACTTGGGGAATAGAAGACATGACGAGAGGTTGCTGTATCTGCAAACTAGAAAGTGAGGGTGGGACTATAAGATGGGTGTGACTAGCAGTGGTGCATTGGAACTAGCTTGTGCTGGAGCTGATCAGGCACATCTCTCCTCCAATGCCGCCATCAAGGACTTCATGTAGGTAGCTTGAAATTGACCATAGTTGGAGTAGTTACACCATGGGAATTGGCAGTACAAACCATGGTTTTGCCAGAGAGCTATTAAACATTTACCAGCCTCGCAATGGATATATGACATATACAAGTTAAACATCCTTAAACTCATTTTACAAATGAGGAAACTGAGTCTCAAACAAGGGAAGCAACTGCCATCTTCTAGCTGCATGACCCTAACCAAGAGTCAGTTCTGTCTGGATAGCTATAAATCCCTGGCTCCCAGGGTGGGAGGTCCCTCTTGTCAGCGAAAAGGTGGCTGAACCCAAGGGCTCCCCCATCATCTAGAGGCAAACAAATGCATCTGATTGTGCCTAGCACACCACCAAGGGAAAGCTAGGGATAAAGAGCTCAGGACTGAGACATAAGGGCAACAAAAGACAGTCTCAGCCCTCTGACCCCCAGAGGAGAGAGGCTGGAGTGGGACAAGGAGGGAGCTGGAAAGCCCCAATGGAAACCACAGCACGTTCTGAGCATCTTTTCATAAACACCCGATGGAGAACCTGGGCTCTGGAGGGAGTCCGTGGGGCATTGTAAGTCCCCAGACCTCTTCACACCTCCATTTCCCTGCAGGTAAAACGGAACTAATAATGACTAGCTCACAGATTTTTGTGAAGACATTATCACCTTTATTTTGAGGAAAGTACTTGCCATGTAACAGGTGTTTGACAAACTTTAGTTCCTTTTTCTTGAAAACCCCTTAGTCAATCCAAATGATTCTAGGGCCTCTGGCCCACCTATATATAATAACAACCCTTGCCCCGTGAGCACAATACTTCACAGTTTAAAGGATACTTGCTCACATGCATTCTCTCACTGGATTCAACCCTGAAGGAAAGGCATGGCAGAGAGGAGAATCATTTTACAGAAGGCCGAAATAGAGGCTTAGTGCAGTAAACAGCCCCTTGCTCAAGTATGAAGATAGACCTTAAAGCCCAAGTCTCTGCATCCACTAGTACACTGTTGTTTGCACTTCCAAGTCTCATGTTATTTAAGGTGATAAGATGATCCTACCAAAGTCTTGCTTATTGTCATTTTATCTAAGAAATCTAGTGGCCTCTGGCCTCCAGCTTTGTCTTAGGTGCTACAAGAGGGGTACTCCTTGGAATGGGAGAAGATCAAGGCAGCAAAGGGTGGAGACAGTCCTTCTTGGTGAATGTAGCCATATCATTAGTTTGGTGTAGCTAGCCAAGAACTGTGGCCCAGAGATTAAGTCTGGATCTGGTCTCAGTAACCCTACGATATTCTCTCCCCCGTATGTCTGAGTTGTCCTCAACTCAGCTAACTACCTGTATCTAGCTTAGTGTTTTTGTTTTTGTTTTTTTTTTTTTTTAGTTTTTATTTATTTGACAGGTAGAGTTTATAGACAGTGAGAGAGACAGAGAGAAAGGTCTTCCTTCCATTTGTTCACCCCCCAAATGGCTGTTACGGCCAGCGTGCAGCGCTGATCCGAAGCCAGGAGCCAGGTGCTTCCTCCTGGTCTCCCATGCGGGTGCAGGGCCCAAGCACTTGGGCCATCCTCCACTGCCTTTCTGGGCCACAGCAGAGAGCTGAACTGGAAGAGGAGCAACCAGGACTAGAACCCGGTGCCCATATGGGATGCTGGCGCTGCAGGCAGAGGATTAACCAAGTGAGCCACGGCGCCGACCCCTTGCTTAGTGGTTTTCAACTATATTTCTTTTTTTAGCTGCTTCCTGCCTCACCACTCCCTCAAACAGAAAATCACATGAAACTTCAAAATACGAAGTACATAAAACTAGAGCTGTTCTGGTTGAAGGAGGCTGAAGCTTACCAGGCAGCTCAGGCAAAAAGTTTGCAACTCACTGGAGTAACAGCTTGGAAAAGACAGAGAAAGTTGCAGGTCTGACCATCTAGTATTTCACTCATCCTAACTCTGCTGCTGACTCCTTATAGGAAATATAGGACTATCTGGGCTTCAGTTTCCCCATTTGTAATGTGAGGTGGTTAGACTAACTGGCCTCTGTATAAAGCATTGGCCTCTCAACATTGTGATTCCAGAAGGGAACCCAAGTATCCTCGTTGAGAAGAGAGACCAGCATGAGCAAAGGCCAATCGCTATGCTCCAGAGAACCCCTCAGCCTCTGGTGACTCTGAACTGAACTCTTCATGCAGTTCCTTAAGCACTGGGTGAATGGCGGCTGGGCGGGTGGGCAGACAGGCAGGAAGGCGGGCGCCCCACCCGCCCTTGCACAGGAAGCTAGCTACATCCTCTTTTCCCCACCCGTGGCAGCACATCTCTAATGGTCCCCAGCACAAGCAGTGGGGGTGGGGAGAAGAAGAGGATGGGGCCTAAAAGGAAACTGAACATGCAAATCACCTCAGCATGCTAAGGAGCCCTGGGGGAGGGTGGGGGAGGGGACCAACTAAGCCAAAGGAAACTGTGGCAACACCATTCTCTACTGGGTCCAGTCCCTAACAAATCCTTGCCAAATGGCCTATGCCTCCAGGTCATAAGGCATGGGCTGGTACAGTGGGCAGCCTGAGCCCACTCACTCCATGCCACTGAGTTTCTGTGGGACGAACAGCTGGGCCTTGTACACACAGATGTTTCTTAGGTGCAGCGTTTCTTAGGGTAAGGAAACAGATATGCCAGGCTTGGGGTGGAGAATATATCCACATGAGTGCACATAGGCTCTTCAAGCCTCTCAAGGCCAAGGGAGCAGCACCAACTCTCATGGCCGCACTGCTGGCCCACTTTCCCGCGCCCGCCCCCATACCCTGTGACTTGGGGCCCAGCCCTCCCCACATCCTGTTCTCAGAGAACACGTGGCTGCCTGGGGAAAGATAATGTCATTACCACACTTCCCCTCCCTGAGGAGGCTTTGGTTCACTAGGGAGGGACTGTAGTTCTCTGGCTGAATAATCTGCAGTAAATCTCCCAGTTTCACAGGGACAGGAAGGGTGACTAACTAACACTATGAGCACCTTTCACATGGAAGGATCCATGCTTAGAGATAGATGGGGATAGTCCAAAAGATTTCTGGAAGGAATGAAATTTCTGGAAAATCACAAATTGGAAACGTCTACATTTGGAGACTGGACGACAACATGCCAATGTTCTTCCTTGATTAATGAACCAGGAGAAGCAAAAGCTCAACAAAATTACATGTTTGAAAAATTCCCAAAATGTCACTTAATTCTCATGCATGCGTTTTAGATGCCAGCATTGGCCTTTCTGCTAAAACAGCATGATTTCATGAGCCTAGGGTGGATCTGATCACTTGGAAAAAGAAAAGGAGTTCAACTTTGAACCATAGGAATAGCTTCTCCCTCTTCCCGCCCCCCCCAAAAAAAAAGGACCCCAACCTCAAAGAGGCGCGGAGGGCAAGAAGGTACTGCAGCCTGAACCCACTCACTGCTGAATCACCCTTCACTCCTCTCCAACCAGTTGACTCCCTGGCTAACCCTGTCTTCCCTTCCCAGCCTGTAAATATAGCAAAGAATGTAGCTGAACATTCCATCTGACTACTCAGGGAAGGCCTCCTCACTCATCCAGGGTGAGAAGTGGAAAGGCAGATGCCATTCAACAGCACTGCCTCATTATGTGCAGATGTTCAGTGAGCCATGATCCTTAACTGGGCTTGGGTGGGGGACTTGGCCAGCTACCCCTAAGCAGGATGTTCCCAGTGCCACCCAGACCTACTTACTCACATCTAATCTTGCAGCCCAATCCAACTCTTGCCTCCATCGTGGAACAAGACTTAACACATAGGCCTAAGAAGATGCTGACTCTCATATGTATCTGTTTATAGCCACTGGTTCACAGCCTTCATTTTGTGACATGGCCACCTTCCCAGAAGCAGATATAGACAGCCCAAATAATGCCCTTGGGCTCTGTGGATCTATGATTGTTTCGGGAAAGTCCAAAGGGGGATAGGAAGGGAGGGGTCGAGGAGGGAGGCGAGAGGGTTAGTAAGAGAACATACACATTTGGCTTATTAGTTTTGGTCCCTAAGTAGCTTGAGATAACTTCTCTAAAAGCTGGCTTTGTTTTTCTGAGTTGATAAAGCCGCATCAGTGCCCTTCAAACCACAAGCTCAGCTACCAATTTACTAAGACCGGTAAAAACTGTTTAACCTATTCAACAACAATACCAGGGTTTTTAACACCCCTACCACCACAAACATATAATCTTCACACCAGCTAATGCTGAGGTGAGCATGCATGAACCCACACAGCCCCACACACATACAGTATCAGTTCTGGGGGGGGAATAAAAACCCTCCTTTCTGTTGCCCCAACTTTGATCTAGTTCCTTCAGATAAGTAGCAGTAAAGGGGCCCACCAGAATATCTATAGAAACTATTCAGCAGCCTCTCTAGGGCCCGGGCAACATACATTGTTCCACAATCTAAAGCAAACCCTAAAACTATGCCTGTAATTCTCATAAGACCTGGAAAAGTAAATATGCCTGTCTCTTACCTATCTCAGGTGTTTCAAAGAGGGCTTGCACCCCTGAGATATAAAAGGGTGTTTCAGAATGTATGTGGACAAATAGAATTAAAAGACAGGCTTATTTTGCTGTAAGAAAATGGAAGGAGGCAGGCATTTAGCCTAGCAGTTAAGATGTCAGGTAAGACACCCACATCCCACACTGGAGTGCCTGGGTTCAATATCCAGCTCTAGCTCCTCACCCTAACTTCCTGCTAATGTGGCCCGCTGGGAGGCAGTGGTGATGTCTCAAGTAAATAGGTTCCTGGATTAGAAACCTGGATTGAGTTCCCAGCTTCTGGCTTTTTTTTTTTTTTTAAAGATTTATTTATTTATTTATTTGAAAGTCAGAGTTACACAGAGAGAGAGGCAGAGAGAGAGACAGAGAGGTCTTCCATCCGATGGTTCACTCCCCAATTGGCCGCAACGGCCAGAACTGCGTTGATCTGAAAAGCCAGAAGCCACAAGCTTCTTCCGGGTCTCTCACACGGGTGCAGGTGCCCAAGTACTTGGGCAGTCTTCTACTGCTTTTGCAGGCCATAGCAGAGAGCTGGATTGGAAGAGGAGCAGGCGGGACTAGAACCAACACCCATATGGGATGCCAGCACTTCAGGCCAGGGCGTTAACCCACTGCACCACAGCGCCAGCTCCCCAGCTCCTGGCTTTGAAACTTGTCTAGTCCCAGCTATTGTGTTCATGTGGGGAGCGAACCAGTATATGGAACTCTCTCTCCTTCTCTATTTCCTTCCCTCCTTCTCTTTCACCTTCTCTCCTTCTCCCTCCCCTCTTTTTTTTTTAAATTCTTAATTTAGAAATCCATGCATAGTTTTTTTCAATACTACACATTTCCATGAATTTTTGAATGCCCCCCATTTATATATATATTAATTCCATATACCACCCAAGTTATCAGACACCCAATATGGACCTGGTTTTGAGACAGTTCTATAACATGTGTTGTGTGTGACAGAGGTATTTTTAATATTTTAATTTATTGTTTATTTTCATCTATTTGAAAGGCAGGGTGTCAGAGAGAAAGAGAGGCAGAGATCTTCCATCCACCAGTTCACTTCTGAAATGCCTACAAGAGCTGGGGCTGTGCTAAGTTGAAGTAAAGAGCCCAGAACTCCATCTGGAGCTCCAAGTGGGTGGCAAGTGCCCAAGCACTCGAACCATCACCCACTGCCTCCCAGGGTACATTAGCAAGAAGCTAGATCAGAAGTGGATATTCCAAGCATAGCTTAACCCACTGTATATCACCATCCACCCCAAGAGAGTATTTTTGTTGTTGCTGTTGTTGAAGGGAGTCAATGTGCAGATAGATACATGAAAAGGGAACGACCATTCTACACAGCAAGGGCAGTGGCAGAGGTAATAAAAAACAACTGTGGAAACACACAGACGGAGCATCCAGGCCCTAACAGAGAAAGTGAGGAGACAAGGGGAGGTGGAAAGGTGGAAGGTTTCTAGAGAAACACCTGACCTGTCCTAAAGGATAAATAAGATTGCCACAGGATAAACACTAAAAGGAAGGAGGAGCTTGCTATATTTCTGGGTAGCAAGATGGCATGTGTGAGGACAAAGAGGCAAGAAACACGCAGCATGCCTTCTAAATGCCTTAGAGAAACATATAAGTAAAAACCCTCCCAGAGGCATGAAGTTGTGGCATGGCAGGTAAAGTGGCCACCTGCAAGCGCCGGCATCCCATATGGGCACCAGTTCGAGTCCCAGCTGCTCTACATTAGATCTACCTCCCTGCTAATGAACCTGGGAAAGCAGTAGAAGACGGCCCAAGTGCTTGGGTTCCTGCATCCACATGTGAGACCCAGAAAAAGCTCCTGGCTCTTAGCTTCGGCCCAACCTAGCCCTGGCCATTGCAGCCATTTGGGGAATGGTTCAATGGATGGATGGAAAATCTCTTTCTCTCTCTTCTCTCCCTAATTCTGCCTTTCAAATAGATAAATAAAATCTTAAAAATAGATAAATAAAATCTTAAAAGAACCAAGACCTCCTTTCCAGGCTCCCTGATGCTTTTCCCAGAATCAGAAGAGAATAAACTAGAAAACCTCCCACCACCCCAGGATTGGGACCAGCCAGGCAGGTGGCCTAATGTACAAGATCTATGTAAGAAGCTTACTCTGTTCCCACAGTCCCACTGAGGCACTAGCTTAGCTTTATGAGCAGTCCCCATCCTACTTCCCATAGACTTCTGGGAAATCGCTCTGTAGAATTCAAAAGGATCCATTACAGCACATAAGATACAGATAGCCATACTGAGGTAACCAGAATTAGGTCCTCCTGTACTCACACCCCAACACACACACACACACACACACATACACACACACAAAGAGGAAGTGAAAGCTACCAGCACAGCAAGAGCCTGGGGTGGGCCCCAAGCTAGGGTGCCTGGCTTCTGCAAAGGGGCGGGGACCCACTGATTTCACAAACGGTTTTGCCCTCTTGAGTAAGGGTTCCTCTAATCATTTTCTCTTTTGCACATTCTCCGTCCTTCTCACCCTGTAACCATCCTTTCTACCCTGGATTTCATACACCTCTTCTCCTTTTGCCTCCAGTCCCTCATCCTGGGACCTTAAAGGCTCCGCAGAGCTGTAGTTCCTCTTTATAAAGTGGGAGACACACCCACACGGAATCTCAGACTGTTCCTCCTCAACGGGCAACAGCAGAAGGCATGGTGGGGTACACCACAAACTAGGCCAGTCACTGGCGTTACTGTTTCAAGTATCAGTTTCCTAATCTATTTAAAAAGATCATACAGAGATAAAGCAGTCCAGGGGACACACTTATAAACTGGAAACAGCCTAAGGTCCTCAAATTCCTTGATCTCAAATATTCAAAGAGGGCAAAGCATGATGAAAGAGACTTAGAGAAAACAGGGTATTTATCCATCACTTTCAACATGCCTGGTACCTGCTAGGACTACTCACACATTCTTGAGCCATTTTAACTCTCATGATTCCCAGTGAACTGGGTCTCCTTGATATCCTCCATTTTAAAGATAGGAAAACTCGGGTTCGGAGACATTAAGTGACTCACCCAAGGTCATGCAGCTCTAAATCATAGTTGAAAATGAGTCTACCAATTAGCCTGCTTCACTTACCTTTTGGTTAGCCAGATCCTAGCTCCAAAGAAATCAGAAGAAGACCTATGGCAACGACTTGGGATGCTGTCTATCACCTGAAAAACCACTGAAGCCAACCTCATTCACTGACTAACCAAAAATACAAGGATACTTCAGAAAGCTCATGGCATCACAAACTTTGAGGCTGTGGAGTCTGAAACAGCTATGCATGGATTTTAAAGTTTCTTCCACCAAACAAAATGCAACTTTTAACTCCATTCCTTTCCTTAAGGGGCAGAAACACCTCTGCATACTCCTCCCATCTACTACCACTTCTAGAAGCAGAGGTCCCTGCCTGTCAGCTTTAGAAAAGTGGAGAGGAGCAGCTCTGGTGAGCGCTGCTTACCACTTTGTGCCTTCGGTTGTTTAACCATTGCTTAGGAAGCCAGTGGTTGGGTCTCCCAGAACTAGCAGCTGGCAGCTAGCTATGTGGATGTCTACAATTCTAGGTGTGTTTGGGGAAGGCGGCAGGGAGCAGAGAAGGCATTCCAGAGCAGACCCGGGACAACTCCTCCTACAACCCTGACCTTTCCAGGATAATGACTTACCCTTAGCACCCACGCTGTCTCCACTCCAGGATTACCAAAGACTGAGCATGGTTTGGTGCCCAAACAGGCATGCCATTACAAAAACACTCAATAGCTAACATACTACACAGGCTGTAAGGTCTGGAGACAGAACTGTGAATGCCTCCGTGGCTAGGTAAGCCTATCGCTGGAGTCACACTATAATATCAGGCTACGTCTTCCTCCAAAAGTACCCTCTGTTCAGGTGTGGTCCCACAGAACACAAAAGAGGCACCTTCTCAAAAAACCAGGTTTGATTTTAGGAGCCTCAACAAAGCCAGCGATGTAGTGTGGGGGAAGGAACAGGAAGAGCTGG
Source organism: Oryctolagus cuniculus (assembly GCF_964237555.1). Lineage (NCBI taxonomy): Eukaryota > Metazoa > Chordata > Mammalia > Lagomorpha > Leporidae > Oryctolagus > Oryctolagus cuniculus. The sequence goes on along the minus strand of NC_091453.1, from coordinate 45,613,343 downwards.
CCCCAGCTCTGGAATCCCTGTTGAGTAAGGCTTTGGACTTTTCTGTTTGTGTTTGCGAATCTCCCTAATTACTATAAACAGCAGCTGTCTACTTATCAGATTTGGAGCCATCTGGGATGAAAAGCAGAGTCTTAAAAAGAAACAATGAGCTGCAGGAAAGCATCATCTAGCAGGTTCTTTCCACTCCAAGAAAGATACATTTTACTTTTAATCTCAGGTAACTAGGACTCCAAGTGTATCCCAGAAGGAGACAGAGTGATTTGGCTAGTTAGTAACCAACTTGGAAGGGATGGCTGATTGGATTCTAGCGCCTAACCTTAAATCAGGATTTAAAGGCCGACAGGAGGTGCCTGCCTCAATAAAGAGGTGACTATGAGGGAGTAGTTAAGACATGGATGCACCAACGGCAAAGGAAGACCTTTCTCTCTGTCTCTCTCTCTCACTGTCCACTCTGCCTGTCAAAAAAATAAAATAAAATAAAAAAATTAAAAAAAGGCATGGATGCACAACAAGTTGATAGTCTAAAGTATAGACTATTATGGGATAGCAAACTGTTTCTGTGGGACACACATTGGTGTAGTCTCTGTTACGTATTCTTTTTACTTTTTCTAAACAATGATTTTTAAAATGTAAAACCTATTCTTAGAATACAGACAAAACAAGCTGCAAAGGCAAGTTCCCCAGTTGCTATACTACATCAAATATTGGTAAGCTAATGCCACCGGCTATCCGCAAGGCCTCAAATGTAGACTAACAGCTCTCTTCACATTCAATTTTTCACACAAGATGAACAGCAAGAATCTTAGCTGAAAGATAGCCAAGGATAACTGGCCCATACACCAGATAATCATACACAGTGGCCTACTTCCTTCCTACTCAAAGGCATTTGGGAAAAATATAGATAATAAGCTTATTAACCATTTTCCTGAAAAGTTCATTCACATACCAATCCCTGAAATAGCAGACCCCAGGCTACTGGCCAGGGCCTAAGCCATGGAGTGCCTGGTGCTCAAGCTTCTGGCTCAAACACCTGACCTTAGAAAGCAAGCGGCATGCACAGAAGAAGCAGGAAGCAAGAAGGAGATCTCTTCCAAGGGGCCCATTAAAGGCTCAAGAAACAAAGGGACATATGTGGCTTGCTTCTCTCTCTATCAACTCAGGAAAGGTTTAGAGAGAAAAAGGAAATCAAGTTGGAGATGTCAAACTCAGTGGAAGAGAGAGATTAAGAATAAAACCAACCACTGGGGCTAGCATGGAGGTACAAGTGGTTAAACTGCCTCCTGACATGCCTGCATTCCATTTAAACATTAGTTCCAATCCTGGCTGCTCCACTTCTCACCCAGCTCCCCACTAATGCACTTGGGAAAGCAGCAAAGGATGGCCCCTACCACCCACATGAAAGACCAGGCTGAAGCTCCAGGCTCCTGGCTTCAGGCTGACCCAGTTCTACAGTACCAGCATTGTGGCCACTTGGGGAGTAAATCAGTCTCTCCCCACCCCCGTGTGTGTGTGTGTGTGTGTGTGTGTGTGTGTAACTGTGCCTTTCAAATAAATAAATAAGTCTTTAAAAATAAATAAAACCACAAAGCTCCAAGGCTAAAAACCTTCAATAGTGGTAAACACTGCGCTCAGGACTTTGTGCTATGGACAAGGTCTAGGATGCTGTTGGTCTGGTCAGCACTTCTCTCACAAGGAAATGGTGAGAAAAAAACAACCATTCAGAAGTGCCCATTGTCTAACCTTCCACTCTAGCTCTTCAGACACTTGTCTCTCCTGTAGAAGAAAAGACAGGACACATGTATGTGGAAGTATGTATACCTGAAAAGACCTTTTATACCAAGAGCCACGGGCTTCTAGAGATAAGAGTTGCCACAGATAGCAACTCTCAAATGCATCTCTTTCCTCCCCCATTAGCGTCTACATTCTCTGGCCAGATGACAGAGGGTTTCTTAGGGACTCTAATCTGACTCAAGGAAAGGGGCAGGAGAAGAAATGCCCCTCAAACTAATTCAGCGGGGGCTGGCGTCATGGTACAGTGGGATAAACTGTAGTCTATGACACCATCATCCTATTTGAGCATTGGTTCAAATCCCAGCTGCTCCACTTCTGATCCAGCTCCCTACTAATGTGCATGAGAAAGCAGCAGAAGATGGCCGATGTGGTTGGGCCCCTGAACCCAGGTGGAACACCCAGCTGGAGTTCAAGGCTCCTGGATTCTGCATGGCCCATCCCTGGCTGTTGCAGCCATTTGAGGAGTGTACTAGTGGAAGGAAGCTCTCTCTCTCTCTCTCTCTCGCAAATATATATATATATATATTTAAGAAAAAAAAATTCAGCAGCTCAAGGTAAGGGTCAAGAGAAGAAATGCCCTCAAACCCATCTGATAAAGCATGGAGTTATTTTACTGGGCACTGGAAATACAGAGATCATAATAAGCCCTTATTTCAAGGGCTCTCCATCAAGTAGGTTAAAGACATTATTTTTTGGACACCCCCCCCCAGAATGAAGTGTGTACTGTTTACACCATGAAACTCAGGGTTACCCTTCTTCCCAAAGAAAACATTCCTATGGAGGCTGGTGAGCATAAAGAAACTCATGGTGTCCTCCTGGTGCTGCTTGGTTTCATACCCCTAGCAAGAGCAGAAACCAAGCCCTCTTTCCTACCATAGAAGAAGTTTGCCACACACAAAAGAGTGGGAAAATAATCAAACATTGCACTGTGGCACAGCGCCAGGGCATCTAAGGGAGCATTGATGCCCTCTGAAAGTATAGGAGCAGCAGCAGCCAAGGTCTAGGGGAGGCTGCTGTATGGCTGGAGCCAGTCCATAGCCAGGTCTAAAGGATACCCAGCTGAAGCAGGAAGCAGAGAATAAGAAGGCCTCAGTTCCCAAGAACCATGCCTTGGACATAGAACAGGGCTCCAGCCCAGCACTTCCATATAGAGCCGAGGAGTGAAGTCACCAGGTCTTTGGGCTCTTACTCACCAACTGCCTGTAATGTTCCCACTAACTGAATGCCTTGGTGCCCAGGGCATTACTCACCTCCCATCCTGTCCCTGATGATCTGCACATGCCCAGTGAAGTCGCTTTCTAAAATCTGCAGGGGCGGGGAAACTTTTTACTGCCAAGAGCCATGTGGATATTTATAACATCATTTGCAGGCCATACAAAATGATCAACTTAAAAATGAGCCTGCTATAGATGTATTGAATTTCGAGTCCCAGCTGCAGTTGCCTTGGAAGGACCAGACCAGATGATTTCGTGGGCCTTATACGGTCCACGGGCTGGACGTTCCCCACGCCTGCAGAGCTGCTCAGCTCCCCTGGGTACTGTTAGTTGTGAAGAACTCCACCCCTACCTCCACGCTTGTGAGTTGGTGGCTGTGATGCCAATCTCCTCCAGGTCCTCTGACCAAGTTTAGAGGATACCCAATCAGACTGTCAGGGTCACCTTTACCTCAAGCTACTAGAGTAGATGAGCCCTAAACAGAATGTCAGCTCAGCTCAGCTATACCTTTCCTGTGTGTGCATGGGCACATGCCTCCATTTTCTTAGGTCCAGTTTTCTTTTTTGAAGATTTATATATTCATTTGAGAGAGACAGAGAGAGAAGGAAGAAAAGAAAAGGAAGGAAGAAAATGAGAATCTTTCATCATCTGCTTCACTCCTCAAGTGGCCACAAACAGCCAGGGCTGGGCCAGGCTGAAGTCAGGAGCCAAAAACTCCATCTGGGTCTCCCATGTGGGTGTCAGGGGTCTAAGTACTCAAGCCATTTCCCCTGCCTTCCCAGGTGCATTTTCAGAGAGCTGGATCAAAAACTGCACAGCTGGGACTGAAACTGACATTCTGATATGGGATGCCAGTGTTGTAAGCAGTGGCTTAGTCCACTACACCATAATGCTGGCTCCTCAAGTTCAGTTTTCTCACATGTAACAAAGAAAGGCTTCCATCAGAGGTATAGTTATCAACCTTTGCCCAATATTGTAAGTTCCTAGGGAAGTTCTTTAAAAATACTGATGCCCAAAGCACTAAATTCAGACCAATTAATTAGAGTCTACAGGTGCTTCCACAACTGGCCAAGATCAACGGCACAGGCAAGCTACACTTTCCCAGAAACATTCTGGCCAAGATGGATTAGAAGGCAGGAAGCCTAGCTGGTTCCATGAAAAACTCAGCCCCTTACTGTAAGGAGGGAAACTCTTAACAATCAACCTCCAGTTTCATTCTGGCCCCTAAGGTCTCCAGGGTCATGGACTCAAATTTCTCCCTTTTCCAAAACTCCCTTTAAGTCCATAAGAAAAAAGCCATTAAAATGTATCAGCAGTCGCAAATCCAATCCCACATGCTTTGATATCAAGCAAGCATTACAATTTTTCCATCCTCTAGAGGACCAGACCTGTCTGCCATTATGAACTGGGTTTTTCCATTTGCCACATATGGTCTCTATGGCCCCAAGTTTCAGGACGTCCCACCCTACACAAAGAGGATCATGACAAGGGGGAACTGCTCTTCCTGTCTCCACGGCCTTTGGCTGCTCTAGTGACACATTCCCATGTGACAGTGTCACATTCCTGAAGGCTTATCAACTGTTTGTGACCAGGAACTACACTAAATCCCATGATGTCAGTCTGTCGCCTGCTTCTGGAGGGCTCCCTCAGAACCACCTCTCTGGAGCACCTCTTCCCTCCTCACTCACATCATGTCTAGCCTGACTTGCCACCCTCATCTGTCCACACCTCCACCCTGTAATGCCCACGAACATTCCCAAGGCCCTTATACAAATGTCTCCCCTCCAAAAGGCAGACACAGCAGACCACTCCCAACCTCCCAGAGCTGATAAGACTTCCTGTTTAGCTTAGTTCTCCACAGACTAAGGCCATTTCTAAGACACATGCCACCATCCAGCATCCATGGCAAGGCAGAGAAGTCCCCACTGTTAGTAGAGTATATTTCTGAAGAAATCAAGAACTTCACAGCAGGAATAGCCCTCTGAGATTAGCCGAACCAGTTCTGGAAATGGCAAGGACTTGGCTAAGACTGCCCTGGGAAGCTAGCAGCAGAGCCCAGAATAGCTCCGCATTCCAAAAGAGTACCCACTCCATGATTCCCCAACACCTCCTCTTCTCACTAAGGAGCTGGTTCAATGGCCCTGCTCCCTGCTAAGGTACAAACAAGACACTACATTAGCTAGATCTAAGCAGCCCCCAAACAGTTCTCACTTGCAAACGAGTATCTCCTATTTGTCTAGGAACATGGCAAAGCCAAGTAAGTTACTGGTTCAACCAAGCGGAAAGCATAACTAGCCTTAAAGGCAGTGATCTGACACTAGCCAAGGAGGGTAACACAGGAAGCCAGCTGCAAAACAGTCAAACAGGTCCCGAGCAAGCAGAAACAAACAACACAACAGGTGGCTGTTCTCACACAGCCCCCAACCACTAGAAATCTCTGTAAACCTTATTCTTGACTCATGGTATGTTAAAAGAGAGATCAAACCTTCATTGCAGAGTTATGAACCTCAGAACCTCAGCCTAATCATGCCTGATTATTAAGTCTAGGCCTTTATGAAACAGCACCAGGGCCAACATGGTGCCGTAGTAGGTTAAGCCATCGCCTGCAACGCCAGCATCTCAGAAGGGCACCCGTTCAAGTTCAAGTCCCTGCTGTTCTATTTCCGATCTAACTCTCTGTCAATGTGCCTGGAAAAGCAGTGGAAGATGGCCCAAGTGCTTGGACCCCTGCACCCATGTGGGAGACCTGGAAGAAGTTCCTGGCTACTGGTTTCGGACTGGCCCAACTCCAGCTGTTGCAGCCATTTAGGGAGTGAACCAGTGGATGGACGATCTCTCTCTCTCTCTTTCTTTCTCTCCCTCCCTCTCTCTCTCTCTTTCTCTGTGTGAGTGTGTGTGTGTCCCTCTCCCACTCTATAATTCTGCCTTTCAAATAAACAAGATACATCTTTAAAAAAAAAAAAAGGCATTCATCTCCCCTTTTCTTTCGCATCCCAACCTGCACATCATCTAATACCAAAATCTTACCTTCTGCTCAAGCTCTATCTCTGTTACTCATTAGCTGAGGAACCTCAGTTTCCCCATATGAAATGTGGGGATAATAATTCTTAACCTGTCAGCTGGAGAAAGTTAATGGATATCAAATGATGTTAGCAAAAGTGGTTGGAAGAAAGGGCTTTACAACTACAAAGCTGATTACAAATGTAGAGAGCTAGTACTATTTGTGTTGGGGACCTTTTTTTTTTTTTGTCATGACATGAGGTGAGACAAGCTAAGGACACTGGAAAATAATTACAGGGCAATGTCAGTCAATCTGCAAAGGGATTCCTTCCATTCTTATCTGACTAGGATGCTTTAGAGAGAACCACCTGGAAAGCAGGCAGCTGTCCTTTAAACTTATAATCCCCCCACCCCACCCCTCTCACACACACTGTCAACACCACCAGCTCACTGGAATTTCCTTTTCTGGCTGCTCAGCAGCTAGAGGTTCCTGAGGAACTTTCCCAGAAAGCTCCCTGATGGCCCTTTCAAGATTTTCTTCAGCCTGGGCTCTTCCTGTGACAGGCTGAATCCTTGGTCAGTATGGGGAAGGATGCTTTATTCCGACCTCCCCTGGAATAACTGACCACACAAGGAATGCACACTTGGTCGTTTCTGCCTCCAATCTTTGAAGAGTTGCCTCCTTCCTAATCCCAGTCTCACTAGTTGGCACCCCTAGCCTGGAGGGACTGTCAGTGAAGACATAAATGACCTGGGAAGAGGAAGACTATCACTTTCCTAGCTCCAGAAGGCAAAGTTCATCATTTTCCTTATAGCTAAAGTCAGTAAGTCACATCAACATAAAAGCAATACCCTATGGGTTACTCAGCAATCTAACTACTTCACTTTGGGGAATTCTTTGACATGTTTGCCCAACTAATTACATTTTATCTGGACTATCAAAAAAGTCAAGGGAGTTTGCATTCTCTGAGTGCACATGGCTTTAGACAGGCAATCCACAGCTAGCTGAGAGAAAAAAAGGTCTGTTCCGGACAGTTGAGAGCCAATTATATAGCAATGCCTCATTGGTCCCAAATAGTCCATAAATGAGCTGCTCTACAGAAGTGAACTTTTCCTGATAACCTAGGTTTACTCTTTCAAGGATCATAACCATTCTTACTAGTGAGCTCAGAGTCTTTCATCTACTGACACACTCTACTACCTTTGTCAACAGAGACTATTAAAACATAATTTAGACTTCATGGAGCACCTGACTCCTACACACATGATTTTCTACACAGCTAATATTTGAGGGCTTTCCACTGTTACCTTATCCAAGTTTCACACCAACTTTGAGGCTAGCATGAAGCTAGCATTAGCATCCCCACTTTAAAAATGAGCTTCTCAGGGAGATTAAGGGATTTTCCCAAGGTCAAACAGTCAGTAAGTCTTAAAACAAAAATCTTTCTGCAACCCAGGCCTACAATAAATTCCTGAAGATATTTTTGAACCAAGCCTTCCTAAGTAGACCCAAATATTCTTTTTTAAGATTTATTTTATTTATTTGAAAGACAGAGTTATAGAGAGAGGTAGAGACAGAGAGAAAGGTCTTCCATCCGCTGGTTCACTCCCCAATTGGCCACAAGGGCCAGAGCTGTGCAGATCCGAAGCCAGGAGCTAGGAGCTTCTTCCAGGTCTCCCACATGGGTGCAGGGGCCCAAGGACTTAGGCCATCTTCTCCTTCTTTCCCAGGCCATAGCAGAGAGCTGGATTGGAAGTGGACCAGCCGGGACTAGAACCGGCGCCCATATGGGATGCCGGTGCTTCAGGCCAGGGCATTAACCCACTGCACCACAGTGTCAGCCCCAACCCTAATATTCTTAAAAATGTCACTCACTGGGGTTTGTGTTTGGCCTAGTGGCTTAAGAACCACTTGCGATGACTACATCCCATATCAGAGTACCTAGTTTTGAGTCCTGGCTCCACTCCAGATTCCAGCTGCCTGCTAATGTGCACCCTTAGAAGGCCGCAGGTGATGGTTCAAGTAGTTAGGTCTCTGCCACCCAGTTGGGAAATCCATATAGAGTTCCCAGCTTCCAGCTTCAGCCTGGCCCAGTCTTGGCTAATGAGGGCATCTGGGGAATGAACCAAACAGATGGGTCCCTACCCCCACCACTTCTAAAATTAATAGAAAAAAATAATGTCATTTCCTTTCCTTTTTTGGAGCCCAATCTCAGAGCTTTGCTCTCTCTGCTCCACAAGGATTCAGAAAACTCCAATCACTCATTCACAGTCTGCATACAGTTTCCTGTTTCTCTGAACGGGAAGGCAGTCGTGCCTGCAGTGGCCTGTGGGCCCAGCCCAGCCCAGCCCAGCCAGGGTCAACCTCTGGTAGCAGAGACTCCAGGATAAAAGGCTGAGCAACGAAGCTCTGCTCCACCCACTATGGAAGTCTGGGAACCAAGAATACAAGAGAAGGGTGGAGCCTGCCATGAGTGGGCAGAAGAGAGCCAGCATTTCTGGTAATTCTGCTTCTCCTCGCCTGGCTTGGCTCCTTCAACACAATCAATATCCTCGAACTACAAAGCTTCAAGAATCAGGACCAACAGTCATTAGGCCAGCATTTGCTTTTTCAAAATGTATTATATGTTTATTTGTAGTTTACAAATCCCTATCCCCCTCAACTCTTCAACTGAGTGGCTTTGCAAAATTCCACTCTTCTGCCACCTGGACAAAAATCCTAGTGTAGATGTTGCTGGGGAATGGGGGTGGGCAGGATTCTAATCCAGCTTTACTGATCATGAACAGGCCCTCCCACTGCTCATCTTTAGGGAAGACTAGAAAAGCATATGCCCACCACCAACATACACACATACATACTCACAGAGCTTCTTTCCTGCCAGCAGCCAGAGGAATTCTAAGGAGCAGGGTTCTCAGATACTTTCTAGAATCAAACTACACCCAAACTGGCAAAGCCACAGAACAGGGAATCGGTCATGTTATGCATAGGAAATGGCTTTACCCTACTGCTAATCACTCCAGGAGGATCATTCAGACACAGATGAAATCACAGTAATCTGTAACAGTGGGGCCTACTAAACGTGAAGGCATGGAGGGGAGGCAGCTCTTATCATCGCTCATCCTAACAGAAGGGTCCAGAAATCCCACCTGCTTCGGAAAGTCTTCCCTCTCAGGCAGGCAAGCCCCCACAGTATCCTCTTTATTTTCAACCTGATGAAGAGTCTTGGTCCTTTTTCTGTGTAGATTTTTAAATGTTCCACCAATGTGCTAATTTGCTTATTAATGAGCCTGTATAAAATTTAAACTCTGATTTGACATAAAAAGATAGTCACCACTTACTAAGTTAAAAAAGAAAAGTTGCAGAACAATATCCATTTTTTTACATGAGAGTACTTTAAGTTATATGCGTATAAACGCATTGTAAAAGAGTCTATAGGAGCTGTGCATAGCAGGTAAAACCACCACCTGCAGTGCCGGCATCCCATATGGATGTCAGTTCAAGTCCCAACTTCTCCACTTCCAATCCAGCTCTCTGCTATGGCCTGGGAAAGCAGTAGAAGATAACCCAAGTCCTTAGCCTCCTGAACTCAGGTGGGAAAACCATAAGAAGCTCCTGGCTCCTGGCTCCTGGCTCCTGGCCAATTGGGGAGTGAACCAGGGGATGGAAGACCTCTCTCTGCCTCTCTGTCTCTCTGTGTAATTCTGACTTTCAAATAAATAAATAAATCTTTAAAAAAAAGAGCCTACATGCAAATAACTAATTGGTTAGTGGTGGTTCTCGGTGGAGAGAAGAGTCACAGGTAGATACTATTTGATACTATTTCATTTCTCACAGCAAATATTTATTAGCTGTATAGTGAAAAGGCTAATCAAAATGTACAACATAAATACAGTTTGTCCTTATTTAAGTCTGCCGTACCAACAGACTGCCTGTTAACATTTCTTGTACAGTCTCTAGCTCAGCACTGCAAAAACAGGTGGAAAAAGAAGTCCTTTAAAGACAAGGTTTTCTACAGCCATACCAACCTGAACGCACCTGATCTCCTCTGATCTCAAAGACAAGGTGACCTTCAAAGGCTCTCTCCGTGTCAGGGCACCCAACCTTACATAGTAAGCTTAAACCTATACTTCCCAAATGCTGACCATACCACTCTCACAAGAGTGGGATAAGAACAAAAGTTTCCCTATTGTCCTCCAAATTAGTCTACCTTAAGCAAAACATGCCCAAATCTGCAAAAATATGCAGCTTTGGGCCTTAAGGCAGCCGTTGGTTGGAGATGGTGGCAACAGGAACAGACAGCTGCTGGGTGCCCCAACACGATGATCTCCAGGACCTCACTGCTATCCTCTCTAATCAGTGCATGCTCTTCCCAGCCCTGTGCTTAGGGGACACCCAGTCCCTAAACCTCAGGGGCTCTCAGGATCAGATTACACAATGCAGCCTTGCCTGCTGGCCATTCTATAATGAGCAGAGCACATCCAAAAAAAAAAAAAAAAAAAAAACTGGGTAATGCCTCAAATATGTACTCGAGAGCCAAATTCTGGGCTGCTTCACAAAGGCGGATAGAAATGCTTGCATGGCTGCTTGTTAGAATCCAGTAAAAGCTCTGATTTGAATATTTCCCCTTGACGTGAACACTACTGTATTGTGTGAAGACATGGAAAAAGGGAGTGGAAACCGGTTGTGAACAAGCGGGCCATTTGCAGATAAACAGGCTTTCCAAGGTGCACAAGAGGGACAATGCTTTCCCATTCCTTGGCACTACTGAGCTTCACTGTACCAGGGCCCATCCTGCCACATTAGGTAGTTTCCTGCAGACCACTCACATTATTGTTTGGCTCTCTGATAGACCTAGCTAAAGGAGTCTCAGGAAGACAATTCTGACTTGAAAATAGTAGTCATCAATATATCTATTTAACAAGTAAGAGGGGTTCAAAAATTTCACAGGGTGGACATTGTGGTGCAGTGAGTTAAGCTGCCACTTAGGATGCCTGTATTCTATTACCATAGTGTTTGGTCCAAGTCCCAGCCACTCTGCTTATGACCCAGCTTCCTGCTGATGTGCTTAGGAAGGCAGGGATGACAGATGGCTCAAGAACTTGGGTCCCTACCATCTACGTGGGAGACATGGATAGAGTTCCGGTACTGTGGCTTCAGCCTAGCCCAGCTGTTGCAGCCATTTGGGGAGTGAACCAGAAGACTGAAGATCTCTCTCTCTCTCTCTCTGCTCTCTTGTCACTCTGTCTTTAAAATAAATAACTATTTTTTAAAGTTTGTGGAAAATAGAATCAAAAGATAATGTGCATTTTCTTTGAAATTATTTTTTTAAATTTATTTTTGAGTCAGAGAGATAAACAGTTTTAATTTGCTGGTTGACCCCAAATACCCACAACAAACAGGGCTGGGCCACACTGAAGCCAAGAGACAGAACTCAATCCAAGTCTCCCATACAAGTAGTAGGAACTCAAACAGCTGAACTATCACCACTGCCTCCCAAGGTCTGCATTAGCAGGAATTGGAATCAGGAGTTGGAGCTGGTAATTAAACTTAGGCACTGCCGGCGCCGCGGCTCACTAGGCTAATCCTCCGCCTTGCGGCGCCGGCACACCGGATTCTAGTCTCGGTCGGGGAGCCGGATTCTGTCCCGGTTGCCCCTCTTCCAGGCCAGCTCTCTGCTGTGGCCAGGGAGTGCAGTGGAGGGTGGCCCAAGTGCTTGGGCCCTGCACCCCATGGAGACCAGGATAAGTACCTGGCTCCTGCCTTTGGATCAGTGCGGTGCGCCGGCTGTGGCGGCCATTGGAGGGTGAACCAATGGCAAAGGAAGACCTTTCTCTCTGTCTCTCTCTCTCACTGTCCACTCTGCCTGTCAAAAAAAAAAAAAAGCCACACTTAGGCACTTTGATGTGGGATGCTGGCATCTTAACAAGCAGCTTAGCTGTGAGGCCAAATGCCTGCCCCTCCATGAACTCCTTGAAGCACCCTGGTTTTGTTTAGTAGCTACTCTATGCCAGGCAGTGTGCTAGGTACTGAAAGATACAATGGGTAGTGGGGAAACATTTCTGTTCTTGGTGAAGTTTACATTCTATTGGGCTAGACTGATACAATAGAAAGAACATACACCTGAGAATCTCTGCTTCAAGACCAGCTTCTGCTCTTAATTTTGAGCAAGTCCCTTCCTGTTGTTTTGTGTTATAATTGACCAACAGATCTTCCTCAGGCTCAAGTAACTCACTTCTTTGCAAAATATAAAACCCTGAGGTAGATTGAAAATTTTCAAATGACAAGACAACAGCAAGAAGCACAGGTAGTATGAGGTGAAAACAAAAAGCACATTAGATCAAGAATATTCTCCCAGAAACCTTGAATTTGGCTTGGATGGTTCCCCCTGAGCCATATGTCCAAGACAGGCCTCTGAAGCGTATAGTCCATGATTGATATGAAGATCTGCCCTTCTAATAGTGTATGTCAGGCTTAGAATCAGGAGACGTGAAAGGTGCCCTGTTTCACTGCAGCTTCTACAAATACTTCTGCCTCCAATTCAAGGAATTTTGGGAAACCCTCTATTGTAGCACCACTTAATTTGATGCTAAAGAGCTAAACAGAAGGTGGCACGTCTCTCCTTAGCCACTTGTGACCATTTTTGAGTAGGGCTGTGCTGGTGCCAGTTGGGGCCATGCTCTCCAGGTGAGTGGGGAGATAGCACTTCCGTGCATTCCTCCTACTAAAGAGAACCAGGCTGCGGGGGCACTCATGTCAGGCCTACAGGCAGTGTAGCCTCTGGCAACCCAGGTTCAAAGGCTTGATGGGAAGCACATAGGACAGAACTTTTTTTTTATAAAGATTTATTTATTTATTTATTTGAAAGGTAGTTACAGAGAGGCAGAGGTAGCCAGAGAGAGAGAGAGAGAGAGAGGTCTTTCATCTGCTGATTCACTCCCCAAATAGGACAGAACTTTAAGAGGCTAATTAGGACACAAATTTCAGAGTACCCTGAGCAGACCCTCCCGCCTCTACACCTCCCACCTTGCAAAGCAATTTCAAGTGCATTAGTGCATGAACGAATCTTCACCTAAAAAGTAGACTGCTATTGCTCTTTCCATTCCACAGCTAGAAAACAAAGATCTGGAATGGTTTGAGAAGTTTGCATTAGGAGCCAAAGTCAGCTAAGCTTTCCCTGTACTTAGCCTCAGGCCTCTCTCCTATAGGTTTTAATGCACCCTTCCCTTCTCCAAGGTGTATTTTTTTTATATTATTAGTGCATAGTAAATCCTACCAGGTGCTTGTTTGGATTCCTTGCACACTCTGCTGCTGCTGGTCCCTCACCATGTCAATCACTGACCAAATGCTCTTCAAAGGTTTACCCATCTCTAGCCACCTGAAGAAGGTAGGAGGTGTTAGAAGCTTTCAAATCCACAAGTTTACCAAAGGAGAAAGTCTGGGAGCCCGGATTGCTGCAACAACACATGGTAAGTATCATAATAGAAGTTCTGTACAACGTGCAGTGGGTACAAGATGGTACAATACTACCTGGGAGTAATGAAGAAAGCTTCAAGCAGAGGTGACACGGAGTAAGGGAACATGAAGAAGTTTTTAGCATTATATTAACTGGTGGAAACAAAGTAATATTTTTATGTACACTATGATTGCACTACAGAAAACTAAGGTACATAGAAGTGACAAGAAATACATATAATAAATGCTTTTTTTTAAATATTTATTTATTTAAAAGTCAGAGTTACACAGTGAGAGGAGAGGCAGAGAGAGAGAGGTCTTTCATCTGCTGGTTCACTTCCCAATTGGCCACAATGGCCGGAGCTGCGAGGATCCGAAGCCAGGAGCCAGGAGCTTCTTCTAGGTCTCCCATGCGGGTGCAGGGATCCAAGGACTTAGGCCATCTTCTCCTGCTTTCCCAGGCCATAGCAGAGAGCTGGATAGGAAGTGGAGCAGCAGGGTCTTGAACTGGAGCCCATATGGGATGCCGGCACTTCAGGCCAAGGCGTTAACCCGCTGTGCCACCGCGCAGGCCCCTAACTGCTATGTTAAAATGGTGGATTTATGGATAATTTCTCTACCTGCTGAACTTTGTCATCTGCCCTGCTGTGTTTTACAAAGGGGGCAAATATAAAAGTAACCACCTTTCTACCATTGGACTCCACATTCCTTCTTCTTCCTCCACTTGTTTGCCTACCCTCTCTCTCCCTCATCAACAGGCAGGCTGATTTACCACCTGCAACTGCACATCTTTAATAACCCAATGTGAGGGCCCTAGGAAGTATGTGGAGCTGCCAGCAGGGCAACTGCTCACAGCAGTAAGCTGCAGCATGGCCCAGAGGCTATTCCAGCTAGAAAAGAAGAATCTTCCTCCCAACAACATTGCCTAGCCCTACCCAATTAAGCCTTCCCCCAAACTGCTTTAGGAACTTATTCCTATGGAAGGGAGATAGATGACAATACTTCTTCTTTTTTTTTTTTTTTTTGACAGGCAGAGTGGACAGTGAGAGAGAGACAGAGAGAAAGGTCTTCCTTTGCCGTTGGTTCACCCTCCAATGGCCACCGCGGCCAGTGCGCTGCAGCTGGCGCACCGTGCTGATCTGAAGGCAGGAGCCAGGTGCTTCTCCTGGTCTCCCCATGGGGTGCAGGGCCCAGGCACTTGGGCCATCCTCCACTGCACTCCCTGGCCACAGCAGAGAGCTGGCCTGGAAGAGGGGCAACTGGGACAGAATCCGGCGCCCCGACCGGGACTAGAATCCGGTGTGCCGGCGCCGCAAGGTGGAGGATTAGCCTAGTGAGCCACGGCGCCAGCCCCATGACAATACTTCTACCTTGCCCTCCCTCCGGGAGGCTCAGAGCAGGTGAAGCTCATGGTCATGACCAATTCCTAGGTGTCTGAGGTACAACTTGTAGACCGTCCCTGATTCACAAGAAAGTACAGAATAAAAATATCAGTTAGGAGGAAGTGGAGGATGAAGAGGGAGAGGAAATACAGATCCAGACAAGGGTACACTATCCCCCAGGAACTTGCTTATGCCCTACAGGCACTCAAAGAAAATTCAGAATTCCATCTCCTTTGATCTACTGGTCTAACACAGAAGGAAGCCATATTCACAGGATAATCAGTTGAAAATCCAATGCTAGGGGACAGCCCTGTGCTGTAGCGGGTAAAGCTGTGCCTGCAGTGCCAGCATCCTATATGGGTGCCAGTTCGAGACCCAGCTGCTCCAATTCTGATCCAGCTCCCTGCTGTGGCCTGGAAAAGCAGTAGAAGATGGCCCAAGTCCTTGGGCCCCTGCACCCATGTGGGAGACCTGGAAGAATCTCCTGGCTCCTGGCTTCGGATGAGTGCACTTCCAGCCATTGCAGACACTTGGGGAGTGACCAGCAGATGGAAGACCTCTCTCTCTCTCTCTGCCTCTGCCTCTCCTTCTCTCTCTGTGTAACTCTGACTTTCAAATAAATAAACAAATCTTTAAAAAAAGAAAAAGAAAAAATCCAACACTAGCCAGGCTGCAATCTCAGTGGCTACAAATTCCTCCCCTTGTTCCACTCAAGCTCACATCACTTAGCTCTCCCCATCCAAGGGCAACATAGACACCAGTGACTCAGACAGAGGAAGAGGAAGGGGAGCTTAGCAATTTAAGACTCATCTAAAAGTAATTTCATACCCCTAAAGAGAAGGATGTTGTGGGGGAAGGAGATAGAGGAAGTCAAATCTCATTTGCACTCAGTTTTAGTCTGTTTCTTGGTCTTCCTGTACCCTGATGGGATAATGACCAATTCAAGGGTCTCCTATTCTTCCTGGAGTCACCGATGACCAAAAATAGCTAGCAAGTAGTCTGCAGGCTAGAATCCAACACTCCACCCAAAGCACTTGGTCAACATTTTTTTCTCCCAGCCAGGATCCAGACAGTGAGCTCTGTGGTAGGTAGATCCAATACCTCCAGAGCACAGCTTACTGAAATAGAGGGGGCTGCTAACACACTGATATCTGGGGAAGAAAATGACATAGTCAGTGCCATTCTAAAGGGGAGAGGGCAACTTTCTGCTCTCTGCTCTGTCACACTTTTTCCAAGAATCCCTAACTATCCTCTAAAAGACTGAGCATAGAATGTCAGAAAAAGCTAATGTCTCTATTTTACAGATAAGGAAACTGACCCATACAAATTATTTATCCAAAGTCATACAGGCAGAGACCGAAAATCAGATATTCTGGGGCCGGCACTGTGGCATGGCAGGTGAGGCTGCTGCCTGCAGTGCCAGCATCCCATGTGGGTGCCGGTTTGAGTTCCAGCTGCTCCACTTCTCATCCAGCTCTCTGCTGTGGCCTGGGAAGGCAGTGGATGACGGTTCAGGTCCTTGGGCTCCTGCACCCGTGTGGGAGACCCAGAGGAAGCTCCTGGCTCCTGGCTCCTGGCTCCTGGCTTCAGATCGGCGCAGTACTGGCTGTTGCGGCCATCTGGAGAGTGGACCAGTGGATAGAGGACCTCTCTCTCTCCTCCCCCCTCTCTCTGCCTCTCCTTCTCTCTCTAACTCTGACTTTCAAGTAAATAAATGAATCTTTTAAAAAAAGAGAGAGAAAGCTTCTTTTTTTAAAAAAAATCAGATATTCTGATTCAGTCCACTATTCTTTCTATTAAACCACTTCTACTAAAAGTTATTTTAATAAACCAGAAAGAAATCCAGACAAGTGCACCAAGCCATACATTTCAAAAACAGGGCTCTTCTAATCTAAAGCTAGATATCTCAGGACTATGGAGGAGAGGCAGAGAGACCCTGGGCCAGCCCACTCAGGGAAGCCATGTGAAAATGCTAGGCATATGACAGGCATGCACAAGGAACTGGACTTACCGACTGGAAGGCTTTACCTATTCCAAAGGAATAGTCTCAGATGCTGAGAACCCTAGCCCCACCCGACTCCCATACTCTGAACTTTTTCAGATCAAGCAAGACCACTCCTAGGCTGTCAGAAGCTGTACAGGGGTGACCATGAAAAGTCAAGAGGGAAAAGGGAGATAAGAAGGTAGGGTGGAGAAATCACAGTCATTCCAGAGCTCTCTCATCTTTTTTCCTCCTCCACTTCTCTCCCTAGTAGAGCTCTAATCAAGGAGAAAAGAAGTTTGTTAAACAGCATTGTTTAAACTTGAAGGAGGCCTTCGCTAGACCAAAGGAGAACGGGGGACTCAGTTGAGGTGAAGGGAGGGGGCACACTGAGGGGGGAGAAAATAGCCAAATAAGGCAGACTTGACTGGTAAGGAATCATCAGGAAAGGTTCCAGAAGCTGACGTCGCAGGGAGGAAGCCTTTAGTCATCGGTTTCCTCTGGCAACTGGCCTGAGGCCAAGAGGCAAACTTCCAACTTTAAGAAAATGCCCAGTCTATGGCAAGATAGAAAGGCAACTAGGCTAGATTTCTCCTCAGACCCACCTCAGGCCCTGCTGGAGCAGTTCTCCACGTATCCAAAAAAGAGAGGTATAGTGCAATCCTGAAGCAAAATGGCAGATGTTCTTGCCAAACATATACTAGAGCCACCATGGCCCGGGTATGAAGCGGAATAAGGATCCCAGGGTAGTGGGTTTTACTCTACTTCATTTACATATTTCCAATATTGTGTTTTTTTTCATGCTGGAGAACAGGACAATTCAAAGGCAAAGAAGCTATGTAGAACTTCTGTGGTTCTGTCAGTCTCCCAGGAGTATCAAAGATATCTGGAGAGGAATTTAGCTCATTTAAAACTCTTGAAGAGTTTTTACAACAAATGATATCCATATTAGCTGTTATTATTCCCCACCCTCCAACTCCATACCAGTTACAGATAACAAGAGGAAAGAATGAACCTCTTGGTATACTTCAAACATCCAGGCTTAGATTTCTGAAAAAGGACTAGACTAGGGGTGGGACAGATCAGATCAAGAAAGTAAGTTTAGGAACTAGCTAGAACACATTTAACTTGAAAAAATAAAATTTAATCCTTCCTCGTCTTTAAGGGAGGCCAGGACTAAAGAGAGGGAAGAAACATGACCAAGCTTGACAGGTAAGCCTATACTCCCTCCTGGGCTCCCAAATACATACCCAGGAAAGAAGTTTTCAGGATTATTCTTTGTTTTGTATAACCCAATTTTCACATCTCACCTCCTCTCTCATTAGGCATTGGTTAATATGCAGGCCACACAAAGTATTTATCAAATTCCCACAAAGTAGAAAAGTCACCAAGAATGGGAAGAAACTGCAACTTCAAAAGTCACCAATCCCAAACGCTACAATGGCGAAACAGTCCTACTAAGCAAGCACAGAGCTATTCATCATATCAGTAGCCTAAGAACAATGTTGTCAGTTACCTTATGCCACAATAAGTCCATTGAAAAAGAGCATCAGATCTGTTGACTCTGTCATCAGGTATGTTCAAGAGCTGGGCCCTGGTCAGAATAAGCCACATTCCTCCACCTATCCCAACCGGGCACCTGCACCCATCCCCACCTTTTCCCAAATACCTGATGCCATGGCAAAGCCACTGAGAGAACTGAAGGCTATCTCTAAGATGAGACCGAAAGAGAGTCATCACTGAACTCTATTCCTTGGTTTGGCTCATATGGAAGCAATTCAGTATCTACCTGAGCAACAAAGAACAGTTTACAAGTTAATTTCCCCAATACTGGAATGCCCAAAGTATATTCTCCTCCACAGACCCTTTCAGAAAGTCTGCCAATTAAGAAAGAACTGTTGGCTCCAGCTGACTCTAGAAAGAGCAACTTAGTGGATGCCTACATGTACATCTCTGTGGCTCCCCCAGAAACAATCAGCACCTCATATCTTCCTTCACTTCAAACAAATTCACTTTCAGCAGGGTACTGGCCTAGGGCCACTTGGTTTATACTTATATACCAAAGCCATATCACCCTTCCACCAAGAATGAGTACTGTCTTCAAGGGTATATACCCTTCTAGGTCCTGTTCATGTCCCAATAAACATCCTTCTTCTTAAAATCTAGGAAATGACCCATCAAGTATATATGTTTCTTAAACTGTTTTTACATGCATTGTCCCTAAATCTGCAATTAAACAGATCTTTGAAGACAGCAGTTGTATCCTCCATTAATTTAATTATATCCCCTGCAGTAGCTACTCAGTAAATAGTGAGAATGCAACTTCCTGCCTTCTTTCTTATCCACCTTACTGGCTATACAATAATCATATCACTAGATAGACAGATATATGGAGAGATAGTGATTATATCAATAATAATAAAGTTATAATAACCATATTTTATACAGCACTAAGTTGATGTAAGGCACAGTTGTAAGCACTTTACATTAACTGCCTCATTTAATCCTCACCACAACCCTATGAAATAGATACTAATTGGTAAAAGATTTTTAAAGATTTATTTGAAAAGCAGAGTGATGGAGAGATGGAGAGATGGAGAGAAAGAGAGGTCTTCTGTCTGTTGGTTCATTCCCCAAACACATGTAACAGCCAGGGCTCAGCCAGCCTGAAGCCAGAAGCCAGAAGTTTCTTCCAGGTCTCTCACATTGGTGGCAGGGGCCCAGGTACCCAGGCCATCCTCCACTGCCTTGCCAGGTGTGTTAGCAGGAAGCTGCATCAGAAGTGATACAGCTGGTTCCTGAACCAGCACTCCGATATCCCAAGCAGTGGCTTAACCAGCTGCACCAAAATGCCCACCCAATGGAAACTATTATTATCTTCACTTTACGTTCAAAAAAATTAGTTGCACAAGTTAAGTAACTTACCCAAAGGCTACACAACTAGTTGGTCACAGAACTATGATTTGAGTTCAAGCAGTCTGTTTCCAGAGCATTACTCTAGGCTCAATTTTTATGAAAGCCTGAAAAGTCCTGCACTGGCTAGCTACCTGCCCCAGATGTGAAGTACAAGCACTTGGGGGTGAGTAGTGAGTGCTTGACACCACTACTATCAGCAGACACCAGTCTATATTGATATGGTTGCTATAGCAGCAAAACTTGTCATCAACCTGGAAAGGAAAGTACCATACATAATGTTCTCCTACACTTGATCTTAGCCAAAAGGCTGAGAAGTGATCATAATGTTCTCCTAATTTAAGAGACATGTCAAGCTGGAGCACTAAGTCAGAATTCAAAGAGATCCAAACTCAAATGTTAGAAGAGTGGGGGCCGGCATTATAGTGCAGTGGGTTAAGCTGCCACCTGCAACACTGGCATCCATATGAACACCAGTTCAAGTCCTGGCTGCTGTGCTTCCAATCCAGCTCCTTGTTAATACACCTGGTATAGCAGCAGAAGATGGCTCAAATGCTTGGGCCCCTACACCCATGTGGGAGACCTGTATGGAGTTCTAGGCTCCTGGCTTCAGCCTTGCCCAGATCCGGCTGTTGTGGCCATGTGGGGAGTGAACCAGCAGATAAAAGAGGTCTCTATCTCTATCTCTATCTCTCTCTCTCTCTCTATATATATATATATCTACCTCTACCTCTCTATCTTTATCTCTATCTCTTTCACTATTGTTATCGCTATCTCTATATCCCCTAACTCTCTGTAACTCTGCCTTTCAAATAAATAAATCTTTTTTTAAAAAAATGTTCAATGCAAAGAGAAAGCAGGGGATTTGGGTGAGGGGTACACAGGAAGAGAAACAAGTCATTCTGAAGCCCCAGAACTGAGTCACCCACTAACTGAAACTTGCTACAGTAGAAGCTATTTAGGGGATCTCCACAGCCACCATCTTGCTGATGTAATCACCACACAGTCAATTCTCTGGAAGTCTATGCCCCCTGAGGGGAAAGAGTCACCCTTCCAAGGCAGGCCAGCCCAGTGGAGACTACCAGTCAATTTCTCCTTTCAATACCATTATCAACTTTATGTGACCCAGAAGTCTGCCTAACCCCTCTGGCTATGAATACATAGAATAACTCTTGTCTGTGAAGACTTAGGACAGTGAGGCCTTGTCTCAAGAAGGAAAATGTGGCAGGTCACCTCTCTTCACCTTCCTCCATCTGATACATCTGCCTTCCACCACAGTCAAAGCAGAACAGTTACCTCTCTGAGAAACGCTACAGAGTTCCCAGCATAAGACCAGAGCCTGAACCATATATGAGAATACTTCCAAAAGTTCGTGGAAAATGCATATTGTGAAAACTCTATGCCTGAGTTTCAAAAATTTTACACCAAAGTAAACTTAATTTTAGACTCCAGTTTCCACGAGTAAAAATACCCTCATACAGAAGTACCCTCATGCAGAAGCCCCTGAATCAGCTCCACACACTCGGAAGAACTTGCTCTTTCCATGACCATAACACCATGGTCAAGTCACCCACAGGACAAAGGGAGAAAGTGCTGAGCACTCTGCAATGCACGCCATTTCAAAGACAAACATACAAAGTTCCTCTCCTATACTGAGAGCCAGACAAGTGGGATTTTTAAACTCAGGCCCTATTACCAGTTCACTCAAACCCCTTCCCTTCTCTGGGTTTTTTATCTAAAGAATAAAGACTGAACTAGAAGGTTTAAGGCCAGTTCAGCTGTTCTGTGGTTCAAATCACTCCTGTGAGAACCCCAGACCACCCAGAACAATCAGCTAAAGGGAAACTGAAAGCTGATGAAGCTCTGGACTCCCCTAAATGCAGATACATTTGAAATGCTGTACCCCACAACAGCCATTCCTCAGCTCACTGGTGGTAGATGCACTCATTTACACCTACCAGTTATGCAATATCTACCAATATCTCTAACTACCACACTCACCAGGATAGAAAGAAATTAGAAAAACAACCCCATAGCTTTCTGGCCTTCCAGCATAGCTATAGGGGCTCTATATGCCTATCAGGAAAGCATTGGGAAATATGAGAAGAAAGGCGGGGAAACCTATGAAGCTTTTATTGTTCAGCCACCCCACAACCTCGAACATATAGTCTCACTTGGTTTCTTTCTTTCTTCAGTAAGGAAAGACACAGCTCTTTCTCTCTATAAATCCAAGGGGAAAAAAATGGCCAAGAGTACTCATGCCAGTAGTCTGGTTAGGTCTACTTGAAACAAACCAACTCCCAAGTTAAAACTCTCCAATCTGAACTCAGCACTCAGAAAGAAATAGCACTCTACAAATGTAGGACAAGAAGATACATTTTAGCAAGCACTGTTTAACTATGTATTCCCAATACTTCCTGACACATAGAAGCTCCAATACTGACAAAAGAAAAGTCTGAATTAGGTTCAAGTGTTTGCACAGCAGTTAAGATGCCACTTGGGATGTCCACTTCCCATATCAGAATGCCTGGGTACAAGTCCTGGCTGCCTTTCCAATTCTATTTTCCTGAATAATATACATTCTGGGATGAAGCGGGTGATAGTTCAAGTAGCTGGGTCCCCGCCACACACATGGGAAACCTGGACTCCTGGCTTTGGCCGAGCCCAGTCACAGTTGTTGTGAGCATTTGGGGAGCAAACCAGCGAATGGATGTTCTCTCCTTCTCTCTCTGTCTCTCTCCTTTTCTTCCCTTCCTCTCAAATAAATAAATAAAAAGTTTCAAAAAAGAAAGATCATCTGAAGTAATGAACATACATTTAGGAAGTTGGGCTGTACCAATAAGGTTTTTAACATCAGTACTTAGAAGAGTGTCTAGAGTTTACCTATTACTGGAACAGCCCCTCATGACACTCATGGCAAGCTAGAGAGACTGAGGGCCTAAAGAGGCTTTGCCTAAAGGCATACTTCATTCTGATCACTTTACTAAGGACAGGAAAGAGGTCTTTGTGCATGGAAAGCAAAGAAGAAAAATTCTCAATTCAGTACTATCTACCATTTCCCAACATCCACCTTCTAAATTGATGAAATCTTAAGTTAACTCTCCAAAGTGACAGTTCTTATACCACAAATTAGAACCTGGAATTGAAAAGTTTTTCAGCTCTATCAAGCATGAAATGGGAGGAGGGATGAACAGCAGAGCCAGTCAATCATGAAAAGACCACACCCTTCATTTGACCAATAGACTTTTCCAAAAGAGACCACCTTTGTACTTTGTTTTGTTTTTCTTTTGGGGCAAAAGAATGAGGTAGGGTAGCATGAGAAGAAAACATTGTGAGTCAGGAAAGAAGCAAATGATAAACTCAGTCCTATCTTTGTAAGATCAGGGGCAGCTGCAATTCTATCTTGGAAGATCAGAACAGCTCTGGCCATGAAAGGCCCAACCCTGGTAGTATTGATAGCCAAATCTTCTCCCTCTGGGGACCCTAAGTATACAAATTCCAGGGGGTGGGGGGACTCCCAGGAAAATACAAAG
Organism: Oryctolagus cuniculus; assembly: GCF_964237555.1. NCBI lineage: Eukaryota > Metazoa > Chordata > Mammalia > Lagomorpha > Leporidae > Oryctolagus > Oryctolagus cuniculus. The sequence continues at coordinate 45,590,076 of NC_091453.1, read as the reverse complement.
GGACCTAAGACAGGCTGTTGCCAAGCAACACTATTAGATCTGAGTTCAGAATAATTGTAGCTGTCATATCATCTCATCCTTGGAGAATTAGGTTTAGAAGCAGGGGAGTAGACCAGATAACAGCTCTCAATGTCCTTTCCAGCTCCACCATGTAGTAAAGAAGTCACATGAGAAGAGGAGACAAGAGAAAAGTTAAAGCCGCTGTTAAGGGCAACTAAAGAATAATGGAAAGTTAACAGATTCATGAACAACACCACCTCTATCACTGATTCACAGAGCAGCCAAGCCTAACATAGGACAGTGCACATTAGTTGCTTTTGAGGTTCCCACAAAGGACCTCTTGCTCCACCAGCCTCTCCCTGCCCAAAGGGCTGTTCAAAGACAGTCCTCAAGGAAATCCCCAAGATGGTTCCTGCTCTGTTTCGTCTGTACTTGAATAAAGGACTGAGTGAACTAGAGAATTAAAGCAGTGGAGAGACGCAGAAGCCTCTCTCACATAGCCTCCATTTATGATCCTTTGCTCCACCCTGAGGTCTACAGGTAGGACTAGTACAAGGGTTAAAAGACTGAGATTCTGCCTCCTATTCGCCAAATACCACTTTTGTGCCACTCGAGTGGCTCAAGCAATGCTAGGAATGGCAGGAGAATAAACAGTGCACACAGCCCCTGTTAAAGTTTAGCTGAAGGCATACCCAAAAGCCCTCTAATACTTCAAGGGGCTTGGCTCTATGTCTCATCACATGGATGGTTCCATCAAATGACTACTTGATCCCCTTGCCTTGATTTGTTGTTGATCTAGGGCCAAAAGCGCAGCAAATCAAAGAGTTTTTACCAAGACTGACCCTTTAATACCTACACTAGAGTCCTAGCTTTGCTACTGGCATGCTGCATTTCTCTAGGTTAGTCCCTCCCTATCGTGGATCTCGGTCTCCCTACCTATATAGTGAGAAAGGTTGGACTTGATCATTATGGAAAGACTTCTCAACTCTAGCATTTAATAAATCCTAAGGTGGGGGGGGACTCAAAACTTAAGAACATCTTGAAAACTCAAAACAATGTATTTTTAGGGAACCAAAGAGAGTCTCAAAGCCTTTGTGATCTAAAAAAAAGAAAAGAAAAGAAATAAAGAGGGTTAGGAGAGAAGGAAAGACTTTTTAAAGTATTTAACTGTCTCATCATCACGAGAAGGTATAGATGGTAGTTAATAAGCTCTCTATTCTGGCTACCAAAGCAGATTCAGAAAACTGGCAACCAGAAACAGAGTTCAAGAATGCCAAAAGGGGGGAGAGGAGGGTGAGGCATGTTGTAACAGATTTAAGGGAGGCTACACTGACTAGGTCAGACAATTGGCTAGAAAAGCGAAACTGACCCTGGATACACTGAAGACATGGTTCACATGAATGAACAGGTTTGATTTTCCACTACCCTTCTCTGTCATACTCCAGAAATAGCCTAAAGTATATCAGTGTCAAAAGAGTGGAGAATAGGGAATTTTCCCTCTTCTTTAAAGTTCCTGACTGGTATTCAGTGAACTAGGGTGTGTCCCTAGACATACCAGCCTTATGATGAGGAATAAGGAAAGTACAGGAGGCACCTAGTAACACTCCCAGATCTTAACAAGAGACCACACAAATGTCACCATTGGTCACTTTGCCCAAATTATGCACTTCCTTTTATCCAAAGACCATGAAGGTCTGAGAATGAGCGCAATTTGCACTGGGAAATAGAAGATTCAGACTTCAAGAACCCAATCAATGCGGTTGTCGGCGCTACGGATAGGCTAAGCCTCCACCTGCAGCATCAGCATCCCATATGGGCGTAGGCTGGTGTCCTGGCTGCTCCTCCTCTGATCCAGCTCTCTTCTATGGCCTGGGAAAGCAGTAGAAGATGGCGCTTGCCCCTACACCCACGTGGGAGGCCCGGAAGAAGCTGCTGGCTCTTGGCTTCCATAGGCCCAGCTCCAGCAGTTGCAGCCTTTTGAGGAGTAAACCAGCAATTGGGAGATCTTTCTCTCTGACTCTCCTTCTCTCTGTCTGTAACTCCACCTTTCAAATAAATAAATAAAATCTTTAAAAGAAAAAAAAGAACCCAATCATGGGTCCAGAGTAGGTGATCAGTGGGACAGAAATCATAACACTTGGACCCCAATCTTGGCTCAGACACCATATGTCCTTAGGTAGGTCCTTTCCTGTAAGCGTAAGCATCAATGCTTTAAGAGGGATATACTAGACAGAGAGCCTCTGAAGTGCCTTTCAGGTTAGGATTCTGTGGTCTTAACGGGAATGACACAGTTATTTTCTATAAAATTTAACAATTCCTTGGGTCTAACAGGATGGAAAATTCTCTAATACTTCCAGTCCATCAAAATTCAAGTCCTTTCTTCCAATTTCGTTCAAGTTTCAGTAATTTGCATAGGAGTACCTTCACTATTCAGGTGCTTCTAGTACCCTAGGACTGATCCCAAACAACTCATACTCTAATCTCTCCCCACACCCAGGAAAAAAATCAGCACATCATCTTCTTTGCAACTTTTGACTGAGATGGGATGGTTAAAGCAATTTTGATGCAATTTTCAGGCTTATCAAGTCCTGTTTAAGGTGGGATATTGGGGCAGGCATTGTGGCACAGTTGCCACTTGAGAGACCTACAACCCATTACAGAGTGCCAGTTCAACTCCACTTCCAATCCAGCTTCCTACTAATGCATCTGGGAACGCAGCAGAGGATGTTCCAAGTACTTGTGTCTGTGCGACCAATATGGAAGGTTCCAGGATCCTGGCTCTAGCCTGGCTTAGGCATAGGTATTGTGAATACTTGAGGAGTGAACCAAGAACAGATGATCGCTTGCTCTCTCTCTCTCTCTCTCTCTCTGCCATTAGAATAAATAATTTTTTAAAAAAAGAGTGGAATATCTCAGAATTGAGAATGAGATATTCCATAAGGAACTGGAGAGCAAAGTCTACTCCCAGAGATCCACCCATCTATCTGTTCAGGCAAAATCACACCTTCAGAGGAGTCAGAAGTCAACCACAGTGAGATAGGCACAAAGAGAGATTAACAGAAGGATCTGTATAATATTCTGTGTTGGCAGTGACAGTGGATTCCCAACAATTTACAAAACCATTTTCTCATTTTGTTGCCAGAAGGTTTTTGGAAGTAAAGTACAGAAATGCCCTATGTCATAAAACCACCGGCAATTTAAAAGAGATGGTGGAAGTGCATACTTGTTGAAAGTGTGGTGTTTCTGAAGGACAGAGTTCTGGAGAGGCAAGAATGACCTGGCAGTGAGGCCGGAATATGACAATATGGCAACGAAAGCTCAGCACGCACCCAAAGAACTGCTCTCCCCACTCTCCTCTCATCCCCAGGGTCTCTCCACCCTTCTCAAGGCTCCTTGTCACTGTCACAGCTTTACTAGCCTTAGGCAGTCCTAGGGAGACAAGTCTGGAAACACTGCATAGTCTAGGCCAGCTCAACAAGCTGCTTGGCCTAAGGGACTCAAGCCAGGATGCTCACCAGGCCTTCGTGAACAAGGGAAGGGCCCCAGCAGCCATTTGGCATGACTTGCACAAAAGCAAGCAGAGCTCATTAGTCAGGCACACCCCTCCCCCGCCCCTCCCTCCTGGGCATCCGGCCCCCCTAGGCCCCACTCCCAGGAGGCTTCTGTTCTTCTCATAACAGCCAGTGGGGTGGATCAACCACCGCTCTAGAAAGGTGTGGCCCCACAGCAGAGAACTCACACCTCTCAGCACAGTCTGGAGAGGACAGAGAGGCATTAAGTAATGGCAAGGGCAGGGATTTGGTGGGTGGAGGGAAGGAGAAACCGGTCTTCTCTCCCAGGAAGTGGCGTAGGCCTCTCCTCAGTCTGGTCCCTAGGGAAATGTTGGCGCTCCTGGGTACATGGGAGCAACCTAGATGATGAACCCCCACATCTTTCCTCTCAGTGGGAAACAGCTGGAGCCACCCGGGGAAGCTGTGGGGAAAGGTGAGTGGGGGTGCGGGATCCGCCCTGAGCCGCTCCCTCCTTCCACCCAGTTTCCCAGGTTCCCATGCCTATCCAGGACTGGGGCAGCCTTTCCCCAGAAACGCGCCAATTCCTGGGCAGGGGAAAGTGTTCTCTTCTGAACCACAGTCATCCCCCCTGCGTCCGCGGCCCTTTGGGGGAAGCTGGAGACCCTAAGCCCCCAATAAAGCCTTCCTCAATGCCGCATCCCCGACGCAGGAAAGTGGATCTTCAGAAAAAGGCCAGCCCCGCCCTTCCCACACTTCCAGCCTGGACACCCCCTCAACCCCGAGACCCCCCTCGCCTTCCCTCCCCTCCCCACCCCAGGCCATGGCTGAGGGCGCGGCGTCCCAGAAGGACTGGTAGCCGGCCAAATCCCTGGCCACCAGCAAAGGGCTACGAGGGTCTGCGGGACCGACCAGAGGTCGACAGCGCTCACTCCCGCACTCACCGTCTTGGGCATGGTGGCGGCAAAGGCGGCGGAGTTGGCGAAGTTTGGCTGGGAACTGTCGGGCAGCGCGGAGCACGCAGTACACACCGCTCGGACTCGTGGGCTCGGGGACTCGAATTGGGTCCCTCTCTAGCGTCGGGGCGACTGCTCGGCTTCCTGCTAACGGGCCACGACTTCATAAACCCCACCCAGGAAAGAGCCGCCCCCGTCGCACCGCCCGCTCCTTTATGTGGCCCGGCTTCCGCGCCGCTCCCCGCCCTCGCGCCGCCTCCCCGCCGGCCGCCGGCTTCGCCCCGCCCAGCCCAGCCCGGCCCAGCCTGGCCACCCCGGCCACGTGGGGGGCCGAGCTGAGCCCTGGGCAGCCCAAGGGGGACTCCCATTCCCGACTCAGACCCACCCTGCCGTTCTCCCAGTTCAGTTCACTCAAAGCCCCTAACCCTCCAAGTCCCGGCCATCCGGTCCCGACTCCGCCCCCATTCGGGGCTAGACCTTGGGCCGCACCCTGGCAGTTGCTTACTGCAATCCCTGACTGCAACTTTCCACTGATGGGCAGCTCACTACCAATCAAAGCTGCTTGTTCCGTCTCAAGACAGACTCTTAAAAAGTTATTCCTGTGGGTGTGCCTCCCATCCTTGATTCTCAGCTCTGCTCCCTAGGGCTGCAAGGTTATCTCCTGCTATCCCTAAAAGATCCCATATCTCCAGTAAACTGCTATTCTCCGGAATAAACTGCCTCAGCCCCACCAGCACTTCTGTCAGACTCTTCCCATCATAGTTCCTCCCCATTCTTGTTCAGTCCTCATTTTCATCAGAATTTAGCTCCGTATCTGTCCTCTGCCCACTTGCCTTCCTCCAAATCCCAGTCTCTACCTTCTTCAAATCAGTGCCCCATCCTTCAGCCCCTCCCCTAACACATTCACTTTTTGATGAGATTATAATTCCCTCAGGTGAGATGCAGCCCCCCCCACACACACACACCAGTATCTTGGAGCTTGGAGTATTTCTGTCAGTTCCCTTTATAGTTCTTGTCAAGGTCACAAAGTCCCAGGACAGCAGTATTCTAGACTGCGGGAGGACTCTGGCTAAGTCCAGGTTAAAGGAACTGGCCATAGCCCTTTTTCTCTCTTCTCTAGCGTCCGTGCAGAGGAGTGATCTGAGTATCCTTTGTGAAAGCAGAAACTCCAACTCGCAGGGCTTGTGAGCCATCTTGGGATAGTGGAAAGCACAATTGAGAGGGGTAGCAGGACACCTGGTTCTACTTTCCATTAACCCACTCTGACCACTGTGCACTCTTGGTAAGTCCCTTCCCTTCTCTGGCACCGAGTTCCCCCTCGTGTAACAAGAAAGGACTGGACTCCTGGGTTTCTAAGGTCCTTTCCCACTCTGATATTATAAAAGGATGAGAAAGGAAGTAGCCTCCCTAGTACAATAGATGAGCCTAGCTAGGCTGCATAAAGATTGACCTTGGATTTGCACTCACAAACCAAGAGTCCTGTTCCCTCCTCCTTTGCTTTCCCAGCTTAATGGGGTCCATGAGTCAGTGTGCCTCAGTTTCTCTCACTGATGCCTAGATTCATTGATGTGTACTAGGAAAAGCAGCGTTTCTAGCCAAGATCACTTTCTTTAACTGAGTATTTGTCAAGAGAATGATCAGCACTCCAGAGAAAGCCCACAAGGAAGATCAACGCTCATCAGAAAACCTCAGTAGCAAGAATAACAATAGCAGTCAATCACATTTCTCAGTACTGCCATGACTCTTTTTTAACCAGAAGTTTGAGGAGCTCACTGTATCAGTTCATTCATGTTTACCTAGAGCCCATAGAGGGCTGAGACTAGACTGAGTGCCTGAAGGGAAAGAAGAAGTTAATTGAAGACTCCAACTTTCTGGAGAGTGGAAACCCCCTGTATGTCATGCCTCACTTCTCATGCCAACTCCTCCCAACACACACACACGCACACACATACACACACACACACAGGTGAGGAGAGTGTCTGAAAGAGAAATGGGGCATAGACATGCAGGCAGAAGCAGGAAGAGCTGTCAAAGGGTAAGAGAGAAAAGCAAGTAGGTGGCAAGAAGACCTGAGAGAGAAGGATAGGATTGGAGCTCTGGGAAGGAGAAGGGAGGGAAACAGAGGGAGAAGATAGACTGTTGGTGATGGTGAGTCCAGCCCTCACTCCAGGCTAGGGGAACTGAGGAACAGAAAGAGGAAAGGAACTTACCCAAGGCCAGACAACTAGTGTGGAGAATGGATTCAAAGGGTAATAGAAAAGAAAAAAAAAACAGCTCAGTTAAGAAACTGTTGCAGTAATATAAGCAAGAAATATTGGAGATTAGAACCAGAGATGTAGTGCCACCCCTCCCCCCACTTTGCTAGACAGAAGCTGGTTATGGTGATTAAGGTCAAGCCAGCAGACAATGCTTGGAGATTTGAAACTTATGGATGAGAGGAACTCTTCTCGACTATCCCCCAGTCTTCAGAACAGAACAGAGCAGCTGAGGCTCCCTCTTGTTCTTCCAGATGGCCAGGGAAACACATCTTTGCTGCCTACCTCTTTGTAAACTACTTTATGCCTATATGACCAGGACTTCTGTGCTTCCTCCAGCCTCTCCCTATGTGATCCTATGTGAATTGAGAATTAGATCAATCTTCAAGGGACTGAATGAATTGATTAATTCCCACAGTTATGTTTAGATATGGTGAGTTTTATGCCATTGTTTATAGAGAGAGGACATGGGGATTAAGGGTTTAACAGCCACGCATAGGTGACTAACCTGGAAGAGGGAAGTAAGAGGAATGAAGAAACATGGGTTTTTAGATGACTTGAATTCAGAAAGTTCAAAGAGGGACAGGTATGCCTTTTTCAAGCAATGAGGCTAAGTTAGGGCCAGTATGAACAGAGACATTCTGGAAATGGAGTCCAAGGAAGGTGAGGCATCTGAGTCAGGGAGAAGGAGATGCAACAGAAGAAGATTTGGCCTGGAATCTAGCGCTAGATTTCAGGTCCATTTAGAAAGGCTCAGAATTCCTTGGGGGCTGGGATTATTCTGAAGCTCTTGACATCAAAGTCAAGGGAATGGAAAGCAGGAACTTAATAAGGATGATTTATGTGAAAGCCTATGCCAAGCTCAAGAGAGAAATGGACTTGTAAGTATCTCCCCATATATTGTCTCCACCCTAGATCAAAGCTTACTGCAATAAAGAAGTTCCTGCATTCCAAATGGTATTCTTTCAGAGGACATACAGGAGAGGCAATAGCAGGAAGCAGGAGGTGGGGAGCAGGTACTGAATTCCAAGGATACCTTGGATAAAGAGATCTCCCAAATCCAATGCTAGTAGTTATTTAAAATTTCCCATGGGGGCTGGCACTGTGGCATGGAGGTTAAGCCTCTGCCTTCAGTGCCGGCATCCCATAGGGGTGCCAGTTTGAGTCCCAGGTGCTCCACTTCTTATCTAGCTCCCTGCTAATGCACCTGAGAAAGCAGTGGAAGATGGCCCAAGTGCTTGGGACCCTGCACCGGCTTGGGAGACACAGAAGAAGCTCCTGAATCCTGGCTTCGACCTGTTCCAGCCCAGCCATTGCAGCCATACGGGGAGTGGATCAGTGGATGGAAGATCTCTCTCTCTCCCCACCCCCTTCCATCTCTCTGTATCTCTCTGCCTTTCAAATAAATAAATGAATCTTATAAAAAAAGATTCATTTATTTATTTGAAAGTCTTAGTTACACAGAGAGAGGAGAGGCAGAGAGAGAGGTCTTCCATCCTATGGTTCACTCCCCAATTGGCTGCAACGACTGGAGCTGTGCCAATCCAAAGCCAGGAGCCAAGAGCTTCTTCCAGGTCTGCCACACAGGTGCAGGGGCCCAAGGACTTGGGTCATCTTCTACTGCTTTCCCAGGCCATAGCAGAGAGCTGGATCAGAAGTGGAGCATCTGGGTCTCGAACCGGCGCCCATATGGGATGCCGGCACTTCAGGCCAGGGCATTAACCCCCTGCGCCACAGTGCCGGCCCCAATAAATGAATCTTTTTAAAAGAAATTCCCCATCACTCGGAACTTTCTGACAGCTACTTTTCATTTTTATCTTTATTGGAAAGTCTTCCCTTACATCTAGATTAGATCTCTTCTGCTATACTCAGCACATTTGCTCTTAGTCAATCCTTGCTGAAGGAATGAACTAAGCCTCTGAGTCGGCTTTTCTCCTCTATTCACAGAAGACAAATGTGTGAGAGAGAGAGAGATGTGGACAAACATCAGCTTGAGGCCACATACCGAGCTCTTTTCTCTCTCTTCTTTCCCCTGCATCAGTCACCCAAACACTTGACTAGTGCCCCTTACACGAACAGTAGAATAAGCTGAAGAATATACATTATCTTCCCAAAAGAAACAGACCCCTTGGTGGCACAATATGGCTGAGATTACAAATTGCAGCAGTAGGGAAATCTTGCTTTTAACTATGTTCAGTCTTCTACCTACTTGTTGTAAACAAAAGCTAGAATTTGGATTAAAGGAGAGAAGATAATATTAATGAGGTACCCATCACATGCTGAGCATTGGGGAGGACATTTCAGTATCTTGTCTTGCAACCCTCACAGGAACCTTTAGAGGTAGGAATGAGGAAAGTGGGTCTCTGAGGAGCGAGCTGAGCTATCCAAAAGTCACATGATTTGTTGATGCTGAGACAGGGATCAGGGCCAGATCATGTGAGTCCAAAGTCCACCTTATTTTCATCAGACTGAACCTGTTACCTTCTCAATCCCCAGCTGTGCCCAGGCATACCCAAGGAAAGTGCTGCATTTCAAAACTCCTCTCAGCCCTGCACCTTCGCAGTCAGACTAGGCAGCTCGAGATAGCCGGTGGGTAATAATAAACATCAGTGATAAGGAGTCTTGCCAGTATCAGATGCATGGGGATATTTATTATTCATTACACTAATGGATCGCAGTGAGAGGCCAGAGTTTCTCTCTGGCTTTTCCTCTAATAAAGCTGGAAGCTTTTCAAGCGCTTCCTCCAGCCAGCCAATATCAGCTTGGTTTGAGCCAGTGTCCTCCTGGAATATGAAATTAGCCCCACGGAGAAGGGTCCCCCGGTCTCTCAGTGGCGGTCCCACTAGCCCCCGGCCTTGCTCGTGCTAATGTATGTGACCAGTCGGCACGCGTCCGGACAGCAAACAGCCCATGGAGCAGATGTTCCCCCTGGGAACCGCCCACAGTTCAGTCTCAACACACCCAGAAGGAAACTCCCAGCCACACGCCCGGCAGGACCTGGGCGCCTATTGGTGCCAGGTTCTGTGTGTGGCCCTGCGAGGGGTGTTCGTCCCCTTCCCCCTCCATGAGTTCTCCTTCCCAGCGGCTCTGTGTGTGTCGGTGGTTTTGCTGTGAGCCCCGTCTTGTGTGTGCTCCGTGTCCTCATCTTTAACTCTCCTCTGCCAGAGCCCTGCCAGCGTCACAAGCCCTGCCCTCTGTCTGTCTGTCTGTCCCTCACAGCTTCTCTCCCTTCCATCTCCACTGCTGGTACCCTAGGCCAGCCCTCACCGAGTCTGGCCTGAACTGTGGCTACAGGGTAGGCTCCCTGCCTCCAGGCTGCCCGCCCAGGCTGTCCTCCACGTGGCGTCCTCCACACAGTCACCATGGTGATCTTTAGAAGCAGCCTTCACCTGTGCTCAGACTTGGCAGGTGACCCCCGCCCCTGCACCGCCCCCCCCCATACACGTCCTTCCCAGCCTTGTCTTCCTCCCACAGCTCCTCAGCACAGGCCTTGCCCTCCAGCCAGGCTGCTCACCGCACCCAGCACGGTGTGCTCACTCTTGTCTCTGGTCCTGCACGAAGCCCTCCCTTGCTCTCACCTGCCCTCTGTGCTCTCTGCCTCCCCAGGCTCCCATGGTGCCCACGGTAGGTCCACAGTGCTCATCTGGCCTCTCTCCCACATCCTGCTTTGTCTTGTCAACGGCTGCTTTTTTTTCTTTTAATTTTCTTTTCCTCCATTCCAGGCTGGGCTGTAGCTGTTCCCGCACAGGGATGACACTTTGTGTTCCGTGCAGAAGGAGCCCAGCCCACTTCCAGGTGTATCCTTGGAGCACTGGACAGATTGCTCTACTAGGCCAGCGGAGAGAGGGGTCTGCCATTCTCATCTCCAGCCCTGTAGATCTATCAGCTCATGTTGTGTCCAGACTCTCAAAGGGCCCAGGTTCCCCCTCATACTGCCTCAAGTTTCCTTCTAGGAAGAACAATAGAACAGAGCCTCCTTTCTCATTTCCCTGTCTCTCTGCTCCTAACAACACACACACACACACACACGCACACGCACACAGAGACGCACACACACTGCACCATTCCATCTCCAAGGCTACCTCACAGGAAAGCTCTACTGTGTGCAAAGAGGCACTCACTGTAATACTGCAATAATTATGAGACAACCTAGATGTCCATTACTAGGGGACTGATGAAATACATCATGATATGTCCACAAGACAGGATGCTATTCAATCTTTGGAAAGCATGAATTAATATGAAAAGGAAAAGGAATTTTTGATCTATTAAATCACAAACAATAGGAATAGTGTGAGCTCATTTATGAATTAAGTATCCACATGTTCACATATATGTTTATGTGAAGGGAGAATGATGCACAGCAAACTGATAACAATGGTTATCTCTGGAGATGGGATTGGAATTAAAGAAGATGGTGAAGGGAGAATTTTTACATTTTAATGTATATATTATATGTTCTTTGATTTTTTAATAAGCAAAAGTTACTTTTATAGTTTAATTTAAAAATACAGAAAAGAAAGAGGAGGACAAGGAGAAGGGAGAAAAGGGAGAAGAAAAATAGGAATGTGGGAAAGAATGTAAATAGATTGACCAGCAGAATCAGTATCAGAGAAATTTATGATGTACCCAATTGATGGCAAAGATTAAAGGTGGAACAAATGCGAAGATTGCACTTAGTTCCAAACAACGAACCTCATGAGGAAAAGATGGCAAGATGTGCTTGAGCAGCAGCAAGGCTCAAAAAACATGAGATTCTACTTGATAATAGACCCCATAAATGCCAGCACTGCGCTATGGCTGCCAGGAGAGTTAATTCAAATCTAGAAAACTAGTGTCCAGGAAGAAGGGGATAGTGCTACCGTTCTCTCCCCCGTCAGACCCCATTTAGGAAAACTGTATCCTGCTGTGGACCTCCATTTTAAGAGACACACACTGGAATCTATTCACAGTGAGTGTGATGGCAAATGAGGGGCAGAGATCCAGGATACCTGAAGAACAGCAGTCCAGGAAGGTGAGCAATGGGAGGAAGAGACTACTATATAGGAAGTGAACTAAGACACACATGCCAAGCAAATGGACACATAAGCAGGCAAGCATGAGAGCATCTGGAAAACACACATATGACAACTGAGATTGTTCAACTTGAGAAGATTCAGGAGAATGCTGAAGGGGCAAATTGGAGAATAGTGGGAGAAAGCTACAGTTGGACATAGGGGAGAAGGGTCTTACAGTGACAGATATATAAAACTGGAGCACATCACCCAGGGAGTAAAAGTCCTCAGAATTGGAGCCGTGAACCAATGGATGATCCCACACTCCTGGAGATTCCTGTGGTCTGGAAGATCTATGAATCCAATGTGTTCAAAACTCTCAAGTGAAAATAGGGTCATTTCCAGATTATTCACTTTTAGGAATAGCTTAGGTAGACAGAGTAGGTATCAATCCATTTTTAATTAGATAAATGACTAAAGCTCAAAGAAGTGAGGTGATTTGGCCACAATCACATTACAAGTAAGTACTTGAAATCAAGCTATTTAACTTTGTCATTCATCCATGTACTCACTCATTCAACAAAAATTTTTTGTATGCTTAGTATACACAAGGCACTATACTGGCTCTGTGGATCTAGCAATGAAAAAAGGAAAGTTCCTATGCTCATAGTTCCTAAGCCCCCACCTGGTGGGAGAGACAACAAAGAAACATATTATGGAAATAAGCATTCTTTCTAGCATTCCCCACTTCCAAAATGTTAAGGAATCTCAGTGGAGCCAATTAAAATCACTAGCCGAGCATAGAAAGTTCCCGCCTCCAATGCTCTAAGAAAACAGCCCATCAGTGAATGAATAAGGAACAGAAGGCAGGATGGCTCCGGGTTTTAAGCAGGCACTCCCTCAATGCTAGCCCAGAATGAGACCTCCCTGAAAGCAAGGCACAACTCCTGATGGCAGCTGGGGGTATTCACGCTTTATTCATATGCATATGACTTTACATATATGCAGCAGGATTGCTGCATGTACTGGTTGATTGGCTGATTGTTGTTGCCGTTTTGTACTTGTATGAAAGGAAGAGAGAGAAAGTGTTACCTAAGAAGCAACATGTGATCTTATACTGATCTTATACTTATACCCGGGAGGTCTTGGTTTACTCTCAGTTTTGCCATTTAATAGTTTGGTAACTTTAGGTAAATCAATTTAAGTCTCAGTTTCCTCATCTGTAAAATTTCAGGTACTAATAATAGCTATCTTTCAGGATTGTTTTCAGGGGGGTATATAAGGTTGAGTATGAGAAGGGTTTTTGTAAACCATAGAGTGCTTGCACGTAGAAAAAGGGTGATGACACATATGTATACTGGAGGTGTAAGTGCTGGAGTCTTCCTGGGCCCAGATGTGCCTCTGTTTGGCCCTATGTATGCTGTCCATAAGCTTGCCAGTTTAAGTGTCCGTTTACTTCTATGTATGTTGTATGTGCTATGTATGATGTGCATTTCCAAAATGGCTGTGATATGTAGTAGCCCCTTCTTCCTGCTGCTCACCTCCCTGAAACACTGGTTTCTATTTAGGCCCTCAGACTAGAAAACATCCTGATGTTCTTTTTTCTCTGGTAAGTGCCAGTCTCAAATACCCTAATTATATTTGAAGAGCAATGATTTCTATTTGGTACAGCCATGTGTACATGCAGACATGAACCCATATGTGGCTGTGTCTCAGTGGGGAAAATGCAAAGGCCTCCCCTGGGTTTGGGGTACCCTTCTGAGCCAGCCACATTGTGTGTTCCTAAGCCTCCCCAGTGGCTCCAGAGGATGTGGTACTGGCAATGTAATGTGGAAAGGGAAGAGAACAAGCCTTTCTCCAGTTTCCCCTCACACACACACACACACACCCCACTCAGAAGTCCTCAGCCTTCACTTCTCCAAAGCTTTGGGATTCAGGGCTGAGAGGTCTGGCTCTACTTTCCTCAGATAGGTGGAATTCTCTTTGCGTTGCCAGATGATTGAGTCCAAATACATCGAGCCGTTTATTCAGTGTATCAGAATGTTTGAGAGAAGAGCTCTGGGTTTTAACTAAGAACCACCAAATCTGAGAGCATGGCCCTTCTTCACTGCCTAACCCCATCCCTCCCAAATCTCTGTGAAAGATTAAAACAGGAAGCAGCATCACAAAACATCACACCTTTGACATCCTCTAGGCTGCATGTACATATTTTATACCTGAGGAGACTAAGACCAAGAGAAGTGAATGGACTTGTTCAGGAAAAAACCAACTCTGCTGACTTCCAGGCTAGTCTCAAGAGCAATAAGGATCAGGCAAGTTAGTAAGAAAAGATAAGTGGTCCCATAATTCTGTTGCTTTGGGGACCTCTCCTGAAAGTAGAAATGGAAAGGTGGGGAGGGGGTGTGTAGAGGCTGCCTGCTCTGTCTCTCTGCTGAGAGCAATCCTGAACTGGGTACCTACCATGGCTCAGGGCAGGATCTGAGACCCAGGATAAATGCAGGCTTCTCTTGTCTTGTTCCTCCTGCAAGAAGTGGGTTCCAGATCTCCAGCAAAAACTCCTGGAGGCAACAGTTGTGGCTTACATCTCTTTTCATCTCCCAGAAACTTGCCCAGCTCCAAGGCCTCCTGATTGATGATGCTTGCCACAGAGATGAGGTCATCTTGGCTCCCTGGGCAAAGGCCTCTGTCTGGATCCACCCACCACTGGCTGGCTGCATCCCTGAGCTGCAAACGCTGTAGCTCTCTGGTGTGCCACATTCTCACTGCCCCCATCTTCCAGGAGACTGGATCAGCACAGCACAGCCCAGGGGTCATGAGTAGAGCTGCTTACCATCCCCAGAGCTCTGACATCATAGACTACACTGTGGATGGAGGTGGAGGTAATGAATCCCCATTGCCTCATACATTTGCTCATCTATCATCTCACTTACTTGTGCAAAGTTTTCTGCTGTCTGAACTCTCCCACCTCCTAGGCAAGGATGCTTTCACTTCCTGTACAAGGCCTTACCTTTTCCCACATTCGAGTCCTTGCAGATGCTGTTTGTTCTGCTCATTCTGCCTGGTACACCCTTCCTGGAACATTCTTTCTCTGGCTCTTTGCATGGCTGACTCCTTCCCTACCTACAGGTCTCAGTTTAAATATCACCTCCCTCCTTGACTGTTCTTTCTAAAAGAGAATCCTCCCCACCTCAGCTAAAAGCAACCTATATTCTCAGTCACAGAGATTTGTTTCTTTCTCAGCACTTACTACAGTTTGAAACAATGTATTTTATTTATGTATGTACTTGTTTAATATCTACCTCCCTGTAGCAAGTGCAATAATGTCCCCCCAAAGTTGTCGACACTATAATTTCCAGAAACTACGAATATAATATACCTGGCTTCTGACAATCACTTTTCCTCCTGGTAAAAACAAGCAGTAAGTTGAGAAGAAAGGTCACAGGACTTGGCATCCTGGCCCAGGTTTGAGTGCTCACTTGGTGACTTACAGACAGTGTGATCTTTGGCACTCTATCCTTGTCCACAATGAGGCCCCACCTTTCCACCTTTCGCTGTCACCACACCTCTCCCTTTAAATGCAGTTGACTTTCTGAAATCACACTTTGTCTTTACTGTCTGTGCATACTTGTTACCACCGCCTCCTCTACACTCAATAACAATCTTTTTTAACATTTGCTTATTTATTTATTTGAAAGGCAGCATGACAGAAACAGAATAAGACACACAGAGAGAAAGAGATCTTCCCTCTGTTAGTAGACTCCCCTAAATGCCTGCAGCAGCCAGGGCTGGGCCAGGCTGCAATCATAGGCCACGAATTCCACCTGAGTCTCCCACATGAGTGGCAGGAACCCAAGTGCTTGGGCCATCATCTGTTGCTTCCCAGGGGGTGCCTTAGCAAGAAACTGGATCAGAAGCAGAGGAGCTGGGACTGGAACCAAGCACTTTGATATGGGGCGTAGTGTCCCAAGCACAGGCTCACCCTGCTGCGCCATCCTAACAATGTTTAGTGAGTACTTCTGGGTCAGTTGCCTTGCTGAGTACTTGATATGCATTATTGTTTCATCAATCCTCACAACAACCTCAAGTTACAGTTATTATTATTATCAACGTATTATACATGAGGAAGCTGAAACAGAGAGATTGAGTAACTTCCCCAAAGTTGTTGTGGTGGTTGGCGCCTGAAGATGGCAGGATATGAGCCCAAGTACTCGGATGCAGAGTCCACATTGTAAGTACTGTATTCCCCGGACTACTCTATATTCACACACATGCCCTGCTCATTCACACTTTGGAGACTCCTGCTACAATGATGTGAATGATCATGCTCCCTCCAGAATTCATATTGAAACTTAACCTACAATGTAACAATACTGAGGTGGGGGCCTTTAAGAGGGGATTAGTAGCCTTTACAAAAGAACGGGAGAGAACTAGCTGCACACTTCCTGCCCTTCTATTCCATTTGTCATGTGCGGACACAGCATTCAAGGCGTCATCTTGGAAGCAGAAAACGAGCTCTCACCAGACACAAAGCCTGCTGGCATCTTGATCTTAAACCTCTGAGCCTCTAGAAGTGTGAGAAATATTTTTAATTTGTATTAATATAAACAGAACAAATTTCATGTATTTCATAGGGACAAGTTTTTTTTTTTTTTTAAAGACATTTCATTTATTTGAAAGGCAGAATTACAGAGAGGGGGGGAAGAGAGAGGGAGAGGGAGAGAGGGAGAGAGGGAGAGAGGGAGAGAGGAAGAGAGGGAGAGAGGGAGAGAGGGAGAGAGGGAGAGAGATCTTCCATCTGCTGGTTCACTCCTCAACTGGCTGCAACACCTGGGGCTGGACCAGGCTGAATCCAGGAGCCAGAAGATTGATCAGGGTCTCCCATGTGGGTACAGGGGCCCAAACACTTGAACCATCCTCCACTGTTTCCAGGTGCATTAACAGGGAGCTGGATTAGAAGTGGAGCAGCTGAAGCTCAAACCAGTGCCCATATGGGATGCCAGCATTGCAGGCAGTGGCTTAACCCTCTATGCCACAGCATCGACCCCATAGGTACAGTTCTATTTTCCTTCACTCCCCTTCTCTCTCCCTCAGTCCCCTGCCTTTCTTTTTTCTCTTTAATTTTTGGAAAAATGTAATTTTAATCCTCTCTATAGTCACAGGAGAGAAATACATTCTTATTATTTATAACCCAGTCTCAAGTACTTTTGTTATAGCAACACAGGTCGACTTAAACATCCTCTTCTAGAAAGTGGGAATAAGGAGTGTGAAGACAGCGCATTGGGCCAAAGGAACAAGAACTACAAAGACAAAAAAGAAAGGGAGATTATGGAACTTTAGAGTTCTGCAACCTGATTGATAAGGCTGAAGCACTAGGTCTGTGTGGCAAATAGAATCCACCTCATAGATTCGTCCACCTCAACATTTTTTTAAAAAAGATTTATGTATGTTTTATTTGAAAGGCAGAGTTACAGAGAGGAGAGAGAGAGAGAGAGAGAGAGAGAGAGAGAGAGAGAGAGAGAGAGAAGAAGATCTTCCATCCGCTGGTTCATTCCCCAACTGACTGCAATGGCCAGAACTGGGCCATATGAAGCCAGGAGCTTCTTCCGGGTCTCCCATGTGGGTACAGGGGCCCAAGGACTTGGGCCATCTTCCACTGCTTTCCCAGGCCATAGCAGAGAGCTGAAGTGGAAGTGGAGCAGCTGGAATTTGAACCAGCGCCCATATGGGGTGCCGGCGCTACAGGTCAGGACTTTAACCTGCTGTGCCACAGCATCAGCCCCAACCTCAACATTTTAAGATCTCTTCTAGGGGCCGGCGCCCTGGCTCACTTGGTTAATCCTCCACCTGCGGTGCTGGCTGCGGTGCCGGCATCCCATATGGGTGCCAGGTTCTAGTCCCGGTTGCCCCTCTTCCAGGCCAGCTCTCTGCTATGGCCAGGGAGTGCAGTGGAGGACGGCCCAATTGCTTGGGCCCCTGCACCCGCATGGGAGACCAGGAGGAAGCACCTGGCTCCTGGCTTCGGATTGGCACAGCACCGGCTGTGGCAGCCTTTTGGGGCATGGACCAAAAAAGACCTTTCTCTCTGTCTCTCTCTCTCACTGTGTATAACTCTACCTGCAAAAAAAAAAAAAAAAAAAAAAAATCCCTTCTGGTATTCCCTCTCAAACCTGTCCCCACACAGAAACTTAACAGTCATTCCTTTTCTTTCCCCAAAGAAACCTTTTATTTAAGGAATACAGATTTCATGCATTCCATAAGTACAACTTCAGGAATATAGTGATTCTTCCCACCATGCCTGCTCTCCCACCCACTCTCCCACCCCTCCTCCTCCTCCCTCCCTCTTTTCTCCCAGTCCTCACCAATAAGATCCATTTTTGATTAACTTTATACACAGAAGACCAACTCTATAATAAGTAAAGAGTTCAACAATTTGCACACACACAAAAAAAGACTTAACAGTCATTCTTAACACATCCTTCTTCCTCATACCCTTCTCCACCTGCAGCCCACTGCCAAGTCCTGGCAGTGTACATCTTAACTAACTCTCAAATCTACCTGCTTCACCCCATCTCTGCTGTGACTACACTATTCCCAGCCAAATAAAATGTACAACTATGGCAGGTCCCTAACTGATCTCCCCATATCACTTCTGGCTCTATGGCAATCCATTCTCCACAAAGCAGCAGAGAAATATTTTCAGTTCGCAGATCTGATCTTGTCACTCTCCAGCTTAAAAGCCTCCAATGGCTTCTTCCCTTTGATCTTATGACAAAGAGCAGAATCTGTCTCATGAAAGAAATGCCTGTGTGTATCAGTATTGCTGCAAATATGGTTTTGTAAAATTTTGTTTTATACCTTTGTCAAACCAGTGGTTAAGAATGCTGTACTACTACTATAGTTTTAATGATCTGTGATTACTTTAAAATGTACTATCAATAGGTGAATGGTCATTTTCAATTCAATTATTCTTTATATCCATTGCCTATATTCCCACTAAACTAGGGTCTTTTTACTGTTTACTTGTTTTGATTCTTATTTGGTGAAGCATTAAACTTTTTACTATAATGTAAATGTAAAATATATTGTCTCAGAAAATAAAACATGAAAGAAAGGGAGGGGGAGAGTGCAAGGGAGGAAGAGAATATGATTCCATTCCTATAATTGTATCCCGGAACTATATTTAATTTGTTAAAAACTAACTCAAATTTAAAACAAAAACAAAACAACAACAATGACAAGAGAA
Organism: Oryctolagus cuniculus; assembly: GCF_964237555.1. Lineage (NCBI taxonomy): Eukaryota > Metazoa > Chordata > Mammalia > Lagomorpha > Leporidae > Oryctolagus > Oryctolagus cuniculus. Next base: position 45,571,119 of record NC_091453.1, on the reverse strand, counting down.
ATCTTTGTCACTGAGTTTAAGAATCTGCCAGTTCTAGTCCCGGCTGCTCCTCTTCCAATCCAGCTCTCTGCTGTGGCCTGGGAAAGCAGCAGAAGATGGCCCAAGTGCTTGGACCCCTGCACCCATGCGGGAGACCTGGAAGAAGCTCCTGGGTCCTGGCTTTGGATCGTCACAACTCCAGCAGTTGCGGCCATTTGGGGAGTAAACCAATGGTTGGAAGACTTTTCTCTCTGCTTCTCCCTCTCACTGTCTGTAACTCTACTTCTCAAATAAATAAATAAATCTTTTTTTTTAAAAAAAGAATATTTTATAATTTGGTTCCTGCCTTCTTCTCTACCCTATCCCTCAACCAACTCTGTATGTGACTGCTTGTGTTCCAACCACATTGGTCTTTTTTTCTCTTTCTAAAGTGCATCATGCTTCCCTAAAGCCACCTTCCATGAGGGCCTTTGCATATTTGCCCACAGGGGGCACACATGTTCCCATTGCTACCATTTCCCTAGTCAGCATCCAATTCTTCCTTCAGATCAACTATCAGTTCCTGTGGAGCTTTCTAAAACTTGCAATGTATCAGTCTTGGGCCATATGTCTTTAGAGAACTAGCCACTCTTCCTCCAGAGAACTTACCACAGTTTGTAAGTATGTATTTGAGTGTTGAGTTTATCAATGACAGCAGACATGATGTCTGTTTTCTTTAATAGCTATAAAGACATATTTATTTTTATTTTAAGATTTATCTATTTGTTTAAGAGGCAGCATTATGGAGGGAGGACAGGGTGAGACAGAGAGACTGATTTTCCATCCACTGGTTCACTCCCCAAATGGCCGCAATGGCCAGAGCTGAGCTGACTCAAAGCCAGGAGCGAGGAGCTTCTTCCGGGTCTCTCACATGGATACAGTGGCCCAAGCATTTGAACCATCTTCTACTGCTTTACCAGGCCATTAACAGGGAGCTGGATTGGAAGTGGAGGAGCCAGGACACAAACTGGCACCCATATGGTATGCTGGTACCACAGGTGGAGGCTTAACCCATTACACCACAGCAACAGCCTTGATTTTTGTGTTTTTGATCACTATTGAACACCAGTATCTAGAATAGTGCTAGGCACAAAGTACAGTTGGTACTTAATAAGTACAAATAAATGAGAGGTAGTAAGTTCTCCAAAAACCTTGCATCTCATAATAGGGGGCTTGAATGTTATCTTCAAGATAACAAGGAACCACTACTGGTTTTAAAGCAGGGGAGTGATTTGGTCAGATTTTGTTTTTATAAATAATAGTTCTGCAGACCAGAGGAAGACAGACTGAAGGGGATAAAATAAGATGTGAGATATAGAACTCAGTTTGGCAAAAATAATGAATACCTGGACTATTTTATCTCCTGTGGGACAGCCACCCCTCAGTTCATCCATCTCTCAACTCCTAAAATGACTTAAGGTTACTTACAACAGGAAAGCAATGGAACTATAAAAATAAACTAATAAAACTTTTACATTAGGGGTCGGCGCTGTGGCAAAGCAGGTAAAGCTGCTGTCTGCAATGCCGGCATCCCGTATGGACACCGGTTCAAGTCCCAGCTGCTCTATTTTCTATCTAGCTCTCTTCTGTGGCCTGGTAAAGCAGTAGAAGATGGCCCAAGTTCTTGAGCCCCTGCACCTGCATGGGAGACCCAGAAGAAGCTCCTGGCTCCTGGCTTCGGATGGGTGCAGCTCCAGCCATTGCAGCCAATTGGGGAGTGAACCAGCAGATAGAAGACCCTTCTCTCTCCCTGCCTCTCTTTCACTCTCTCTTTATAACTCTGACTTTTAAATAAATAAATAAATCATAAAAAACTTTTACATTAGGATGAAGGAAATCAGGATCAGGAAGTCAAAACAGGAGCCCTATTAATGGGAGTGAGGAATGGGGAGAAATTAACAAAGAACAGTGTACAGGCCTGGCAGCCAGTAGGGTTTGCACATTGTGCTATGAACATAGCCTGGAGCATCCTAAAGTCCATGTAAAAAGGAAGACCTGGGCTTCATTTTAGAAAAGGAAAGGGCATACTCATCCTTCAGTTCTAGACTTGAACAGTAGTAATAGCAATAAAAGGAAGAAACTAAATTAGAGATTAAAGAACTATACTGGACAGATAGGGCTCAGTGACAAGGAATCCTGGAAGAGGAGGCAGGCAAGCATTTGGTATAGCAGTTAACACATTATTTAGGATGCCTGCTTTGAGTCCTTGTTCTGTTTCTGATCAAGATTCCTGCTAATGTGCACCCTGGGAAGGCAGCAAATGATGACTCAAGTACTTGGACCCCTGCTATTAATGTGAAACACCTGGACTGAGCTCCTGGCTCCTGGCTCCAGCTGTTGCAAGCATTTGAGGAGTGAACATGAGGGAAGATATTCTCTCTCTCTCTCTCTCTCTCTCCCCTCCCCCATTTTTCAAATAAAAGAAAAATAAATTATTTATTTAAAAAGAAGTCCTGGGAGAGGACCATTTTGTGGAGCAGGGGCATCGTGAAGTTTGGGACCATGGTGACTTGGAGGTACCCATTCATCATTGAGGTGGAGAGGCCTAACACACTGTTGAGTAGTTTCATCTCAACATTCCTTCCGTCATGCCTGCTCTATCTCACTCTACCATACACATCCCGTATGTTGGAGCCACACCTAAGCATTGCTATGTAGGCTCTGTGCCTTTGAACCTTTTGTCCCCTCAGTTCTATAATCCTTTTCCAACGGAACAGCTCCTCCGCATCCTTCAAGTCTAGTGTCATTTTCTCTGAAGCTGCTCCACCCTAACCCACATCCCCCACAGAAACTCCCTTCCTCCTTTGGTCTTCCACAATGCTTTGGACACCCAATTCCCCACAAACATGTTTTAAGGAAATTCCTTGGGAGCTAAGGAGAACTCTGTGTTATGGGGACCTGGGAGGGGAGTGATGATTACACGAAGCCCAAAAGACAGATGGGAAACATTCCACTGGCTGATAAGAACCAAAGCAGAGATCTTGGTGAGGGTGGGGGACTGGGAGGGAGTGTGCATTGCCAAGGACCAGAGGGGTGCTGGATTTCTGGCCCAGATCAGCCTGGAAAGCACACTGGAAAGCACAATCCAAAGACCTGCCAGCCTGGACCCGGAATTTACATGGCTTAGCCCAGACTCAGCCCAGACAGATGGCAGGGTTGGGGCCTCCTCCCAGCCTAGTATTCCAAAGATGAGTCAGGGCTAGGTTGTCAGTCCAGTGCTGGACAGCTTGGGCCAAGAGAGTGTTAGTCTTGTTCTGACATTGAGGGTAACTCTAACTTTCCCATTGTCTCTGCTAATACCTTCCTGTTTGCCCTGGAGTTACAAGTGGTTAAAGAGCTTTAAATATCTGACCCTAGCATAAAACCCATCAGTGGAGTTCTGACACCTGCAGGCTAAAGTCCAAACTCCTTAGCAGGCCAAATGTGATCAGCTTTATCTCCCGTGTAGCTACCTGTCACCCTGCAATCCAGCCATACCAGCCTCTGGTCATGCCTTCTGACTCCTCTGGGCCATTGAACATGCTGTCCCCAATGCCTACAATGTCCTTACCATCTGGTTTCCCCTGTATTTATCAGGATAATGATTACCTTTCTTCTAATCTTAGTTCACTTGATCTGAGATGTCTTCCCTGCCCGTAGCTGCTTCCCCAGGATGAATTCAGTTCCCTTGTCCTGAGCTCCCATTATGCCTTTTGTCTTCAAACTCAGAGAGTGTTTGTGGGAGAAGTGAAATCCAGCGACCCCCAAAGAACATAAGGATTTCTGGGGGTCAGAGAGGTGGTTGGGCAATGATGTGCAACTCTGGGATGAAGAGGTTGAGCATCATGGTGTGCTGAATTTGAGCCGCAGCTCTCCTCTGATGAGCCATATCATCTTGGACCAGTTATTTTGCCTCTTTAGGCATCTGTTTGATGATGGGATAGGACTGAAAAGTGTCTGTGGTCCCTTCCAGCTCTGATATCGTAGGGTTTTTTTAAACATTAGGGGATGAGGTAAAGGAACGCTTGGGAGAGAAGAAAAGCATGAGAGGCAGCCTGCCACCATGATGGATGTTACAGATTTAACTGGCAAGCATCCTGTGACCTTTTCAGCCTGGTAGGCAGTGCTTATTATTTATAGCATTCCATCCAGAAGTGTGCACAGTGCTTTACAGATCACTGAGTCCTTTCACTAATGTTATTCCATTTTACAGCAGCCAATGAAAGAGGCACGGCACGCAGTTAAGGGCTAGCCCTATTTACAAAAGAAGTAAGTCTGGAAGAGAAAGCAGCATTATCCCAATCAGTGCTCAGATGACTTAAGGTTTAAATAGTCACAGTCACCTGTGTAGGATGACCAACCTTTCCAGTTTGCCAGGAATGCGGGACTTTCAGTTTTAAACCAGGAAAGTACCAGGCAAACCATAAAGTTTGGTCACTCTATACTATTAACTACCCTTCAGCCCTCAATCATGCTTGAGGCAAGAGCCCGGGGCTGTGGAGCAGTGCAGTAGCACTGTTCCTTCCCCTCCCTGTGAGTCCTGCCCTACAGGGGACCACGAGGCTAACCAGGCCCCTGTTTCTTCCCCCTTAAACTAGATTACATCTGATTGGGCTTCTCTTGGTTCTGTGATTCATAGCTCTGGTTGCACATTAGAGTTGCTTGGGAAGTTTTACAAAAATAACTATGCTCAGACCCCACCCCAGACCAATGAAATCAGAACCTTCTGGTTTGAGCAAAGTCTGGGCATCCATACTTTTAAAAACACTCTGGGTGACTGTAATGTGCAGGCAGGCCTAGGAACTACTGAGTGTAGCTGTTCTAAGCTTTAACCACAGCTTGGGCTTCTGGATAGAAAAATTCCTCCCCAAAGGCGTCCTCTCCCTCCTGCCTAGCCCAGCCTCCCAGCATATAAAACTTCCTCTAGACACTCAGAAGAGGCTCTCTGCTGAATGCAGTAGCCCTTCCCCACCCTCCCCTTTCCTGGCAGCTTAAGGTGATCCCCTTCCCGGAATTATTGGCATTTTTGCAAAGGAATTTTGGAAAGCATTCAAGATTTAAAGGACAAAGCACTAATGAAAATTCAGCCTTTGGTGAGGTATTCTGAAACAAGAGGATAGGGCTGTGGTGCCCTTGGAATCACACCATCTAGGTAACTGCCCACCTAGGCAGCCTAATAATTGCACCAGTTTAAATGCTTTGACCCAGAAAGAGGGAAGAAGAAGGGGAGTTCCAATCCCATGCTAGAAGCCCTGCAGTTTCCATGATACAGACACTATGGGAGGAGGCAGGGGCTGTTGGGCTTGGGAGGAGAGGATAGGGTAAGGGAGAGCTCTTTATGGGGCTGAGGGTGAGAAGTCAGTCTGCACACAATACCCATCAACTGGCTTAGGAGTCCATGCCCTCCCTACTTCCCAGGCAGAGGGCAAACTTCAATTTAGGGGATTCGTGTTTAAGTCCTGGCTTTGCCAAGTATATACCCTGCAACCTTGAAAAATGTTAGTTTCACTTCTCTGGACCCCTGTTAATTGTTCTGAAAAATGAGGCTCATAACTGTAGCTCTACTAGACACTCACACATTGTCACACACTTTATGCATGCAGAGTTACTTCATTGCACCCTCACCACGTTTCCATGTGATATCATGATGATTACATTACAGGGCAGGAAACTGCGACTCAGGAGGGGAAGCAACCTGCCCAAGGTCACACAGCGAGGAAGTGGCAGAGCTGGATTCAAATCCAGGATTGTCTGGTTACAGCTGCTCTGACTGAATATCGGGCACTATGCTAGGCACCAGTCAATAACTCCCAGTCCCTTGGGTTACTTATGGTTTGGTAGAGGAGGCAGATGTATAAATAGATGATCAAGGACAGGGGATAAATACAAGGTCAGGAAAGTGGTGCACAAACTGAGAGGCATCTAATGCAACCTTGCAGAAGCAGCCAAGATTTCACAAAAAGATGGAGCGTATGCTGAGCCTTGGAGAATGAGCAGGGAAGGGGAAGCTCTTGGCACAGGGAGTAGCATATATAGAAACTAGAAGAGTGAAAGCAACATCCACTATGAAAAACTGTGTTTCTGGGGCTAGCATTGTGGTACAGTGGGTTAAGCTGCCACCTGTGATGCCTGCATCGTGCCCCACTTCCTATCCAGCTCCCTACCAATGCGTCTGGGAAAGTAGCAAAAGTTGACCCAAGTATTTGATCATTGCCACCACTTTGGAGACCCAGATGGAGTTTCCAGCTCCTGGCTTCAGCCTGACCCAGCCCTGGCAGGTGTGGCCATTTGGAAAGTGAACCAGCACATGGAAGATTGATTCTCTCTCTCTCTCTCTCTCTCTCTCTCTAACTTTACCTTTCAAATAAATAAAATAAATCTTTTTTTTGACAGGCAGAGTGGACAGTGAGAGAGAGACAGAGAGAAAGGTCTTCCTTTGCCGTTGGTTCACCCTCCAATGGCCACCGCGGCCGGCGCGCTGCGGCCGGCACACCGCGCTGATCCAAAGGCAGGAGCCAGGTACTTATCCTGGTCTCCCATGGGGTGCAGGGCCCAAGCACTTGGGCCATCCTCCACTGCACTCCCTGGCCACAGCAGAGAGCTGGCCAGGAAGAGGGGCAACCAGGACAGAATCCGGCGCCCCAACCGGAACTAGAACCTGGTGTGCCAGCGCCGCAAGGTGGAGGATTAGCCTAGTGAGCCACAGCGCTGGCCAAATAAAATAAATCTTTAAAAAATCTACTCTTCCAAAGAATGAGCAAATAAATAAATTGGTCAAAATAGAACTTAGTAGTAATCTAAATACCTAAGAGAATTTATGGCTACCGCCTATTGAATTTCATTCAGTGAGCATTTTATTTTTTAAATATTTATTTATTTATTTGAAAGTCAGAGTTACACAGAATGAGAGTAGAGGGAGGGAGGGAAAGAGGGAGAGAGAGAGAGAGAGAGAGATCTTCCATCCGATGGTTCACTCCCAAATTGGCCGCAATGGCCAGAGTTGAGCTGGTCCAAAGGCAGGAGCCAGGAGCTTCTTCCTGGTCTCCCATGTGGGTGCAGGGGCCCAAGCACTTGGGCCATCTTCCACTGCTTTCCCAGGCCATAGCAGAGACCTGGATCAGAAGTGGAGCAGCCACTGGTTCTTGAACTGGTGCCCATATGGGATGCCGGCACTGCAGGCGGTGGCTTAACCCACTATGCCACAGTGTTGGCCCCTCAGTGAGTATTTTATTAAAAACCCATGATGTGGCTGGTAACCTCTCAGGTAGTACAGACATAACCATGGTGACAAATCATGGAATTTACATGCTAGTGGTAGAGACCAGCAACAAGCAAGTACATCAGTCAAATATGTTATATTCTAGATAGTGAGAAATGCAAATAATAAATCAAAGGGGGAGATAGAAGATGTGGGAGAAGTTGTAACTTCAGTTCAAGAAGGTCAGGGAAGGCCTCACTGAGTGGATGGCAAGTGCAGATACGAGAGAATCAAGGGAAGAAGCAAGATATCTGGGGAAAGAGCATTCCAGACAGAGGCATTAACAAAGGTAAACATCCTAAGGTAGGAGCTCTTATGATCTAGGAAGAGCAGGAGGCCTTTTATTGCTGGATCACTGTAGAGGTGTTGTGGAGAACGTAGGGAATTAGATCACAGAGGCAGGAAGGGGTTATCTTCGGGTGAGAGTAGGACATGAAAAGTTTAAGGAGTTTTGCTTTTCATTTTACTTTGCTGTTTGAATTCCTACCTGTAGGCATGTGTTAACTTTTTTGAGAGACACAGACAGACAGAAACAGAGACAGACAACAGAGAGAATGCCCATTTTAGAGAATGGCAGAGTTTGAAAATTTCCAAGGGAAATACAGCTAGTGAGAGAAGAGTTTGGAAAGTTGAGTAGGAGCTAAATCACAAACAGGCTAATGTTTCAGGCTAAGGGGTTTTAAATTTGATCCAGTAGGTACTGAGGATTTTGTGAAGGCTTTAGGCAGGAATGACACAGTCAGAGCTAGCTGCCTCTCCAGCTCCACCCGACTCCAAAAGCTAACAGGTCTCTCTGGCCAGCAGAAAAGCTAGGTTGCCCAGGGAGGGACTAGACTAGACAGGGAAACCAGACTATTGCAATAGTCTATGCCAGAGATAGTAAACTAGGGCAGAGGAAAAAGGGGATGATAGATTTAAGAGTCTTTTTTCCTCCCTTCCTACTTGAAAGATATTAATAGTGCCCTCTCTAGTCTTCACATATAAATATGGAGGGGGCAAGACTAATTGACTTCTGGGATCCTTTCCAGCTGGGATAGTTTGGGATCTTGGGATTCAAGGCATTTTTTTCACCCCTTCCCACTCTTTGGCTGGCTCATCATTTACTGCTACTGTTCCCCTCTCCTCTACAACACCCCAATGTGCGGCAGTGTCACTATTGTCTTACCAGTGGTTAGTGGGATCTGAGGAAAAATACAGGGCAGGCCTCAGTTATTCTACCTTCAATGAATACTCTGGCAACCCAGGCTGAATGGAGGGGTAGACAACGCCTTCTGGGATATTTTGAAAGCTTCCAAAAATAGCCTCAAGGCCTCAGGCAGAGAGCATATACAGCCAGGACACTGACTGAACGTTGGAACCCACAGTCTTCGCCAAGTTCCCACCCCAGGCTCCATCCCCTGACTGAATAAGCCAGTTTTTCCTCCTTCTTCCCTAACCGCCTTCTAGAAAGCCCCACCCAAGACTGAAACCTTCAAATTTAGCCCTAAGACTCCATCCCTAACTCCTCTGCAGAAAGAGCAACAGCTCATGCTGTCAAGATCCTTGCGGGCTCTGAAATGGGAAAGAAAATGAGAGAGAAAGATGGGGAGAGGTTGAAACAAAGACACACCCGCACAGAGGTCAAGAAACAAGGGACGAGACACTGGAATATGAGGGAGAGAGAAAAGAAAAGTCACTGTGGCAGGGAGACAAACAGAAAGGCTAAGTCAGAAGGAGAAATAGTCCACAAGACTGGGGAAAAGAGGGAGAAAGACTAGAGAGGACAAGAAAAAAAAATCAGAACGATGCTGTTTGGTGGGCAGGCAGATATAGAGAAAGAGATAGGCAGAAACAAAGGGAGAGTAGAAGCAAGAAAGAAAAGGAAAGAGGGAAAAAAAAGAAGAGGAAAGAAAGGGAGCCTCAATTCCTTGTCCTGTGCTAAGCCCCTGCATCAAGCCCCCAGTCTGTAGCTGGAGACCTGGGCTGAACCCTGTATGTTGTCCCCGTGGAATCCAATGTCTCTGGGGTACTGATAGAGGACCTTATCCCAAGAAGTCATGACAGACAGAGTCCCCAAGGTGAGCATGGCAGTGAGCCCAAGTAGCCCTAGTATCTGCATGGTGCTATCGTCAGGCACTCAAACTCCCCACGCCGTGCAGATGTGTAGATAGTCACCCTCCAAGTGAAGTGCACAAAAACCAGTCGCCAAAAGAAGAATACCTTCCTATTTTATATCTTAAGACATTTTAAATTAGTCATTATGAGAGAGATCACAGCATTGATGAACCCATTACATTGATTACAACGGCTTATTGTTTTTATTTTGACATACACGTGAGCTGAGGCACCATGATCTGTTCACCATCTGGGGCCCCTAAAGTCTTCATGTAGTGCTTCCATCACAATTCTGGGTGGCAATGTTAGGTGACAGGAAGAATATGCTTCCCCTACCACCACCACCCCCCGGCCTGTTGCGTGTTTCTCTGCCTATCTCTTCTCAGTCACCTTTGCCAGATGAAGGATTCGTGGGTCCCTGAACACAAGTAGAAACTGTTTTAGCAAAAATCTCGCCTTTGGGTGGAGGGTTGTGAGCACCAGAGGAAATAAGGAGGTGAGTGGGAGGTCTTAGTTAAGAAGGTAAAGGAGGGGCAGACTGCAGGTTTGTGTTCAGGCTCCTCTGCTTCAGATCCAGCTTCCTGCCAATACACCTGAGAGGCAGCAGATGATGGCCCAAATATTTGGGTTCTTGCCACCTACATGGGGGATCTGGGTGGAGTTCTTGGCTCTTGGCTTTGGTCTGGTCCAGGCCATTTGAGGAGTGGACCAGAGATTGGAAGAGTTTCTCTCTCTCTCTCTCTCTCAAATAAATAAATATTTTTTAAAAGGAAATGAAGAAGAAAGGCTGCATGGTCTGGTTGTAAAGCATTGAGCCATGTAGTTTTTTTTTAAAAAAGATTTATTTATTTTATTTGAAAGTCAGAGTTACACAGAGAGAAGAGAGGCAGAGAGACAGAGGTCTTCCATCCGATGGTTCACTTCCCAATTTGCCACAATGGCCAGAGCTGCACCGATCCAAAGCCAGGAGCCAGGAGCTTCTTCTGGGTCTCCACGCAGGGACCCAAGCACTTGGGCCATCTTCTACTGCTTTCCTAGGCCATAGCAGAGAGCTATGAAGAGGAGCAGCAGGGACTAGAACTGGCACCCATATGGGATGCCAGCGCTTCAGGCCAGGGTGCTAACCTGCTGCGCCACAGCGCCAGGCCCAAGCCATGTAGATTTAAGACCCAACTCTGTCCCTGAATTGCTGTGTGACTTTGGGTACATGAATTCATTCTTCTGAAACTCTGCTTTCTTTTTCATAAAATCCATCATGTTAGAGTTCTTATGAACTCTTATGACAATGAGATATTGGAGACTACAAGTATGAGAAGATTTCCTTGGATTACAAATAACTTTAGAGAATCCTAGACCATTAAGGTAACATACCTTCTGCTACAGATAAGGCAACTAAGGCTCACAGTGGGAAGAGACTGGCCTAAGGTAATGTGGTCAGCCAGTGGTAAATTGAGCCTACAATGCAGATCCAAGGGTTTCTGAATTTCACTAGAGCAGGGCTAGAAGCAGAGAGTAAGAAAGGCTGTGAAGGCCAGCGCTGCGGCTCACTAGGCTAATCCTCTGCCTTGCGGCACCGGCACACCGGATTCTAGTCCTGGTCGGGGCGCCGGATTCTGTCCCGGTTGCCCTTCTTTCAGGCCAGCTCTCTGCTGTGGCCAGGGAGTGCAGTGGAGGATGGCCCAAGTGCTTGGGCCCTGCACCCCATGGGAGACCAGGAGAAGCACCTGGCTCCTGCCTTTGGATCAGCGCAGTGTGCTGACTGAGGCGGCCATTGGAGGGTGAACCAACGGCAAAAGGAAGACCTTTCTCTCTGTCTCTCTCTCTCTCACTGTCCACTCTGCCTGTCAAAAAAAAAAAAAAAAAAAAAAGAAAGAAAGAAAGAAAGAAAGAAAGAAAGAAAGAAAGAAAGGCTGTGAGAGGCCTGGGGAAAAACAGAGCAAACTAGCAAGGGGTTCAAGAATGGAAATCTGAGTTTATTGTCTTAATAAGAACTGAGATGTGACTAATTAAGTGTTTATGGCTATGTTTGGGCTTCGTTTGGTGATGGATCAGAGAGGAATTGTAAATATGCCTAAAATGCAGAGCTTTTTGTAGCAGAAACCCTTAAAAAGGGAGCACGGACAGCCCACCAAGGGTTCAGGAAAGAATCAGCTCCATGCCAGCGGGTGTCTGGGGCAGGAAGTCCTAGAAGATGAGGGGAGTTATGAAAGTCTCTCCCTTGGCCAAATGTCACTCTGGGGGATTCTGTGGCTTCCCAGTGCCCATGGGGTGAAGTCCAAACTCCTTTTTGGAACATGTAAGCCTTTGCCTAATCCCTTACCACCTCCTTCATCTCCGGCTTTTTCCCAGCCTTTCCTCCCTGACCTACAGCAATTTAAAATTTCTTCTGGCTACCATAATGTACCTCATGTGTACTTCCTGACTGAAATGTACCTATAATAGCTATCCCTTTGTTTTGCTAAACTAACTTATTCTCATTCTTCCAGGCTTAAATGATCTCTCTGGAGAAATTTTTCCTTGGCCATCCTCCACCCCTAGTCTGGGGTACCATAATTTCTGGGTCATGAGTCCTCCATTTAGCAATCTGGACTGACATAATTTTATTTCCATGTGCTTTTTCTCCATGAGATAATGATTGTTTTGCAGGCAGTGACAATGTCATCTCCATCTATGCAATGACAATCATAGATAGCATTTATCTGGCTGTGCCAGTCACTTTATACACATGAACCCTCACATGAGACCTGCTGAGGTAGGCACTACGCAGTAGATCATATAACACAATAAGACATCACTACAATCTACTAGAATGGCTCAAATGTAAGAAAAGTGATAACACCAGGATGTAAAGAAACTGAGTCTCTCCTATATTGTCTGTGGGGATGTAAAATGATACAACTACCCTGAAAAGCCGTTTGGCAGTTTCTTATAAAACTAAAAAGCATGTATAGTATGATCCAGCATGTCTTATTCATTTTGTGCTTCTATATATAGCTGAATATCACAGACTGAGTCATTTATAATGAACAGAAATTTATTGACTCATGGTTCTAAAGGCTGGAAAGTCCAAGATCAAGGGGTTGGCATCTGGCAAGGACTTCTTGCTCCATCATCCACAGAAGAATGGCAGAAAAAGGGTGAGAGATAAAATAAAAGATGAGTGAGCTCTCCCTTTTATATTAGACTCAGCCCTGCAATAACAAGCCCACTCCCACAATAACAGCATTAATGCATTCCACCTCATGGCTTAATCCCTCTCATTAAGCTCCACTCCCAGGCACTATTGAATTCAGGATTAAATTTCCGACATTCCAAATGCTATTCAGTGGCATATACATGAATGTTGGCTAAACAAGCATCAATATCATGAAATATTACTCGGTAATACAAAGAAATTAGATATTGGTACAATTTGGATGAACCTCAAAAGAATTAAAATAAGTGAAAAAAGTCAAATGCCAAAGTTATAGATTGTAAGACTCCATTTACATAGCATTCTTCAAATTACAAAATAATATAAAACTGATCTGTTATATATAACTAACCTATTGTATATAAAACTGATCTTTATATGTATATGTATACATATATATGTAAAACAGATTAATTGTTGTCAAGTGTTACAGAGGGTAGGGGCAGAAGAGATTTATATGTGACTGTAATAGCACAATACGAGCGGTCTTAGTGGTGATGAAAATGTTGTGTTTCATTTTTATTTTATGTTATTTCTTTGATCAACAGAGACAGACAGAGCTTCCATCCACTGGTTTACTTCTCAAATGCCCACAATAACCAGGGCTGGGCCAGATTAAAGCCAGAAGCCAGGAACTTGATCCAGGTCTCCCAAGTGGCTGACAGGGAACCAACTACTTAAGTTACCACCTGCTGCCTCTCACGGTGTGCAATAGCAGGAAGCTAGAATCAAAACAGAGTAGCTACTTGAAACCAGGTACTCCAATATGAGATGCAGCCATCCCAATTGGCCAGGCCAAATGCCCACCCCAGTTCTGTTTCTTAACTGTATCAATGTCAATATCCTTGTTGTAATATCATACTATAGTTTGTTCAAGATTTTATCATTCATTGCAAGTAGCCAGGGAGAATTTACAGAGGGTATCTGAATTATTTCTTAAAACTGTATGCAAATCTATTATTATTTTTAAAATGATTTCATTTAAAAAAAAGAATGAAGTAGTGACACATGCTATAACATGAATGAACCATGTAAAAATTACACTGAGGGCAAGAAGTCAGTAACAAAAGACCACATAATGTATTGGTCTATTTATATGAAATACTCAGAAAAGGCAAATCCAAAAGAGTAGACAAAAAGTAGACTAGCTGTTGCCTAGGTTTGGGGGAGGGCAGTAATGGAAATGGGAGTGACTGCTAAAGGGTACAGGGTTTCTTTTTAGGGTAATGAAAATGTTCTAAATTTAGATAGTGGTGATTGTTACACAACTCTGTGAGCATACTAAAAACCACTGGATTCTGGATTTTATGCATTAAAAGGGTGAGTTTTATGATATGTCATTTAAATCTTAATACAGCTATTATTTAAAATTGATAGATCATGAAGTTTTGAAACGGCAGAAATAATACAAAAGGAGCAGAAATGTCAGAAACAACTTTGCCAGAACTCTGGAAAACAGGCAACTAAGTAAACTAAGAAAAACAGTCTTTACAAAATAGTTTGGGGGACTGGTGCTGTGGCATAGTGAGTAAAGCTTCTGCCTGAGGCTTCGGCATCCCATATGGGCACTGGTTCGAGTCCCAGCTGCTCCACTTCTGATCCAGCTCTCTGCTATGGCCTGGGAAAGCAGCAGAAGATGGCCCAAGTGCTTGGGCTCCTGCACCCTCCTGGTTGACCCGGAAGAAGCTCTACACTCCTGGCTTTGGATCAGCCCAGCTCCGGCCGTTTTGGCTGTTTGGGGAGTGAAACAGCGGTTGGAAGACCTTTCTCTCTGTCTCTCCCTCTCTTTGTCTGTAACTCTACCTCTCAAGCAAATAAATAAATATTTTTAAAAATAGTTTGGAAAAACTCACTAAGCATACATACCATAATGGATTTCAACAACCAAAAGAACAGGTGTAGATGTTTGGTCTAATCACCTGTACCCCACAGCATAGTACTGAAGTCCCATTCCCACCTCTGGCTTTTGACTCTAGTTTCCTGCTAATGCACACCCTGGGAAACAGTAATGATCTCCCAAGTAATTAGGTTCTTTCCATCCATATGGGAGATCTGAATTACATTCTTGGCTCCCAGACTTCAGCCAACTATTGTGGACATTTGCGGAGTGAGTCAGTGGATGAAGTCTCTCTCTCTCTCCCCCTTCTCAAAAATAGATTTTTCAAAAAGTAAAAAATAGGGGCCAGTGCTGCGGTGCAGTGGGTTAAGCCTCTGCCTTCAGCGTTGGCATCCCATGAGTGCCAATTTGAGTCTTGTCTGTTCCATTTCCAGTCCAGCTCCCTGCTAATGGCCTGGGAAAACAGTAGAAGATGGTTCAAGTCCTTGGGTCCCTGCACCCACGTGGGAGATCTGAAAGAAGCTCCTGGCTTCAGCCTGGCCCAGCTCTGGCCATTACGGCCATTTGTGGGAGTGAACAAGCAGATGGAAGGCCTCTCTCTGTGTGGCTCCCTCTCTCTGTCTCTAACTCTGACACTCAAATAAATTAATAAATTAAAAATAATAAAAATAGGAAGCACTGGGAAAGAAGGAAAACCTCATTTCCACGGTTATCAATTTATAATATTCAAATACACAGTTTTCATCAACACACAAGAAATGAGAAAGTATGGTTCATTCAAAGGAAAACACATGGATAGAAACCATGCCTGAGGAAGTCCAGGCATTGAACCTTCTAGACAATAACTTTGAAAGAACAGTGTTAAACATGTTCTAAGTGCTAAAGGGAAATGT
This sequence comes from Oryctolagus cuniculus, assembly GCF_964237555.1. Taxonomy (NCBI): domain Eukaryota; kingdom Metazoa; phylum Chordata; class Mammalia; order Lagomorpha; family Leporidae; genus Oryctolagus; species Oryctolagus cuniculus. Next base: position 45,555,847 of record NC_091453.1, on the reverse strand, counting down.
GGATAATAACTAAAGAAAATCAGGAAGAATATATTCTAAAAATGTTAATAAATACAATTATTTTTTAAAGAGAACAAGGTTGATACAGAAAACAAATATCAAAAAGGTAAGAGCAAGGGGCCAGCATTGTGGCATAGTGGGTAAAGCTACCACCTGCAATGCCAGCATCCCATACAGGCACCAGTTCATGTCCCGGCTGCTCCACTTCCCATTCAACTCCCTGCAAATGCACCTGGGAAAGCAGTGGAAGATGGCCCAAGTCCTTGGGCCTCTGCACCCACGTGGGAGACCTGGAAGAAACTCCTGGCTCCTGGCTTTGGCCTGGCCCAGCCTTGATCATTGCGGCCATCTAGGGAGTGAACCAGAGAATGAAAGAATGCACGCGCTCTCTCTCTCCTTTCAAATAAATAAATAAATCTTTTTTAAAAAAAGTAGGAGTAAGTCCTTCATTATCAGTAATCACCTTAAATTGCATTGATTATTCCAATCAAATGAGATAAATCCAATCAAAACTCAAGGGTTGGTATAATGGTTAGAAAACATGATCCAGGGCTGGTGTTGTGGCACAGTCAACTGGGCTGGTGTTGTGGCACAGTAAATTAAACTGCTGTTCGGGATACCTGCATACTATTATCAGAGTACTAGTTTTACACTCAGTCATTCTGCTTTTGATCCTGTATCCTGATAATGTGCCTCAGAAGACAGTGGATGATGGTCAAAGTGCTTGGGCTCCTGCCACCCACATGGGAAATGTAGATGGAGTTCTTGGCTCTTGGCTTTGGCCTGACTCAAGTCTGGCTGTTGTATTTGGAGAATGAATCAATGGATGGAAGATCTCTCTGTGTCACCTTCTTTGTCACTCTGCCTTTCAAATAAGTAGATCTTTTTTAAAAAGGATTCAATTATACCAAGAAATTCACTTTATACTAAAAGACACAAATAGATGAAATATGAAAGGGCAGAAAAAGATGTTCCAGGGCCACCTTTGTGGTTCAACAGGTTAAGCCATTTAGAACTCCTGCACATTACATCAGAGTTCTGATTCAAGTCCCAGACACTCCACTTTTGATCCAGCTTGCTGCTAATGCACCTGGAAAGACAGTGGAAGATGGCTGAAGTACCTGGGACCCTGCTATCCATGTGAGATATCAGGATGGAGTTCCTGGCTCTTATCTTTAGCCTAGACCAGACCTGGCTATTGTGGCCATTTGGGGATAGAAGAGTCTCTCTCTCTCTCTCATACACACACACACACACACACACATTTTAAAGATTTATTTATTTGAGAGGGAGAGGTACAGGGGGTGGTTTCCATCCACTAGTTCACTCCCCAAATGGCCTCAATGGCCAGAGATGGGCTGATTAAAAGTCAAGAGCCAAGAGCTTCTTCCAGGTCTCCCATGTGGGTGCAGGGGCCCAAGCACTTGGGCCATCTTCTACTGCTTCCCCAGGCCATAGAAGAGAGCTGGATCAGAAGTGGGGCAGCCAGGTCTTGAACCAGCACCCATATGGGGTGCCAGAGCTGCAAGCAGAGGCTTTAGTCACTATGCCATAGTGCCAGTCCTTCTCTTTAAAATAAACACACACACACACACACACACACACAAGCAAATAAATCTTTTAAATAAAAAAAGACACAGAGGATGTCCCATGCAAATGGTAACCAAAATGTAGTGGGGGTGGCTGTAGTATTATCAGAAAAAATAGACTAAGAATAAAAGTCTATGTTGATAACATGGTCAAGTCATCAAGTATATGTAATAATTTTTTTATTTTTTAGACAGGCAGAGTGGACAGTGAGAGAGAGAGACAGAGAGAAAGGTCTTCCTTTTGCCGTTGGTTCACCCTCCAATGGCCGCCTCGGCCGGCGCACTGCGCTGATCCGAAGGCAGGAGCCAGGTGCTTCTCCTGGTCTCCCATGGGGTGCAGGGCCCAAGCACTTGGACCATCCTCCACTGCACTCCCTGGCCACAGCAGAGAGCTGGCCTGGAAGAAGGGCAAACGGGACAGAATCCAGTGCCCCGACAGGGACTAGAATCCGGTGTGCTGGCGCCGCAAGGCAGAGGATGAGCCTATTGAGCCGCGGCACCGGCCAGTATATGTAATAATTTTAAACACAGATGCACCAAACAATTGTGACCCCAAACTCAAACACTGATAGACTTGAAGGGAGAAACACACAGTTCTATGATAATAGTGGAAGACTCAATATTCTGCTTTCAGACAGACAATAAATAAGGAAATAGAGGACTTTAACTACTCTATAAACCAGCTAGACTTAACAGAGGTATACAGAAGACCTAATAGATGTATACAGAACATACTACTCCACAATGACAGAACATATATTCTCAAGTTAACTTGCAGCATTCCCCATGATACAAAAAATGATAAGTCATAAAACATATTTCAATATATTTTTAAAAGTTTGAAATCATACAAAGTATCTTCTTCAACCATAGTGGAGTGAGGCTAGAAATCAATAATAACAGAAAAACTGGACATTTTGCAAATATGTGGAACTTAAACAACATACTCTTAAGCAACAAATGGAGAAAGAAAAAAATCACAAGAGAAATTAGAACATATTTAAAGGAAAATTAAAGTACAACAGACCAAAATTCATGAGATGAAGTGAAGACAGTGATCAGAGGGAAATTTATATCTGCAAATCTCTGTATTAAAAAAGAAAATACATTTGTGCATGTTGACATTGTATCCTGCAACTTGGCTGAATTTGTTTATTACCTCTAGTGTCTCTGTGGGTTCTTTGGGGTTTTTCTATATGTGGGATAATGCCATCCGTGAATAAAGGTAGTTTTTCTTTATCTTTCTGACTCTGATGACTTTTAATTCTTTTTCCTATCTTACTGCTCTAGTTATAGCCGCCAATATAGTGTTGAATAGCGATGAGGAAGGCAGGAATCTTTGTCTTCTTGATGTTTAAAAAATTATTTACCTATCTAAAAGTCAGAGTTACAGAGAGACAGAGAGATCTTCCATTTGCTGGTTCACTCTCCCAGTGGCTGCAACGGCCAGGGCTGGACCAGGCCAAAGCCAAGAGCCAGAAGTTCTATCCAGGTCCCCCACATGGGTGGCAGGGGTCTGACACTGAGCCATCTTATTCTGTTTTTCCCAGGCCACTAGCAGGGAGCTGGATCAGAAGTGCAGCAGCCAGGACAGGAACTGGCATCCGTATGAAATGCTGGTGTTGCAAGCAGTGGCTTTACGCCCTATGCCACAACACTGGCACATTGATCTTAAGGAAACAATTTCTGTTTTTCACGATTGAGTATGATGTTATTTGTGAGTTTTTCATAAACATTCTTTACCAAGTTGAGGTTTCCTTCTATTCCTAGCTTTCTAAGAGCTCTTATCATGAAAGTGTACGGCTTTTGTGAACCAGCATATGGAAGATCTCTTTCTCTCTGTCTCTCCCCCTCTGTTACTTTGCCTTTCAAATAAATAAAGTAGATATTTAAAAATTGTTAAATTTATCTATATAATAAGCAGATAAACAGAGAGAGATAGAGACAGGTATATGAGATAGAAAGTTCCTATAAAACTGGTTCACTCCCCCAGTGCCTGCAAGTGACAGGGCTGCATCAGAGCCAAATCATGGAGGCAGGAATCCAATCCATGTCGCCCATGTGGGTGGCAGGAACCCAGTTACTGCTGCCTCCCAAGGTCTGCAATGGCAGAAAACTGGAGTCAGGAGCTGGAGCCTAGAATCAAACCCAGATACTGTGATGTGGAACTTGGGTGTCTTTATGCTAAGCTAAATGCTCACTCCATGAAGCTAATTGATTTGTGATAAGGTGCTAAGACCATTTAATGGGGGAAGAAAAGTCTTTTCTTTTTTTTTTTTCTTTTTCTTTTCTTTTTTTTTCTTTTCTTTTTTTTTTTTTTTTTTTGACAGGCAGAGTGGATAGTGAGAGAGAGAGAGACAGAGAGAAAGGTCTTCCTTTTGCCGTTGGTTCACCTGCTGATCCAAACGCAGGAGCCAGATGCTTCTCCTGGTCTCCCATGGGGTGCAAGGCCCAAGCACTTGGGCCATCCTCCACTGCCTTCCCGGGCCACAGCAGAGAGCTGGCCAGGAAGAGGGGCAACCGGGGAAGAATCCGGCGCCCTGACTGGGACTAGAACCTGGTATGCCGGCGCCGCAAGGCGGAGGATTAGCCTATTGAGCCGCGGCGCCGGCCAAAAAGTCTTTTCAATAGGTGTTGTGAAGGCAATTGGACTTCCACATGTATGCAACAGAATGAAGCTGAGTCCTTCTCTGACACCATATACAAAAATAAAATCAGAATGTACCAACAACCTAAATATGAGTGCTAAAACTATAAGTCTTAGAAAATAACATAGTGTACATTTTCATGGTCTTGGATTTTACAGCAGATTCTTAGATATAGCATAAAAAGCAACAAAAGAAAAAAATAAATAAATTGGACTTCACCAAACTTTAAAATTTTTATGCATAAAAGGACATTATCAAGAAACCAAAAAGTCTAAAATCTTAGAAAAAACACTTGCAAATCATGTATGTGGTAAGATTTTGATATCCCAAGTATGTAAAGACTTCCACAGCTCAACAAGAAGATGAACAGCGTGTTTCAATCCATTTCACGCTGCAATAACAGGAAATGTGGTAGTGGGAAATTTATTGGCTTATAGTGAACAGGCTGCAAGTCCAAGATTGAGGAGTTTGCATCTGGTCAGGGCCTTATTGCTATATCATTACATAGCAGAAGATGAGAGGGCAAAGCAGGGGTGGGAGGGATGTTTAGGGAGAGAGAGAGACCAAACTCTCTGGTCTGCAACAAAAGCACTCCTGCCATAACACACTCACTCACATGATAATAGTATTAATTCATTCATAAGAGTTGTGGCCTTCATGACCTAATAACCTCTCATTAGGCCCTACCTCCCAACACTGTTGCCTTGGAGGTTAAATTTCCAATACAGACTCTTTGAAGGACACGTTCAAGCCTCAGCACAACCCCAATTTTAAAATGGACAAAAGATTTGAATAGGTGTTTCTCCAAAGAAGGTAAATATATATCCAATAAACACATAAAAATATGTTCAAGACATCATTAGTCACTGCGGAAATGCAAATCAAAACCACAATGAGATACTGCTGCACAACCACTAGAATGGCTATAGCCCAGTAAGATTGGAGTGTTGATGTGGATGCTGAAAAATTGAAATTTTTGTACATTTTTCGTTGGAAGTCTAATGGTACAGCAGCTTTGGAAGACAGTGTGATGGTTCTCCAAAAGGTTAAAAATCAAATTACCATATGATCTGGCAATTTTGGTTCTGGGTATATAGTCAATATAATCAAAAGTAGGGTCTCAAGGAGATATTCAAACACTCATGTTCACCACAGCATTGTTCACAATAGCCAAAAGGTCAAAGCAACACAATTGTCTATCAAGGGATGAATGAATAAACAAAATGTGATATATGCATATAATGAAATATTACAGATAAAGCTTAAGGACCTTATATTTGGAATCACTTAGCAGAGATGGTTGCACAGAGCCCCACCCGCTTCCTCAAGGAAGGCTAGCCTGGTAGGGCTGTGCCCCCTTCCGTCTGCCCTTACATCCTTCTCTCCTTTCAGTATTGAAGTCTTTGTTATATTTCCCTTTATGGCTTGAAAAATTGAGCCCTGGAACAATCTTCCCTGCATCTTTGGCCCAGAGTAGAGAGGAATTGGGGCTGAGGGCAGAAAATGGTCTGTTATAGCAAATACCTCCTGTGTTCATATAAAGGTATAGAGGTGGGGCCTTCCCCAAGAATCAAGGCTTATGATTAACAATTGAGGGGCCAGTGCTGTGATGGAGTAGATTAAACCTCTGCCTGCAGCACTGGCATCCCATATGAGTACTGGTCATTTCGGGAGTGAACCAGTGAATGGAAGACTTTCTGTCTCTCCCTCTCTCTGTCTATAACTCTACCTCTCAAATAAATAAATAGTACTTAAATGCAACCCATTCTTATTAAAAAAAATCAACAACTGGGTGCTTGTTCTATAGCCATTACTGCCCTCTCCCTACCTGGAGTTAACCTTCAGTGTCCTTTCCATAGTGTTTTTTTTGTTTTTAATTTTGCCTGTTCACCTCCACTTTGACTATGACCTTGTCTAAACAAGATAAGAGTCGGGGAACTCAAGGGGCTTCCATAGCCTTGGAAACTCATGACTGGAGCATGGGGAGATTACTGAGGCCATAAACAAGAGTGTCAACTTGTAAAGTCAACAACAGGAGTCACTGTGCACTTACTCCTCATGTAGGATCTCTGTCCTTAGCGTGCTGTACATTGAGACTTAATGCTATAATGAGTACTCAAACAGTATATTTCACTCTGTGTTTCTATGGGGGTGCAAACTGTTGAAAGCTTTACTTAATGTATACTAAACTGATCTGTAAAAAAAAAAAAAAGAAGAAGAAGAAGAAATTGTCAATTCCCAACTTGACTCTCACTGGGATTAAACATGACAATAGGTCTGATCTGATTTCATCATCATTTAAAAAAATCATCTATTATTTTTCACTTTATGTTTCTGTGTGGGAGCAAACTGTTGAAATCTTTACTTAATATGCTAAACTGATCTTCTGTATATAAAGAGAATCGAAAATGAATCTTGATGTGAAAGGAAGGGGAGAGGGAGTGGGAAAGGGGAGGGTTGTGGGTGGGAGGGAAGTTATGGGGGGGAAGCCATTGTAATCCATAAGCTGTACTTTGGAAATTTATATTCATTAAATAAAAGTTAAAAAAAATTTTGCCTGTTCCACATTACTTTTCTTAAACATTTATTTATTTTATTTGGAAGGTAGAGTTACAGAGAGAGAGAGAGAGAGATCTTCCATCCTCTGGTTCACTACCTAGATGGCCTCAACAACTAGAGCTGTGCCAATTCAAAGCCAGGAGCCAGGAGCTCCTTTTGGGTCTCCCACGAGGGTGCAGGGGTCCAAGGGCTTGGGCTATCCCCTACTGCTTTCCCAGGCCATAGCAGACAGCTGGATCAGAAGTGGAGCAGCTGGGACTCTAACCAGTGTCCATGTGGGATGAGAACACTGCAGATGGTGACTTTACCCACTATGCCACACTGCCAGCCTCCTCCATAGTCTCTTGAATACTTTGGTGCCAGGGTCTTTACTGTCAGTACACCTTTATGTGACTCTCTCCCTAACCCTGTGTCTCTACTTCCCCATCTTTTAAACAGAAATATGTTATGGGGTCTAGTCGATTACCATAAGTGATGGGGAGGGCAGGAGATTTGGTCTAGGCTATGAGCTTTCTGAGGGGATGCACTTTCTCAAGTTCTCTCTCTGGGTCAGGGGCCCTACAGGGGTTCCACTGGTCTCATTTTAGACACAGAAATTACGTGTCAAAAACTGCATGTTGTAGTGTGATGAGTAAGCTATCGAACTTTGTGGTCAAACTACCTGCATTTGACTCCTTACTTGTTGTGTGACCTAACACAAGTGCTAAATCTTTGTAACCTCAGTTACTTTCTGAGAAATGGGGCTAATGATGAGATCTCTTTCACAGGGTTATTTCACATACTAAATTAAAAACTTAAAAAGTATTTGGTCCATTAGAAATATTGCTGGGTATTTGTTGAATAAGTGAATAAACTAAGTAATACAGTTCTACTCAAGCTCAAGATCACAGGTCCAAAAAGAATCAAATATAACATCTGTTATTCAGTGTGTCAAACAGGTGCAAAAGTATGGTTAAGTGGTCAGACTCCTGAGAAACTGAATTGAATTGAAACTTGAATGCAAGTTTCAAAAAAGTAATGCTTTGAGGCCAGGGTTGTGGTGTACTGTTAAGCTGCTGCCCAAAGCACCAGCCCCACATATTGGAGCACCAGTTAGAGTCCTTGCTGTTCTACTTCTAATCCAGAAGCTTGATAATATGCCTTGGAAAGCAGCAGAAGATGGCCCAAGTACTAGGGCACCTGCCACCCATCTGAGAGATCCTGATGGAGTTCCAGGCTCCTGATTTCAGTCTGGCCCAGCCCCAGCTGTTGCAGTCATTTCACTGGAGAAGTGTACCAGAGAATAGAGGATCTCTTTCTCTCTGTCTCTTCCTCTCTGTCACTTTGCCTTTAAAATAAAATAAATATTTTTTAAAAAGTCACCAAAACAAGTTTAAAAAAAAGGTAACAACACTTTGTGTCTGTTTGTACTCTGAACTCCTAGAACAGTGCCTGACAAATAGTAAGTGCTTGATTAATATTTTTTGAATAAATGAATAAGCAAATTAATTGATACTATATTCCAGGCACTACATTAGGCATCTAGGATAAGTTGTAAGACACAGTCCCTGACTTCCTGAAGCTTACAGTCATTAAGTTGACAGTCACACCAATAACTGGACCTTCTGTGAATACTGTGAAGGAGCAGGGCAGAGTGCCTCCTAGTCTAGGTTGAAGAAGGGAGCCTTTCAGAGCCAATGACTCTTAGCGGAGGCCCAGGAAAGGAGTGAATTAGGTGATATTCAAGGAGAGATGGTGGGTGCAGCATTGGCCTATTCAAAGATCAGAAGAATGGTCAGTGTGGCTGGATTGTGGTAAGAAAAGGGGTGAGTAGTAGAGATGGAGTTAAAGAGATTGGCAGGGATCAGGTCATGTAGACTTTTTGTGTGCCATGGTAAAGAATTCAGTTTGTAGTGTTTATCTGATGGGAAGACTTTGAGGATTTTGATCAGTGAAATAACATGATCTGTTTTACAAAGATACTTCTGGTTTCCTGGAGGAGAATGGGTTGTAGGGGGCAATGGTAGAATCAGGGAGACCTGTTGGGAAGCCAAGGCAATCAGCCACATGAAAAATGATAGAGATTTGGACCTGACTGAGGAGATGAGAATGAGGAAGGCAGTGGATATTTTAGGGATATATTCTGATTGTAGTAAGGACTTGCTGGTTATTTGGATGGTGAGGGGGTGGTAGAGAAACTTGTTAGATTTCTGGTTTGCTGCTGGATGTGGGTGCCATCTTTCTTTGATTGGGAAGATTGTAGAGGAACATGCTTTGCGCCAGAGGGAAACAGGCATTCTGTTTTGGTTGTCTTTGGTTTACCAAATGAGGCATCCACATGCAGATGTCAAACATGAGTCTAGAGCTTAGGAGAAATGCTGAGGCATCTTTTTAAAAAAGATTTATTTATTTATCTATTTAAAAGGTTTAGTGACAGAGAGAAGGAGAAAAAGAAAAAGACACAGAAAGCTATCTTCTACCTACTGGTTCCCTACACGGCTGCAATGGCAGGGCTGGGCTAGGCCAAAACCAGAAGCCTGAAACTATCCAGTTCTCCCATGTGGATGGTAGGAACTCAAGTACATGAGACATCTTCAGCTGCTTTTCCAGTTTCAATGGAAGGGAGCTGGATCAGAAGTGGAGCAGCTGGGATTCAACCAGGGCTTAAATGGAATGGTGGCATCACAAGTCATGTCTTAACCCACTGTGCCATGACACCAGCCCCATGAGGCATTCTTAATAGAACTGTACATCCTGGGTATACGAGGAAAGCCATGGGCTAGTTGAGAGCAGAGGAGTAACACAGGCTGACTTTTGCTTTAACATGATAACTCTCGATGCTGGCTTAAGAATTGACTGTAAAGAGATAATGATGAAAGCAGGGAGACCAGGAAGGAGGCTACTTAAGTCACCTAGGATAAACGTGGTGGAGATGGGGAGAAGAGGTTACATTCATTGTAAATTTTGAAAGAAGAGCTAACGGGCCTTGGGAATGGATTCTATATGAAAGGCAAAGGAAGTAGAACAATTTCTACTTTCTAGTTCTAGGTTTGCCTAACTGTGTTGATGGTGGAGCCTTTCACTGAGCTAGAGACCACTGGGGGAAGAGTAGATTTAGGGAAGATATTTAGTTCCATCCCTTTGCATGCCTTCTTTGCTCTTTATGTTTTCTTATCTGCATACAGTAACCTTCAAAAGAAGCTTATCCATTCTACCTCAAGCTCTACTAATCAGAGAATCCCACCTCTATTTTGATGCCCAGTGTTGCCTGACTTCTGTAACCAACACACACACACACACACACACACACACACTTCCCCTATCTTTATGTCGATGACTTGCAACATTCCACCTCTAGTCGTGAACTGTTTCCTCAGCTTCAAACCCATATGGCCAACCAATTACTGGATACCTCTGCCTGGTTGTGCCACATGTACCACAACTCTACCTTGCACCAAACTAAAGTTTTCATACTGTGATCTGTATATCAGTCCTCTGCTCCATTGTTCCCTAATTGTGTGACTGCCCTACTGTATACCCAAAGTTAACTTCACTGTTGTTGGGCTCCACATCTAACCTGAAACTAAGGTCCATAGATGCCACTTTCTGCACAATATAGAGTGGTGGTTGAGAGACAGGGTTCTAAAACCAGTTTGCCTTGCAATAATATCTGGCAGGCTTGATGGGAAAGGTGGGGTTGGCGAGAGCAGCCAGAATCATTCTAGTATAATTATGGAGGAGGGGGGCCGGTGCCATGGCACAGTAGGTTAATCCTCTGCCTGCGGTGCTGGCATCCCATATGGGTATCGGTTCTAGTCCTGGCTGCTCCTCTTCCAATCCAGCTCTCTGCTATGGCCTGGGAAAGCAGTGGAAGATGGCCCAAGTGCTTGGGCTCCTGCACCCACGTGGGAGACCCAGAAGAAGCTCCTGACTCCTGGCTTCAGATCAGCGCAGCTCCGGCCATTGTGGCCATTTGGGGAGTGAACCAACGGATGGAAGGCCTCTCTCTCTGTCTCTTCCTCTCACTGTCCGTAACTCTGCCTCTCAAATAAATAAATAAAATCTTTTAAAAAATTATAGAGGAGGCATAGAAGGGGAAAATATTGGAAAGAGGGAGATGAATTAAGAGACTGTTGCATGTAGATGGGAAATGATGGAGGGTCTTGAACTGAGGCAGCAGCCTTGGGGATGAAGAGAATTGAACAGATAGCAGACATCCCACTGCCACTCTCTCACTCTACTGTCAATTCCTTGAGGGCAAGAGCTGCCTTTTTGTCTTTGTATCTCACCACTACACAGACACACACAGCATAACATGGCTGTTTGCCCACAAATCCACTGTTGCCCAAAATGGATTCAATTAAATTCAATTTGCAAGACTCAGTGACTGTTTCCATCTGAGAAGAGCAAGATGGCATCCAGATTTAGAACCTGGATCTTAAGGAGAATTCTGAAGTTGCTTTCCATGGAGTTGTAGAGCACTCAGAGCATGTCCCAACTTCCCTGCTTCCCCTACCCTAAGGTTTGTCCTTGGCAGGGCCCCAGCTAGAGTAAAGCCAGTCTTCCCTCCAATCATCTGGCCCTTTGGACTGGGAAGGAGGCTCTTTCTTCTTGGGCCTCCCTTCCGTTTTCCCTAGCCTGGGTAGTGAGTCCCTCTTCATAGTATTTGAATCAGAGGAAACAGATAGACTGAGGAAGTGAAGAAAAAACAGGCCGCCTGGGCTCTGTGAGCCAATGTAAACACTCAGTGGTTTCCTGTTGTTGCAGCCCAAAGCGTCCCATGACATCATTCCTGGCCTTTCCAGAACACACCAGCTCAGCCCAGCCTGCCAACCTGCCCAGGGCTGAGTGGCAGTCACCCCCCTTCCCCACCAGTGCTAGATCCTCCGGAACTGGGAAACTTCTCCAGCCCAACCATTCCCCACCTGCCCAGCCAGCCACTTAATGCCTTTCTAGCCCTATAAGGCATTGAAGATTGCAGGCCGGAGATGCTGTCCCTCTTCCCAGAGGCCCGATGGCTTATGGGTCAGAGTAAGATTTCCCAAACCGGAAAAGTTATTTTACTTCTTTTAATGGATATTTGGAGTCAGGGGAGAGGGAGGAGGGTGTGATGCACAGCTTTTGAGACAAGCCTTAACGGCTTCCTCCCGCCTTCACTCCACCCAAGGGCCTACAGATTTATATTCTCAGTGTTGGTCACAAATTCCTAGAAACAGAACCACAAAGATATTGTAGCTTATTTTTTTTCCATAGTGTAAATGAGAGCACTGAAGCCCAGAGAGGGAAAAGCACTGGACTTAGTCACACAGTTGGTCAGAGTAGTATAAGTTATGCAGGATCAGGGGTCTGAACGTGAGATATCACAAGGCAAGATGATACAATTGCAAGGGCTCTTGACAAGAAATCCAAAAACCAGGGTTTGAGCTTGAATTCCTGTGCAAACTTGTATAAACCCCTCCTTCTCTCTGGGCTTTGGCTTGGACAGTTATAATTCAATTAAAAGAAGCAAATTTTTATTGAAAAAGCACTGTGTTGGTAGAGCTGGTAGCTTCTGGGGATGAGAAAAAGCATGAGGAAAATATTCCCTATTTCATAGGCTGCATTTGAAAGAAAATGAAAAAGATGGTCTGAATCCTATAAGAGAACTGAAGCTTATGTGAACTCTGTACCTCTTTTCTAACTAGGATCAAAACACAATCAGGTTTGTGGGGTTATTTGGGGTTGCAGCCCCTTTCTCACCCTCTTCACGAAACAGCAGAGTGTTCTCATTGGGCCAGAGTTTTGTTTTCAAAAAATTCCCCCAATTCCTGTCTCAATTAGCTGAGTAGATTTGCATAGAGAGGTGGCGAGGTCCTAAATTGTTGTCTGGAAAAATCAAGCCAAACGCATTATGATAATTTCTGCAGCCAGCAGTAATTGGATTTCAAGCCGTTGCTGTGCCATGGAACACAGGCAATTCGAAATAGC